>NC_053038.3:490610289-490920553 GCF_002575655.3 Aegilops tauschii subsp. strangulata | reverse complement strand
GCTACCTCCAAACCTGTACCAGTCAGACAAAATCCTCTGTGCTCTTAAGATGCCCTATGAGAAGATACATGCCTATGAGAAAGGATGTGTCTTATTTAGGCTTCAGTATGAGGACTTGAACTATTGTCCAATTTGCAAGTCTTCTAGGTATGTTGTGGTAGACAACGGTATGGGTGAGAAGATGCAGACCAAAATACCCGTTAATGTTCTTCGGTATATGCCAATCGTACCAAGACTTCACTGTCTTTTCATGGTCAAAGAGACGGCCAGACAGATGTCATGGCACAAAACGGGCAAAAGAACCGAACTAGATGCAGATGGGAATGTGATGATGGAGCACACATCGGATGGTGAAGCATGGAAGCGCTTCGATGCATTACATAAGGAAAGAACGGCAGATCCAAGGCATCCTCGAGTCGCCATCAGCACAGATGGGTTCAGTGTGTTTGGTCAGACGGCAGCCCAATACAGTTGTTGGCCCGTGTTTGTCATTCCACTCAATCTCCCCCCCCCCCGGCAGATTATGCAAAGAAAGAACATTTTCCTGACGTTGATAATTCCAGGGCCCAACTATCCGGGGAAGAATATGAATGTATCCATGTAGCTGCTTAAGGACAAATTGCAAGAAGCTTGGGATAATGGGTTCAAGACATACGACGCCTTTGGCAAACAGAACTTCATAATGCGTGCCTGGTACATGTACTCGATGCATGACTTGCCGGCGTATGCGCTATTCGTTGGCTGGTGTGTGCATGGAAGGTTCCCGTGCCCCACATGCAAGGGAGCTCTTGAGTTCTGTTGGCGGCAGGGCACAAGTATACTTGCTTCGACTTGCATAGACCGTTTCTAGATCCTCGCCATAAGTTCAGGAAAGACAAGAAGAACTTCATCAAAGGAAGAGTTGTCAAACACTCTGCACCACCTGCGTTGACAGGCCAACAGACCCTAGATCAGTTAAACACTCTCGAGCCAGATCCAGAGCGTCCAGGATATTTCAAGGGGTATAATAAGGAACACGCCTGGACTCACAAGACATGCTTGTGGGATCTGCCTTACTTCAAAGACCTCCTTTGCCCACACAACATCGACGTGATGCACACTGAAAAGAATATCGCTGAAGCCATTTTTGGTAGATTGTTCGACATAGAGGGGAAATCAAAGGATAATACTAAGGCTAGAGTCGATCAAGAGGAGCTATGTGATAGACCGTTACAAAACATGCAAGAACTGAAAGGAAAGCGGAACTGGACGAAGCCAAACGCATGGTTCAATCTTGGAAGCCCCCGTGGTGTCCGCAGGCCCAACCAGGTCCTTGGTGTGCTTTGCCGGGAGCACTTCCCTGGGTGGGTCACATTGCCCGGTGAGGGTCAGGTTCCACAGCTACCACTGAGCTGGGAGCTGTACTCGGTTGCCCCGGCCCCGCCAGAGGAGATGGTCGCCAGTGTCTTGTGCGAGACGGTGGCCCACATTGTGTTCCGTCGGTTTGGGGTAATTTCTCCTTTACAGAATTAAAAATCAACACTACCTAGTGATTGTACTAATCAGTGTTGTCTTGTTTGATTGCAGACCTTCTACAGGGTTTCAGAGGGAGAGCAGGAGGCCGCGTCTATGGTTGTCGAAACCGAGTGCAAGCGCCTACTTCAGAACTTACGGCACGAGGCTCGGGTGCAGGTCGTTCGAGACTACTATGCCTAGAAGGGTATTAGGAGGGCCAAGAAGAAGTGTCCCGGCAAGTTTCTGAGTAAGGAGAAGTACATGCAGGTAATTACCTATTCTTAAGGCCTTGAACTAAGTTTTCTTGATTTGATTCGTAGGCGTAGCGCTGAAATTTCTCTTGACTCACTTAGGTGCCCCCGAGATGGTGTGTGGATAAGATGGACTGTTGGGAGGCATTGGTGGATGCGTGGTGCTCTCCCTAATGGCTAGTCGAACACCATAGGGCCAAGGATAAGCGCGACCAAATGGAAGCTGTGCCACACCATCAAGGGAGCTCCAACCTGTTTGAGTACGGGGATAACTGGGTATGTGGTTTGCTACATGATTCATGCAATTTCATCTTCATACTAGCATTTATCCCTTCCAAAATGACTTAATATTCTTAATTAGTTAAAAATGGCATAACTACCTTGGATAGTTCATTTATGACATAATTAGCTCTAAAATGACATAATAACCTTAGATGGCTCTATAAAATAACTAAATATGCTTTAGTTAGTTAAAAATGGCATAACTACCTAGGATAGCTAAATAATGACCTAAACTAATCTTAGCTAGTTCATTTATGACATATTTAGCTCTAAAATGATATAATAACCTTAGATAGCTCTATAAAATGACTTAATATGCTTTAGTTAGTTAAAAAATGCCATAACTACCTTCGATAGCTCAATAACGACCTAAACTAATCTTAGCTAGTTCATTCATGACATAATTAGCTCTAAAATGACATAATAACCTTAGACAGCTCTATAAAATGACTTAATATGGTTTAGTTAGTTAAAAATGGCATTGCTACCTTGGATAGCTCAATAACAACCTAAACTAATCTTAGCTAGTTCATTCATGACATAATTAGCTCTAAAATGACATAATAACCTTAGGTAGCTCTATAGAATGCCTAAATATGCTTTAGTTAGCTAAAAAATGGCATAACTACCTTGGATAGCTCAATAATGACATAATTAGCATACTTTGGTCAAAAATGGCATAATAATCTTGGTTACCTCGAAAATGACCTAAACTTAGCTTATTTTCCTCGAAAATGACATAATAACCTTACTTAGCTCCAAAATGACCTATTTACATAGCAATATCATTCTTCATGCTAGCTTGAGCCCTTAACTAATATTTTGTTCCTCTCTCTCAGACCACCACAAGAAGCCTGTGCCAAATCTGTTCGACCTCTATGGCATGGCCCATATGGCCCCGTACAAGAAGGCCAAGCCATTCACGGAGTCTGACCTAGATCATCCAGAGAGCTTCACCAACATCTCCTCCCACCACAAGCTTGTGAAGTATAGAGACGAGGGGAAGGCAAGGAAAGGGGAAGACTTTAACCCGAGCTAGGATCCTTTTGATACAGAACTGGTGATGATATCTGGTGGCGGGAGGTCCCATGGCTCCATAGCCATTGGTGATGGACTGATACGTTGTCCTAGGACTCTCCCGCAGATCAAGAAGCGGCAGAGTAGCTCTGATTCTGAGATAACGCCTCGTGCATGGCCCGCGGAGCTCGCCATGGCGGTTAGTTATACGGACTCTCTCACCTTTCCTCCATTACATTGTGTGTGCGTCCGTCGATGATTACAATGCTAACGAGGAGTGGTGTGTTGAAGGCATTGGTTGAGAAAGAGAGATTGACGACCCAGGCGCTTTTGGAGGAGGCTAAAAGGGAGGTGGCGGAGAGGGAGAAGGAGATGGAGGAGAGGACGGCTAAGCTATTGGAGGAGGAGAGGAACCAGAACGAGGCGTCTAACCGGGCCCCATACGAGCTCATCATGGTACGTTTCTCGTGCATATTAGCCCAATCATGCACATAATGTTCGCATTATTAACTAATATGACTGACTCATGAGAACCAAATGTGCAGGCCATGTGCGAGAAAAACGGTCAGCCCCCTCCGCCGATGCCCCAGATTGTTCTGGCGACCACAGTGAGTTTGATTTGAATGGTAGTTAGTTACTAGTATTCACATTTCAGTTTGCATCATGCTAATGAGACATTATTGGAAATGATCTTTGGTGCAGCATGGCTCCTGACAAGCATCGACCAATCCTTCTGCGTCTTCCAATGGCGGAACCCCGGCCGGTCCTTCACCTCCGTCTGCCACTGGCGCAGCCCCGACCATTCCTACACCTCCGTGATAAAGGTATTTTTCTTCTTATTTAGCCTGTTTAGTCCATTTTTGACATAATTTAGCCTATTTAGTCCATTTTTGACATAATTTAGCCTATTTAGTCCACAAATGACATAATAAGATGAAGAAAATCAAGGAAGAGGAAGGAAAGAAGGAATAGGAAGAAAAGAAGAAGAAGAAGAATCTTCTTCTTCTTCTTTTCCTCCTCTTACTTGTTTTTATTCGTCAATGGCATAATAACCTTGCTAACCTCATAAATGTCATATACTTAGCTTGTTGTCCTCTAAAATGACACAATAAGCTTAGTTAGGTAAAAAAAAGGCATAATTAGCTAGGTTAGCTCAAAAATAACCAAGTTTAGCTAGGTTAGCTCCAATATGATCCATTTAACCTATGTTAGCTCCAAAATGACCTATTTACCTAGCTTAGCTCTAAATTGACCTACACACTTAGCATTTTTACCTACCTTAGCCCAAAAATGGCATTTTTTCCTACATTAGTTAGAAAAGAAGAAGATAAATAATAAGAGAGGAGAGAAAGAAAGAGAAGATAAATTCTTCTTCTTCTTTTCCTCCTCTTCCTTTTCTTCTAGCTAGTCTTCTTCTTCTTCTTCTTCTAACTTTCATCTTTCCAATTTGCATATTTTCTTTACATGAGGAAGCTTGGACTCATGGAGTGTACTATTATTCTGGTGCTTCCTTGTTGTTTATGAAAACTTGTTGGATATGTATGTCTATATGGATATGTTATTGGAAACTTGTTTCTGGTTATGTATGTATATATGGATATGTTGGACTTTGTTGAACTATGTTGTTGGATATATATGTTGGATTTGATGAAATATGTTGTTGGACATGCTGTTATATGTTGTTGGATATGTTGGATATGTATGCATGTATATCTGTGTTTGAAACTCTGTCAAATTAAATGGATTCAAATAAAAACAGGGGATATATAGCCTCTTATCCGTCTGCTAGCGGACGGCAAAGAACTTTGCCGTCCGCTAGCAGACGGCAAAGAGGACACGTGGCAGCTACTTGTAGAAACTGGGAATACTGGCTGCCTATTTGGTCACTCTGCCGTCTGCCAGCGAACGGCAAAGAGGTTTGAATCTTTGCCGTCTGCTAGCGGACGGCAAAGTGACCAAATAGGACTGGCAAACAGGGCCAGCTATGCCGTCCGCCAGCAGACGACAAAGATTCAAACCTCCTTGCCGTTAGCCAGCGGACGACATAGCTGCCCACGTGGCAGCTTCTCAGTGCTGGGCTAGCTGAGCTCTTTGCCGTCTGTCAGCAGACGGCAAAGAGCTATGCCTCTTTGCCGTCCGCTGGCTGACGACAAAGAGCGTCGTTAACCCCCTAACGGCTCTCACCCCACCCCACTGCCGCCCATGATCTTTGCCGTCTGCTGGCCTCGGACGGAGGATGGCACAATCCTTTGTCGTTCGTTTCTAAGAAGCAGACGGCAAAGAAGGCCTTTGCTGGCACTCGTTCACACAGACAGTTTGCCGTCCGCTGGCTGACGGCAAAGGATTTTGCCGTCCGTCATGTATGCCTTTGCCGTCCGCCATGGCGGACGGCAAAGAAGCTGATTCTAGTAGTGACCTCCATAACCGAGAAATATCTCCTTATTCCACTAAGGATAATTTTGACCGTTGTCCAGTGATTCACTCCTGAATCACTATTGTACCCTCTTGCCAAACTCATGGTGAGGTTCACAATAGGTCTGGTACACAGCATAGCATACTTCATAGAACCTATGACTGAGGCATAGGGAATGGATTTTCATTCTCTTTCTATTTTCTGCCATGGTCGGGTTTTGAGTCTTTACTCAAATTCACACCTTGCAACACAGGCAAGAACTCCTTCTTTGACTGTTCCATTTTGAACTACTTCAAAATCTTGTCAAGGTGTCTACTCATTGAAAAAACTTATCAAGCGTCTTGTTTTATCTCTATAGATCTTGATGCTCAATATGTAAGTAGCTTCATCGAGGTCTTTCTTTGAAAAACTCCTTTCAAACACTCCTTTATGCTTTCCAGAAAAATTCTACATTATTTCCGATCAACAATATGTCATTCACATATACTTATCAAAAATGTTGTAGTGCTCCCACTCACTTTCTTGTAAATACAGGATTCTCAAAAAGTCTGTATAAAACCATATGATTTGATCACACTATCTAAGCATATATTCCAACTCCGAGATGCTTGCACTAGTCCATAGATGGATCGCTGGAGCTTGCACACCTTGTTAGCACCTTTAGGATTGACAAAACCTTCTTGTTGCATCATATACAACTCTTCTTTAAGAAATCCATTAAGGAATGTAGTTTTGACATCCATTTGCCAGATTTCATAAAATGTGGCAATTGCTAACATGATTCGGACAGACTTAAGCATCGCTACGAGTGAGAAAATCTCATTGTAGTCAACACCTTGAACTTGTCGAAAACCTTTTACGACAATTCGAGCATTGTAGATAGTAACACTACTATCAGCGTTCGTCCTCCTCTTGAGGATCCATTTATTCTCCATGGCTTGCCGATCATCGGGCAATCAACCTAAGTCCACACTTTGTTCTCATACATGGATCCCATCTCAGATTTTATGGCCTCAAGCCATTTCGCAGAATCTGGGCTCATCATCGCTTCCTCATAGTTCGTAGGTTCATCATGCTCTAGTAACATGACTTCCAGAACAGGATTACCGTACCACTCTAGTGCGGACCGTGCTCTGGTTGACCTATGAGGTTCGGTTGTAACTTGATCTGAAGTTTCATGATCATCATCATTAGGTTCCTCATTAGTTGGTGTAGGAATCACTAGAACTGATTTCTGTGATGAACTACTTTCCAATTCGGGAGAAGGTACAATTACCTCATCAAGTTCTACTTTCCTCCCACTCACTTCTTTCGAGAGAAACTCCTTCTCTAGAAAGTATCGATTTTTAGCAATGAATATCTTGCCTTCAGATCTGTGATAGAAGTTGTACCCAACAGTCTCCTTTGGGTATCCTATCAAGACACATTTCTCCGATTTGGTTTCGAGCTTATCAGGTTGAAGCTTTTTCACATATGCATCACAGCCCCAAACCTTAAGAAACGACAACTTGGGTTTCTTGCCAAACCACAGTTCATATGGTGTTGTCGCAACGGATTTAGAAGGTGCCCTATTTAACGTGAATGCAGCTGTCTCTAATGCATAACCCTAAAATGATAGTGGTAAATCGGTAAGAGACATCATAGATCGCACCATATCTAATAAAGTACGGTTATGACGTTCGGACACGCCATTACGCTATGGTGTTCCAGGTGGCGTGAGTTGCAAAACTATTCCACATTGTTTCAAATGAAGACCAAACTCATAACTCAAATATTCACCTCCATGATCATATCGTAGAAACCTTATTTTCTTGTTATGATGATTTTCTACTTCACTCTGAAATTCTTTGAACTTTTCAAATGTTTCAGACTTATGTTTCATCAAGCAGATATACCCATATCTGCTCAAATCATCTGTGAAGGTCAGAAAATAACGATACCCGCTGCAAGCCTCAACACTCATCAGACCGCATACATCAGTATGTATTATTTCCAATAAGGCATTTGCTCGCTCCATTGTTCCGGAGAACGGAGTCTTAGTCATCTTGCCCATGAGGCATGGTTCGCAAGCATCAAGTGGTTTCGTAATCAAGTGATTCCAAAAGTCCATCAACATGGAGTTTCTTCATGCGCTTTACACCAATATGACCTAAATGGCAGTGCCACATATAAGTTGCACTATCATTATTAACTTTGCATCTTTTGGCTTCAATATTATGAATATGTGTATCACTACGATCGAGATTCAATAAACCATTTATATTGAGTGTATGACCATAGATGGTTTTATTCATGTAAATAGAACAAAAATTATTCTTTGACTTCAATGAATAACCGTATTGCAATAAACATGATCCAATCATATTCATGCTCAATGCAAACACCAAATAACATTTATTTTAGGTTCAACACTAATCCCGAAGGTAAAGGGAGTGTGCGATGGTGATCTTATCAACCTTGGAATCAATTCCAACTCACATCATCACCTCGCCCTTAACTAGTCTCTGTTTATCTTGCAACTCCCGTTTTGAGTTACTACTCTTAGCAACTGAACCAGTATCAAATACTGAGGGGTTGCTATAAACACTAGTAAAGTACACATCAATAACATGTATATCAAATATACCTTTGTTCACTTTTCCATCCTTCTTATCCGCCAAGTATCTAGGGCAGTTCCACTTCCAGTGACCATTTCCTTTGTAGTAGAAGCACCCAGTTTCAGGCTTGGGTCTATTTTTGGGCTTCTTCATGGGAGTGGCAACTTGCTTGCCATTCTTCTTGAAGTTCCGTTTCTTTTTCTTGCCATTTTACTTGAAACTTGTCAACCATCGCTTTTCTTGATTTCTACCTCCGCTGATTTCAGCATCGCGAAGCGCTCGGGAATCATTTTCGTCATCCCTTACATATTATAGTTCATCACAAAGTTCTAGTAATTTGGTGATGGTGACTAGAGAACTCTGTCAATCACTATCTTATCTGGAAGATTAGCTCCCACTCGATTCAAGCGATTGTAGTACTCAGACATTCTAAGAACATGCTCACTGGTTGAGCTATTCTGCTTCATCTTGTAGGCAAAATACTTGTCAGAGGTCTCATACCTCTTGACTCGGGCATGAGTCTGGAATACAAATTTCAACTCTTGGAACATCTTATATGTTCCGTGGCATTCAAAATGTTTTTGAAGTCCCGGTTCTAAGACGTAAAGCATGGTGCACTAAACTATCAAGTAGTCATCATACCGAGCTTTGCCAAACGTTCATAACGTCCGCATCTGCTCCTGCAATAGGTCTGTCACCTAGTGGTGCATCAAGGACATAATTCTTCTGTGCAGCAATGAGGATAATCCTCAGATCACGGCGCTAGTCTGCATCATTGCTACTAACATCTTTCAACTTATTTTTCTCTAGGAACATAGCAAGAATAAAACAGGGGAGCTATACGCGAGCTATTGATCTACAACATGGACATGCAAAACACTATCTGGTACTAAGTTCATGATAAATTAAAGTTCAATTAATCATATTACTTAAGAACTCCCACATAGATAGATATCCCTCTAATCATCTAAGTGATCACGTGATCCATATCAACTAAACCATGTCCGATCATCACGTGAGATGGAGTAGTTTTCAATGGTGAACATCACTATGTTGATCATATCTACTATATGATTCACGCTCGACCTTTCGGTCTCAGTGTTCCGAGGCCATATCTGCATATGCTAGGCTCGTCAAGTCTAACCCGAGTATTCTGCGTGTGCAAAAACTGGCTTGCACCCGTTGTATGTGAACGTAGAGCTTATCACACCCGATCATCACGTGGTGTCTCAGCACGAAGAACTGTTGCAATGGTGCATACTCAGGCAGAACACTTATACCTTGAAATTTTAGTAAGGGATCATCTTATAAAGCTACCATCGTACTGAGCAAAATAAGATGCGTAAAAGATAAACATCACATGCAATCAAAATATGTGACATGATATGGCCATCATCATCTTGTGCCTTTGATCTCCATCTCCAAAGTATCGTCATGATGTCCATCGTCACCGGCATGACACCATGATCTCCATCATCTTGATCTCTATCAACGTGTTGTCACATCACTAGTGCAGAACCGGGCTACAGCATCGTTTTGTAAGGGCCTTTAGTGCCGGTTCTGCAACCGGCACTAAAGGGTGGGGACTAAAGGTCCCCCCCTTTAGTACCGGTTATGCACGAACCGCTGCTAAAGGGCCACCACGTGGCACGAGCCAGCGCCGGGGGCGGAGAGACCTTTAGTACCGGTTGGTAACATCAACCGGTACTAAAAGGTTTGGGGGGTTTTGGGTTCAGGGTTTCTTTTTCCTTTAATTTTGTGTTTTCCATTTAATTCTTTTTCGTTTGCTGGTATTTTACGATACTACATATTGTACATGTTATGCATATATATATAAATAGAATTTCTCGTAGAACCGATCATATATATATATCCTCGAATGTCTCGCACCACCATTCACACATACACATGTACATATATATATATATATACAATTTGGTATATACAATTTCTCCTACATGGAGGCATTACTGCGGTAGCGGGTAATGGAATTCTCCTCTAGGATCTACGACCTAGTCGAGCAAAAATCCTGTTATTTCCTCTGCAATTTCTCGTACACGATCCATTGGTAGGAGCTTCTCCCGCACCTCATCGAACTGTTAAGAAGGAGATCAATATACATGCATTAGTTGTGTGACTAGATATCGATAATGTTGTAAAAATTGTGTATAGTGTTCTGGCAAACGTACCCATAGCTGTCTATCAGATGTGCTCCTTTCAGACGTCATCATGCGAATGTTCTCACAAACGTAGTATGCACATAAATCATTCCCCAGCTCCTGCTTCATGGCCTGTACGAGAATAGAGTTCAACCAGATAATAATTAATCAAGCATGATAATTAATGGTATTGAAACTAGAATTATGGAGATTGCATGGTAGCTAGCTAGCTAGTACTACTTAATTAATTACCGTGGGTCGATACCAATACAGATTTTCTCTGAACGGGCTTGGAACGTCTTTGATGAACTTTTGCCAAGCCCTGCCGGCCCACCGGCAAAGAAAATGAATAAAGGAGTTATTAATTAGTTGATATCAGGACATATATATAATGATTGAAATTTCCTGTTGACTATCCCCTTCACGATTGAGTACTCTTTGGGTTTTTAAGCAGTGAGTCCAGTACTTCAACTTTTCCTTCTTCAACTTTAATGTCTAACAAGATCTAGTGGTACCTCCATGCGCACGTTTGCATGTATAAATTAAGCGGGCATGTGCATAACACTCATCAACTAACCCTAAAACCTATACACTTATTAACATTTAGCTAGTAACAAAAACAGAATTTGTAGTACAAGACAGTGTGACTCACTGGAAGTTGTAAGGAAGTAGTATATCTGCATTGGTATTGAGGCGCTTCAAGAACTCTAGCATGTTATTCTCTACTTCATGTTTATATTTTCATATGATTGATGGTGTCCTGGACTAGGGGGTACTCACCACGTCATCTCCCGATCTGTTAGATTGGGCCGAGGACCCCCATGGCCGTATACTCATGGGCCAGTTCGCACAGCTGCCGCATACAAGGAAGATTCCACAAGACTTGGCGATCAAGACAAGGACTCCTCCCCACCGGCGTATTCGGCTAGGACTCTTGTTATCCTAGGCCTCTGGTGCATTATATAAACCGAGGCCGGGCTAGTCGATAGATATAACAACAATCATAATCATAGGCTAGCTTCTAGGGTTTAGCCTCTACGATCTCGTGGTAGATCAACTCTTGTAATACTCATATCATCAAGATCAATCAAGCAGGAAGTAGGGTATTACCTCCATCGAGAGGGCCCGAACCTGGGTAAACATTGTGTCCCCCGTCTCCTGTTACCATCGATCCTAGACGCACAGTTCGGGACCCCCTACCCGAGATCCGCCGGTTTTGACACCGACATTGGTGCTTTCATTGAGAGTTCCGCTGTGTGATCGGCAAAAGGATCAATGGCTCGACGGCAGATCAAATGCGACGTCTACTTCTTCGTCACTGGCTCGACTGGTCACCTTGGCTGGACCGAGGACTGCGCCCTACCTCCGATCATCAAGTTCGGATGAGGGCCTTCATCAACATCAACTTCGATCTCTATCAAGATCATGGAGGAATCATCCAGGGAGCCCGGGGGCTCAATGTCAACATTGCCCTCGGGCGACCGTGCTGTTTTTCTGGACAGCGAACTTGTATCCGCCGCCACCGCCTCCTCCAGTGTTGTTTTAACGATTGCTTCGGTGGAATTGTGCGGAATTGAGTCTACAACAACCCTGGAAAATTCCGTCGAGATCCGATGGAGGAATCTCTGGCAATCCACGATATACGGGAGCCCTGTCAAATCTGGACAGGAATCTGGACGAGTTTAGGGCGTGGTGTCCAGCTTCTAGATCGGACGTCCTTTGGAAGATCCAACCGTTGATCGGCTACGGAATTCCTATACCTACCACTCCTCAAAATTTCAGCTCGATCCGACCGTCCAAACTCCGGGAACCTTCTGATTAGTGCATCACTTTTCGGATCTGTTTTCTAGCTGTGCTCCGCGCGCCAAACGGCGCTCTGTAGGCGAATCCCGCAGCGCACCGCCGCGTCTGGACTCGCCGGCGGCTAAACGCCGGCGACCGCTGACCCGTTGACCGGCGTGGGTTGACCCCACTGCCCGGTTTGACTTCCCCTTCTCTCTCACTGACATGCGGGCCGCGCCCTGCTAACTAACCTAGATTAGTGTTAACTAAACCTAGTTAGTTTAGTTTAGTTACTGACACATGGGACCCACTGGTCAGTTTGACCTGGACCACCCCATTGACCTGCTGACGTCACAGTGACGTAATGTTGACGCAGTAACTCTTTTTCTGGATTTATTCTTATACAGGAAATTCCAGAAAATAGCCAAAACTTCTAAAAATCATAGAAAATCAACCGTAGCTCCAAATCAAACAAATTATATATGAAAAATGATCAGAAAAATCCAATCTATCCATATGTACTGGTTTCATGCATGTTAGAGCAACCTAACCTGGCTGTTTAGATGGAACATGATAATGCACTTATATGAGTTCATAGTTTAGGCTTGTATTTGAATCTTTGATTCAAATAAGCTCTAACCACCCTGGTTTTAGTTGCATTAGCCCAACACACAGCATATTGACATGTCATGATCATGCATCATATTGTGCATTGCATTGATTGTGGTTCCTTCTCTGTTGTCGGTGTTTGTCCCCTCTCCGTAGACGTGGTTTCGACGATGAGTTCGATGACACCGATGAAGAGTTATATCATCTTCAGAAGTGCCAGGCAAGCAAAACCCCCTTGTTCATTCTGATACAATCCTGCCCTCTCGCTCCTGCTCTCTTTTACTGCATTAGGACAACAACGATTCATCTGTTACTTGTTGCGGTAGTTGAACCCCTTATCCTCTGCATGACCTGTCATTGCCACAGTAAATAGATGAAACCCACTAGCATGAGTAGGAGTTGCTTGAGATCTGATGTGCCTACTCATTCATGCTTGTTTGTCGTGCCTGCTATTGCTTAGAGTTGTGTCAGGTCTGATTCATCGGGGATGAATCGGGGGTGTGTGAACATGTCCTACTGTTGAGAGCTAAGTGTGTGAACACGTTTTGGTAAAGGTAGCGGTGAGAGGCCATGTAGGAGTACATGGTGGGTTGTCTCATTGAAACCGTCCTCAGGAACTGAGTTCTGTGTTTGTGATCCATGAACAGCTACTACCACACATTGGGATCCTTAATTGACTCTCTCGGCTTCTTAACCACCTATGTCCTTTGTCCAGGAGTTGCAAGTAGTTTCTGGTGTTTGTAGTATGCTGGAGGCCGTGCGCAGCGCTGACCCGAGGGGTGGGCTGTGATGCGGTAGGCACGTGGCCGGGTATACCGGGCGCCCGTTTGGTGTCGCGGAACCCTGTACACATCGTTCGGGGCCGTATGTGGAAACCTCGGCCGGACTCCCTGCGGATGGAACCTGAATAGGCGATAAACCTGGACTAGAGACTTGAGTGTTTAGGTAGGCCGTGGCCGACACCCTCGCTGGGCTCCCGCTTGAAGGTTGTCGAGTACATGTCGTGTAAACGACAAATAGTGGTGAGAGCGTGTGTGAAGAAGTACACCCCTCCAGGGTTAACATCATCTATTCGAATAGCCGTGTCCGCGGTAAAGGACTTCTGGGTTGCCTATAACAGTTCATAGACAAGTGAAAGTGGATACTCTAAAACTCGCAAGATAAGCGTGAGTGCTATGGATGGCCTTCTCGTAGGGAGACGGGAGCGGATCCATAGTGGTGTATTGATATGGTGAATATGTGGACTCGTGTGCGCCACCTCAAAAGAGTTATTTGCAGTCGTAGTTTAGGATAGCCACCGAGTCAAAGCTGGCTTGCTGCAGTCAAACTCTACCACCCCTTTATTGATATCGATGCATATGTAGCTAGTTCTGATGTAAGTCTTGATGGGTACATTTGTACTCACGTTTGCCTACTTTATGTTTTTGCAGAGAGACGTCAGTCTCGCTAGTAGTTCCGCGTGGACTTCGACATTTAGCTTGTTACCTCAGCTACGATCTTGTGCCCTCGGCAGGGTCTTCTAGATAGTCAGGCTTCTCAGCCTTCTTCATTTGTAGTTGTCTGTACTCAGACAAGTTAAGCTTCCGCATGTGCTTGTTGCTTGTATGCTCTGTATGTTGGGATCATGAGACCCATGTTTGTAATACTTGGCTCCTCGGAGCCTAATGAATAAATACTTGAGTCGTAGAGTTATGTTGTGATGCCATGTTGTATTTACACATATCGAGCATATTGTGTGTATGATTGAAATGCTTGGTATGTGTGGGATTCGACAACCTAGTTGTTTATCCTTGGTAGCCTCTCTTATGGGGAAATGTAGTCTTGTGCTTCCATGAGCCATAGTAGTCCGCTACAGCCCGGTTCACCGGAGTCCTGCTAGCCCAGCACTACTGCTTCGGAACACCTGACTGGCCGGCATGTGATTCACTTCGTTCCTGTGTCTGTCCCTTCGGGGAAATGTCACGCGGTGACATCCGGAGTCCTGCCTAGCCTGCTACAGCCTAGGTTCCGGAGTCCTGTTAGCCCAGTGCTACAGCCCGGATTCGCACGCTGCTGACCGGCATGCTCGATGTTGATTCATGTATGCATGTCCCCGTAACTTAGTGCCACTTTGGGTTCACGACTAGTCATGTCGGCCTGGGTTCTCTGTCATATGGATGCTAGCGACACTATCATATACGTGAGCCAAAAGGCGCAAACGGTCCCGGGCCATGGTAAGGCGACACCCGTGGGAATACGTGTGTGAGGCCGTAAAGTGATATGAGGTGTTACGGGCTAGATCGGTGTGACTTAGAATCGGGGTCCCGACAGCTTTGGTATCAGAGCCTGGCTGCCTGTAGGATTACCAAGCCAAACTAGTCGAAGTTGAGTCTAGAAATGCTTTAGTTATATAAGGGAATTGATTATGGAAGGGAACGTAAGGCTCTTTTTACTCCTTTACCTTATGCCCTTCTGATCTGAGTCATCCTCTTCTTTTCTACGGGGTTTAAGTACTAGGCTTCTCATCTTTCTATCAGGATCACGTGTTGCTAATCCGTAGAATCTTAGGATTGTTGGTTCCAGGCCTCAGTTCAGTTTCTACTACTTTTAGTATGTTGTCAGTTGAACCAGAACCTTGATATGATGTTGTTAAGTGACTATGCAAATCCTCGTGAATGTTTCAAATCTTTTTCTGAGCATTTACAGCCGTTATGTTGTCCGAGTCATCCCAGGTTTCTAAATTGTCTGATGCATTTGCAAATCATTCCTCCCAGTTCTCGATGTCCTTTTGGGCTAGATTAAGCACACTAAACGGTCAGTTGAGGTACTCTATTGCCTCGACATATTTGTTGGAGCTATTATTATGACCCTAGGTGTCAGGATCATCTAGTAATCTACCATGTTTTGTGTTCCCCGTGTGATGATTCTAGCCATCATTCTCGAAAGCATCCCGTGATGTTATTAGTTAGTAGGTATTCTATTCCTGGGTTCTTGAACCCGAGATTCACCCTACTTACCTCATGTTGATAGTGTTGCTAGTTCCTTTAGGATATTAGTAACCTTTGCGATAGTCCTCGAGGTTCGTGGTACATCCTTCTTTCAATACCATGAACTATTATGGCAGAAGTTCTTTGAACCAAAAGGTCACCACAAGAGTGCTCTCGATGAGTTCCCCCTTTCTATATTGTGACTTTGTCAATCCTACCTTTCCGCATGGGTTATCAGGAAGAAATATGTTGAATTTGTTCGGCATACTAATCCATGCATCCACAACTCAGAAAAACATATGTTCCTTTGAGTTGTCCCTCTTTAGTTGTCTTCTGACCTTTGTCTATCAAGTGATAGTCAGGAATAGTTGTGCCATCGTGTTCGTCAGTGTCTATTATCCTTGTGGTCCGTCGAGCAGTTCTATTTCAGAATGACTAGGAGAAACAAACTCTAGTACCTCATCCATACCTAGAATTGGGTCAAAGCAGTTGTATTCCGCAGATCAAATGCCAATCCAGCTTTTGATTCTGTTCTACCCTGAAGTATTGCCCTCTTGATGTCAGGAATGTCATGGGAATTGCACACCCTCTTATGAGTTCTTGATGCAGTGATACTTCTCGCCATCATCATTCATTTCTCGGTCTTTGTGTTATTGTAACCGGAATGCCGACAAGCGAGCTATATGATGTGTCAAATCAATACTCCTAGCAATCCTGTTGCTTGGTAGTTAATGGACATTAATATCATTCTTAGCGTGTTGGTTATCGAAACACTATTCTAGGATTGATCGTGCTACCTTGTCCTTATTTCTGCTGCACTCTTCGATCTTTGAGTTAGGATTGAATCCCTTGCTCATTTGATCATATCGTCTTGCCTGAAAAGCAAGATTGTTCTCAAGCTTAGTAACATATAGGTGGTTCGTGATTTTTTGAATATCCTCTTGGAAGTATTACCAGGTTGTCCCCTGACTGTTATGTTGAGTTCGGGATCAAGTTGGTTTCTTATAAACCACCCCTTCTCCAAGAATCTGTGTTTGATACCCCTGAGCTAGTTGGTTAAGCTAAACAACAACTTGGAGAGTTGGAAGATAAAAGCTTGTCTGACTTAGTTCATGTTAAGGGATATCTTTTTGTGTGTGTGTGTTGAAGAAAGATGATATCTTCATCGATTGGTCCTTGTGATCAGTTGTCGGATCTATTGTCTTATCCAATCCTTGATTTGAGGATGGGCTATCGTCAAATCAACTCAGAAACAATGATATTCGTAATGTTGTATTACTCGTGGTTATTTCCTCGAGCATACCTCATTATATCCTTTGGGTCTGACCAATGCTATCACCGTGATCACATGATGGTGGAAGTCCAGTGATATGGAAATTCCGATGAGTTGCTGTTGAACCCATCAGCAGCATTTTGTCTCCCCCATGATTCATGATTAACATCAACCTAGTGTTGAAAACTTTGTAAGCAATGCCTTCGTGTTCCGTTCATGAAGCTTATGCTTGGATGGAAGAAGTGACTTCCTCGAATTCATGTGCTTTAGGTGTAAGTTGCCGCCATGAATTTGAGAAAGGTTTGTTTTCCTTCCTTTGGAATCATCCCAAGTCAGTCATGCATTCGTGCGAGGTATTCTATGGTTTGGTAGATTAATTACCTCCACTCCATTCGTACTCCCTAGCACACCAAGCCACTGATTGAATTGTTCAAGGAGAAGAAGTTCCTTCTTAAGAGCATGCCTTATGCAAGGACTTCAATATCCTCGTTGATGGTTCCCAACCAGAACTCGGTAGTATTTCATTGTAAGACTACCATGTGGTCATGCTTGTCTGGGACAGCGTGTTCACATGTTTGTAGCGGAACCCGCTCATGTTTTGGAGCTTGCTATCGTAGTTCATTTCCCGAGAATCTCGCAACGCCATCTCATCGATTTGTGTTGCAAACTTTCATTTTCCTTTCCAGACCTGCTGTCTAAAATATTCTGTTACCAACCAGATCTGAATCTCAGGCAGATATGATGGTTGGAACTTTTCCAAGATATATTATGTAGGTCCCGACAAGGTTGATGTTCTGGCCGACACACCTAGCCGGAAGATCTATTATTGTAGCATCTTGACTGGTCAATTTGACCATCTTCTCAGTGAGGATCTTGTGCGACTTATTTTAGAAGTTGTTCCTTCGGGATTCTTGTGCTATTAGTATTCCTCGGTTATGCTATAACCATTCAAACGGTGGAATTGCTCTCGACTATTGAGTTATCTCCCAGTTACCAGAATCATTCCCAGCATTTGCATTTTGTTCCCAGCTTGCACCGCCATTGTGCCATTCTACCTTGGGTCCCATCCATTTCTGATGATAAGCAAAATCATTCCTTGCGTTGTCTTCAACAAGGTAGTCCACATCATCCATTCTGGTCCGGGTATGTCATTCTTCCGTACTCTGCCAAACGATTGTTGTGATTTTCCTTAGGCTGGTATAAGGAGTTTCAATGATCTCCGAATCAAAAGTAATTCTTTTTGCCACTTAAGGGAATATTTCTGCGAGTCACCTTCCTTAAGATGTCTCGTTATGGTATCATGGCAACTCAACTCCTCGCTACGTTGACAACCGTTCACCACCTTCTTAAGTGTGGAATTGTGTCTACGTAGTGAACCTTCGTCATCTGTTACACTCCATCCCTCTGGATGTATGTTTCATGTCTCAACTCGAGAAATGTTCAATGTCTCATTCCGTGAGTTGATCGTTGGTTGTTCGATCTTCGAGAAGATCGATCCTTCTATGGTTTTCCTTTTCCTCTCGTTGTCCTGATAGTTGGAGTTCTCAGAGCATGACATCGAGACAAAGATCGCGATCGAGTCAACGTTCTTATGAGGTGCAACCTGGATCGTGAAGATTGTGTTAGTTTGCATTCCCCCTTCATCTTACCCTACGCTTGAATCTCGGGACGAGATTCTTGTTTATTGGGGGTGACTTGTCACATCCCTAGCTTCTGGCAATGCACTAGGCTAGCCTCATGAGTGTCATCATATTTAAGTTTCAAATGAACTTGAAATGGGGATTGTTTAAACCCTAGCATCAAAGGAATTCACTAGGTTCAACTAAAATATTCTTAGTGAGTCCAAATGGCTTTCAAAAATGTTCATCGTTTCCGGAAAATGCTAGAAGCAATAACCAGAGGTGTTGCACATTTTTCCATGACATATTTGGGCTCTGAATTAAATCATATAGTATTTGCATTTGGGCATATAAATGCTATTAAATATTTTAAATGCTCAAATAACCATAAACTAAAATGTTTGCTGTTGGCTATATTCCAAACAGCGACATTGAGCAGTTTCATGATTTTTGGATCTGTTTAAGTATTTTTAATAAAGCCCTAAAGACTACAGAATAATAGAAAACAGAAACTAAACAGGAAATAAAAGAGAGAGAGAGAGAGAGAGAGACTTACTGGCTTACTTGCGCAGCCCACCTGGCGGCCCAAGTGGCCAGCCCAGCCCACTGGCCTGGCACTGTTGGCCAGCCCACCAGGAGCCCCACCGTCTTCAACCTCTGCTAGTAGGCAGAGGCGTGTCGACGTGCGCGCGCCCGAGCTCCACCTCCTGCTTCCCCCTCGCCCTGTCTCCGCGCCACAGGAACGGCCTCGACCCCCTCTGCCTCTCCCTCACTCTGGAGCTCTCTCCCTCTCTTCTAGCTCCCTCTCTGCAGCCCCACCGAACAGGCCGTCGCCGCCGCTCACCGTTACCGCGGCCACCGGCAATCACACGCCTCACCGACGAGTCTCCGAGCTTCTGCGTGTCGTCCTCGACCTCCTCGATGAGATACTCAACACCGGGCGCCCCCGAACGCTGTCGACGCCGTCTTCTTCAACCTCGGTCCACTGAGATCGCCATCGCCGCCCCGCTCAGCTCCGGCCTTCCCCGAGCCCGCTTCGACGCCTGCTGCGATCGCCGTGAGCCCTGCTCCGTCCTCTCCCTCTCCGTTACCTCTCTCATGCACCGTATGCACCGCACCGAGCTCACCTGCACGCGCCGCCGCCCGCGCTCGTCGCTGGTGGTACTCCGGTGACCATATGGTCCCGGGCTTGTGCCCATTGCACTCCCCGCATCGCGTAGGAGCCGTAGGTGCTAGCGCCGCCCCGCCTAGGCCACTGCAGCAACGAGCCCGAGCTCGACCAAGCTTCGGCCGCCGCCGAGCTCGTCGCCGGCGCCACTCCGGCCACTCCCCGGCCGCGCCACCACCACGGTTGGATGCGGACGAGCATCTGCATCCCGTAGTTGTGCTCCGCACGCCAAACGGCGCTCTGTAGGCGAATCCCGCATCGCACCGCCGCGTCTGGCCTCGCCAGCGGCCAAACGCCGGTGACCGCTTACCCGTTGACCGGAGTGGGTTGACCCCACTGCCCGGTTTGACTTCCCCCTCTCTCTCACTGACATGCTGGCCACGCCCTGCTAACTAGCCTAGATTAGTGTTAACTAAACCTAGTTAGTTTAGTTTAGTTACTGACACATGGGACCCACTGGTCAGTTTGACCTGGACCACCCCATTGACCTGCTGACGTCACAGTGACGTAATGCTGACGCAGTGACTCTTTTTCTGGATTTATTCTTATACAGGAAATTCCAGAAAATAGCCAAAACTTCTAAAAATCATAGAAAATCAACCGTAGCTCCAAATCAAAAAAGTTATATATGAAAAATGATCAGAAAAATCCAATCTATCCATCTGTACTGGATTCATGCATGTTAGAGCAACCTAACCTGGCTGTTTAGATGAAACATGATAATGCACTTATATGAGTTGATAGTTTAGGCTTGTATTTGAATCTTTGATTCAAATAAGCTCAAACCACCCTGGTTTTAGTTGCATTAGCCCAACACACAGCATATTGACATGTCATGATCATGCATCATATTGTGCATTGCATTGATTGTGGTTCCTTCTCTGTTGCCGGTGTTTGTCCCCTCTCCGTATACGTGGTTTCAACGATGAGTTCGATGACACCGATGAAGAGTTATATCATCTTCAGAAGTGCCAGGCAAGAAAAACCCCCCTTGTTCATTCCGATACAATCCCGCCCTGTTGCTCCTGCTCTCTTTTACTCCATTAGGACAACAACGATTCATCTGTTACTAGCTACGGTAGTTGAACCCCTTATCCTCTGCATGACCTGTCATTGCCACAGTAAGTAGATGAAACCCACTAGCATGAGTAGGAGTTGTTTGAGCCCTGATGTGCCTACTCATTCATGCTTGTTTGTCGTGCCTGCTATTGATTAGAGTTGTGTCAGGTCTGATTCACCGGGGATGAATCGGGGGTGTGTGAACATGTCCTACTGTTGAGAGCTAAGTGTGTGAACATGATTTGGTAAAGGTAGCGGTGAGAGGCCATGTAGGAGTACATGGTGGGTTGTCTCATTGAAACCGTACTCAGGAACTGAGTTCTGTGTTTGTGGTCCATGAACAGCTACTACCACACATTGGGATCCTTAATTGACTCTCTCGGCTTCTTAACCACCTATGTCCTCTGTCCAGGAGTTGCAAGTAGTTTCTGGTGTTTGTAGTATGCTGGAGGCCGTGCGCAGCGCTAACCCGAGGGGTGGGCTGTGATGCGGTAGGCACGTGGCCAGGTATACCGGGCGCCCGTTTGGTGTCGCGGAACCCTGTACACATCGTTCGGGGCCGTATGTGGAAACCTCGGCCGGACTCCCTGCGGATGGAACCTGAATAGGCGATAAACCTGGACTAGAGACTTGATTGTTTAGGTAGGCCATGGCTGACACCCTCGCTGGGCTCCCGCTTGAAGGTTGTCGAGTACATGTCGTGTAAACGGCGATAAGTGGTGAGAGCATGTCTGAAGAAGTACACCCCTGCAGGGTTAACATCATCTATTCGAATAGCCGTGTCCGCGGTAAAGGACTTCTGGGTTGCCTATAACAGTTCATAGACAAGTGAAAGTGGATACTCTAAAACTCGCAAGATAAGCGTGAGTGCTATGGATGGCCTTCTCGTAGGGAGACGGGAGCGGATCCATAGTGGTGTATTGATATGGTGAATATGTGGACTCGTGTGCGCCACCTCAAAAGAGTTATTTGCAATCGTAGTTCAGGATAGCCACCGAGTCAAAGCTGGCTTGCTGCAGTCAAACTCCACCACCCCTCTATTGATATCGATGCATATGTAGCTAGTTCTGATGTAAGTCTTGCTGGGTACATTTGTACTCACGTTTGCCTATTTTATGTTTTTGCAGAGAGACGTCAGTCTCGCTAGTAGTTCCGCGTGGACTTCGAAGTTTAGCTTGTTACCTCAGCTACGATCTTGTGCCCTCGGCAGGGTCTTGTAGATAGTCAGGCTTCTCAGCCTTCTTCATTTGTAGTTGTCTGTACTCAGACAAGTTAAGCTTCCGCATGTGCTTGTTGCTTGTATGCTCTGTATGTTGGGATCATGAGACCCATGTTTGTAATACTTGGCTCCTCGGAGCCTAATGAATAAATACTTGAGTCGTAGAGTTATGTTGTGATGCCATGTTGTATTTACACATATCGAGCATATTGTGTGTATGATTGAAATGCTTGGTATGTGTGGGATCCGACAACCTAGTTGTTTATCCTTGGTAGCCTCTCTTATGGGGAAATGTAGTCTTGTGCTTCCATGAGCCATAGTAGTCCGCTACAGCCCGGTTCACCGGAGTCCTGCTAGCCCAGCACTACTGCTCCGGAACACCTGACTGGCCGGCATGTGATTCACTTCGTTCCTGTGTCTGTCCCTTCGGGGAAATGTCACGCGGTGACATCCGGAGTCCTGCCTAGCCTGCTACAGCCCGGGTTCCCGGAGTCCTGTTAGCCCAGTGCTACAGCCCGGATTCGCACGCTGCTGACCAGCATGCTCGATGTTGATTCATGTATGCCTGTCCCCGTAAGTTAGTGCCACTTTGGGTTCACGACTAGTCATGTCGCCCCGGGTTCTCTGTCATATGGATGCTAGCGACACTATCATATACGTGAGCCAAAAGGCGCAAATGGTCCCAGGCCATGGTAAGGCGACACACGTGGGAATACCGTGTGTGAGGCCGCAAAGTGATATGAGGTGTTACAAGCTAGATCGGTGTGACTTAGAATCGGGGTCCCGACAACGTGACAGTTCTAAATTGAAGGAATTAAGTTGCAGGGTAGGCATAAAGACTAGTCTTACGGCTTAATTCCCATGTACATTGGGGAACTGGGATCATTAAGTTGACCCCGAATGAACTTGGGGTTTTTGATGATTTTACGCTTCTCTATTGCACTGGTGCGCGATCCCTTGGCTGGCAACTCATCAAATTCACCGTACTCGTCCTGATCGGCAACATCGTCGACACCCAGTACCCTTCTCTTCCCATGGATCGCTAAATGGCCGTTCTTATGCAAGGGGTCTTCCACAAAGAAAATCTGGGTAGCATCGCTGGTAAGAATGAATGGGTCCGCGTGATATGCCATCGTTGTCCTGTTAACACAGGTCTTCCTGTACTCATCAATCCTTACCTGACCAAGAGTTATCCATTCGCACCTGAATAATGCCACCTTAACTTTCACATAGTCAAGCTCCCAAATCTCTTTGATGGTTCCGTAGTATACCCTTTTATCAGCTTCATTTACAGTCTGCATTCTATTCGAACAGAGTTGTTCTGATACGGGGTCTTCTTATCACATTCCTCAGTGTAGAACGTGTCTCCATTTATGTCATATGCTTGGTAAGTCAACACCGTAGGTGATGGCTTTTGTGCCAACCACGTAGCAATGTCATCGATGGATCCTTGTGCCAAAATATTCTTCAGCCATTCGGCGTACTTCTTAGTGTGCTCCTTCATCTCCACTTATGATGAAGGCACCATTGGTAAGAAGCTTTGGCATATCTCTGCCAAGTGTTCTTCGGCATAAGCGATGAGAACTGGGCTGTTAAGCAGTACCGTCAAATGGGCTTTCTCTGCCAATTCTCCTGGTGCAGCCATTTGCGTGCCAGCAAGGACCGGCTTACCTTTCAGCCTTCCCTCGTGGCAAGAGAGGGGAAAACCTATAGGTCTTTGTTTCATGTATTCGGTGCAAAACTCAACCACCTCCTCCGTGGTATAACCTTGTAGGATGCTTGCCTCTGGATGGTTTTGGTTCCGACAAAAGCGCTTCAGTATTCCCATGAACCACTCGAAGGGATACATGTTGCGAAGAAACATAGGACCACAATACTTTATCTCGTCGACAAGGTGCACAGTGAGATGGACCATGACATCAAAGAATGACGGTGGGAAAAACATCTCTAGGTTGGACAATATTCTTGCAATATCATCTCGCATATTATCCAACTCTTCAGGATCTACAACTTTCTACCATAGTTTGTTGAAGAAATCACAGAGGTCAATGAGTGTGTTTCTTATATCTTTTTCCATCAGATTCCTGATGGCCACCGGGAGGATTTGTGTCAACATTATGTGGAAATCATGTGACTTCATGTGTCCCAACTTCGTTTTACCTGAGCTCACATCCACGAGACTTCTGATGTTTGCGCAGTAGGAAGAGGGTGTCTTAACTGACAACAAATAGGTGAAGAACTGCGTTGCTTCTTTTGTACTGAAATTGTAACTCTGGCGAGCTTTGGTGAATTTGTCATCATCTTCTGCTTCACTCTTGCGTTGTGATTGATCAGCAAGCATATCGAGCCGTGAACCATCACCATCCTTTCTTTTAACTTTAATCTTGAGCAGAGTACCAAGCATGCTTTCACATACGTTCTTCTCTACGTGCATGACATCGATGCAGTGACGTACACGTAGAATCTCCCAGTAAGGTAATTTCCAGAACACCAATTTCTTCTTAAACACTTGATCCTTGGGTGTTAGTTTCACCGTCAAAGGGTGGTACTTGCCAAGCACAACATTAAATTTTTTAGCCATGTTGTGGACCACCTCCCCGTCATAGGGTCTTGGGGCCACACCTGCCTCTGCCGTACCATCAAATTCAGCTTTCATCTTTCGGTATGGGTGATTCATCCGCAAGAACCTACGATGACGCAAATACACTGTTTTGCGCGAGTTGGGAAGTCTTCTGCTAGCTCTCCTATCCATGCATGTGACACACCCTACATCTCCCTTTGTTTTCTACCCCGATGTGTTGCCTAATGCCGGCATATCTTGAATGGTGTGCACCAGCATCGCATGTAGATCGAAAATCTCCTTTCTGTAAGCATCATAACATTTTACAGCAGGCGCATCTATCCACACTATCAGCAGTTCTTCTACCAGTAGCTGAAAGTAAATGTCGATGTCATTTCCAGGTTGCTTCGGGCCTTGGATAATCATTGACATCATAATGTATTTTTTCTTCATACACAACCAAGGAGCTAGGTTATATATGCACAGAAGCACCGGCCATGTGCTGTGATTGGTGCTCATATCGCCAAAAGGATTCATCCCGTTAGTACACTCCCCGAGCCTTATACTTCTAGGATCCTTGGCAAATTTTTCAAACTTGTTGTCGATTAATTCCCACTGAGCCCCATATTTCGGGTGCCTCATAAACCTATCCGCAATTCGCTCATCATGATGCCACCGCAACCTCTTTGCCTCTCTAGGGTTTACAAACAAACGCCTCAACCTTCGAATTAAAGGCAAGTACCAAACAACCTTGAACGGGATTCCTGTCTTGATCTCGTCGTCCAATTTGTACTTGTCCTTTGCTCTACTGCGCTTGTATCGTGCATGCTTGCATGTGGGACATGCACGAAAATCTTTGTACTCACCACGGTACAATATACAATCATTCACACAAGCGTGTATCTTCTGTACTTCAAGTTCCAATGGGCAAACAATTTTGTTCGCTTCATTCGTGCTTCTGGGGAGCACATTATCTTCTGGAAGAATATCTTTGAAAATACCTAAGATCTCTGTGAAGCCCTTGTTTGATAGACCATTTGCTGCTTTATATCTGAGAAGCGCCAGGGTGGCACTCAACCTGGAATATTTCTTTTTGCAACTTGGATACAATTATTTCTTGGAGTCCGCATCAATGGTTGGCAGATCCTTGTACCCAATCATATCCTTTTCTGGGCCCTCGAAATATGCAATCATAGCAGCAAAATCTGGCATATCAAGATCGTTGTCATCTGCGTGGACGTCTTGGTTTTCCAGTGGGCGTTTCGGCTTTCCGGTGTTCCATCGGTAGCTTGGCGCCTCTGCCCCGATGTTAGATTCAACATCCATGTGACACTGATCGCGGTTTGGCATCTCGCTGCCCTGGGTATCTTCATCCATGACCTCCTCTTCACCATGTCTGGTCCAACATGTATATCCATCAATGAATCCCCTAGAGATTAAGTGCATCTGGACATCTGCAACTTCATGTGACTCTGTATTGGCACAATCAGTACATGGACACAGGATGTAATCCGCATCACCAATTCTCCTCTTTGTACTTTCAGCCAAATTCATGAACTTTGTCACGCCACTGATAAAATATGCAGTTTTCCGATTCTTCATCCATCGAGATCGTTCCATCTGCAGCAGACGAATGGTAATTAAAAACAAAACAACAACATTAATACACGGATTAACTGCTGCCCAGAGCTGCGCGCATAAATCACAAGGTTTTATTTTAATAATTACTGAGGGCGCTCCATGTTGTTATCCAGACGTGCAATGACAAAAATTAATGGCCAGTCAATTTACACGCAGAGTACTAGTACAACACTACACTTAGGAATTGAATACCTTAATTAAGCCACTCACGAATAGAATACCTTAATTAATTAGCCGCGCGGCGACCTCCACCCAGCAGACAGACAAGCGCGATGCGGCGGCACGCCGAGACAGCAGGGTCGAGGAGCAAAGATTACTGCGGCTGCCGCCTGAAGTTCGACCTCCACTATCCCGCCATCGACCGCGATGGATGTGCTCGAATCACGCCACCGCCGACCTCGATGGTTGAGCTCCTCATATCTCCTGCCGCAGACCGAGGATTGACCTCCTATGACGCCGCCACCGCCCATCGACCGAGGATTGACCTCTTCTACGGTAGCCGCTGCCTAGGCCGCCGCCGCCATCTCTATATGCAGAGCGGCTATTTTTTTTACGGATATCCGCGGAGCGGCTATTTACACAGTATCTCACCGTAACTCAATTATATCGGCAGGGTAGTACATCACATACGGTTATGTAACGGCAACCGTTTCTAACCTACGTTGTCTTCTCACACGGTTTGGTGCGGAAATCGTGTGTGATGTTGTAATACCCAACACAAACGACATGTACAAACAGTGTGTCGTATACAACATATATATAGTGCCATTAGTAGTTCCCGACCGTTAGCTTCTCTCCACAGTTTCCCCATTTGCCCCAAATCCCTATGTAGCCTCCAAATTCCCTCGCGTGGCTCTGACATTGGGGGAATGCGGCCGGGTGGTGCTGATGGTTTCGGTGTGGCTGCTCCTGCTCGTATCACCACCGAGCACTTGCCTAAGGTCATTAGAAGGCAGGTGTACTACGGATCCGAATTGTCCTGTCAGGTTCCAATCTATCCCGATATTTTTTAGCATGTCCAAAGTATAGATCCTTGCTGAATCCGTCATGAATGACCCCCCCTAGGAAAGCGATCTGCCGCCGGATCCGGAGCTTGACTCCAGACTCCCGCAACACGAGTTCGACTCCGAGTTTTGCACCACCGAGAAGTATCAAAAGTTGACTTGTGTGCACGGGCACACTCCCGCTCGACGTGTATGCATGGAGGGATTCGACATTGGCAGGCGGTTTCTCAGTTGCCCCTTAGAGGTTAGTGCTAATTAAGTTCATCATTTTACTTCAGTTAATGCCACCGCTCATCCAGAATACTATTTAACATTGGCAGGGATATGAGGCTTGTGCCTTTGTTAACTGGCTGAATGAAGAATGGCATGGCAGGGCTCGGAGTGTTATCACCAAGCTCACAGAAGATAATGTCAAGCTGAAGAAGAAACTGGCTGATCTGGAATGTACAATCAGTACGATGAAGCAAGAAAGAATCAATCACAGGCAACAGATGAAAGCAAGAGACAAGAAGGAACTAGCATGTGTAGTTGTGGTTGTCGCATTAGCCATGTTCTATGCGCTGTTTGCAATGATGATTAGGGGTTTTGTTTGACAGTATTGCTAAAGCACATCTAGATGTGCTCTAAGTAATGCACATCTAGGTCCTATGCCATTGATGTTACACGAAGATTCGTGCAGATATTTTTCTTTGTCTTTTTTCTTTTCCTTTCTAGTTTGATTATTACTGGCTTTATCAATAAGAAGAGCTCAATGTATTGCTTGCCAACTGTCCTACTCCGTTCATACCGGTACTGGTGCATAATCCCAAAACTCGTTCCTTGTTTTTGTCCTGAAAAAGGAAACCAGCCAAATAGCCAATAGGAGTCCTACGCAACCCCTTGAATTTGGAGCGACTGGGTACAAATAATTGCGGTTGATCCCCACTTCAATCCCCGCTTAAGTGTCCACCATCTTCATTGTCCCCGGTAGGCCGCGCTACACACTGGCACACACTCTGCAGGCATGTAGAGCGATAGCGAGGACGACAGTTCGGCCAGCAGTCTGGTGCCCGATGATAGGTCAACATCAGAATCATCCCGCTCGTCTTCCATGAGTCCGGCGTCGAGCCCAGACCTCGATTATATCCGGTTCATGGAAGGGACGCCACCTCCGGAGTCGTCAGACGACAACTAGATGGACGAGGAGCCGTCGGAGGACGAAGAAGAGGACGACGATGATGAGGAGGAGGAATGGTCGAATGAGGAGGAGGACGACGACGACAGCAACGATGATGATGACGGCGGCGGCAACAAAAAGCCAACGGTCAGCGGCAAGAAGCATCCTCGCCAAGACGATGTCGCAGGGCCATCCAACAACAACAAGAAGAAGAAGGACTAAATTAAGCAGACTATATATATATATCTGTTTATCCTGTCAATCTCATCGCACACGGTTAGTAATATGTATTCGACAGAGATGTTCTACATTATCGCCAACAGGTTGGTTTGTTGAACTGTGTGCCCTGACGAGCACACAATTCATAAAAAAAGACCGTATGGGCTGTCTATAATGATCACACACAATTTTGATTACCGACCTGTTTGTCGGGTATCACACACATCTTGTTACGCCGAATCGTTTGTGTTCACCTCACTCATCGCAAACGGTTCCTCGGAGTGAACTTTATGCCGTATATCACACACACCTTGATCTGGCTGCCCGTTTCTGTTGTTCTGTCTCATCGCAAACAGTTCGTACAGATCAACCGTATGCCCCTCATCGCACACGCAACTATAATCTGAACCGTGTTATATGTATCATTCATCGCAAACATTTTGCATCATTTCTGACGGTTTTCATACAGCACCGTTTGCAATTATTGCATCGCACACATTTTCTCGAAGGGTCTCTGATCGTAGTGTCGCGTTAGCAGCATCCTGCAGTAGTGCGAACGGACGGCGCCTCCACGTTCAACACACGTACAGCCCGGGGACGGCTCCTCCTTCTTGATCCAACAAGGGGAGAGGAGAAGTTGAGGGAGAGCTCCGGCAGCACGACGACGTGGTGGTGGAGCTTGCACTACTGCAGGATGCTGCAAACGCGACACTACGATTAGAGACCCTTCGAGAAACTGTGTGTGATGCCATAATCGCAAACGGTGGTGTATGAAAACTGTCAGAAATGTACAAAATGTTTGGGATGGAGGACGCATCAAACACGGTTCAGGATTTTAGTTGTGTGTGCGATGTAGGGCACACCGTTAACCCGTTCGAACTATTTGTGATGAGGCAGAACAACAGAAACGAGCAGCCATATCAATATGTGTGTGATATACGGCATACAGTTCGCTCTGATGAACCGTTTGCTATTAGGGAGTGCAAAATAAACGGTTAGTCAGACCAAGGTGTGTGTGATATAGGGCATATGGTTCACTCGGACGAACTATTTTTGATTAGCGAACGCAACAGAAACGGTTCAACTTAACAAGATGTGTGTGATACGTGGCAAACAGCCGACTCGGATGAACTGTTTGCGATGAGAATTTACAACACCGATGGTTAATACAGTTAGTTCGTGTGCGATTTTGGGTGTACAAAAAACTTTAAAAAATGCAAACTAGTTGCTTGCGGTTGGTAGGAGTATCGCACATGATTCGTCTGCGAGTACTCGTGTGCGATGATTAGTAAGTTACACATGCATTTCCTTATGTTAACACTTGTGTGATAAATAACTGATGCCACCGGATACGGTATTCGTGTTGTGTGTGTGCTCCACTTAGTCTTCCCGCACTCGAGCGAATGCTTCCCGCGCTCCACATGGGTGAAACGTAAAATCCACGCCTATTCCCTCACCGGTTTCCCGCCACCAGGTAACGGCTTGCTGCATATAACCCAGGCAGCAACGCACCGCCGCGACACTCTCTGCGAAGATCCAGTCCTCACCCATCTACCATTAGTTATTCCAAGTATGCCAGGCAATGACCAAAGCTTCGACGTCGACGCCTACCTGCGTTACATCTTCGGCGAGGAGAACGAGCCGGAGCAAGTCGGGGCGCAAGAGCTTCATCGGCCGGTGCTGGCACCATGGCCCATCGGCAGCAATATCGGCGTCACGGTCCTTGGGAGCACAATCGATATATTGTAGAGGAGGTGTGATGAGCAGTTTGCCATCCACCGTGCAAAAGATCCAGAGCTGCTCGGCGGCATGATCGACGACCCACCTGAAGAACCGCCATCACCAGTGCTCATCGAGAGCCTGATGCCCCGCAAGGAATGGGCAGAGGACCTCTGCGATTCAGTCAAGACAAAGGCAGCCTGTGGCTTCATCATTGCCCGCGGCGGCCGTGTCAACCTCGATTCCGATAATGTGGTAGCCAGGCTCGAGCACATCCTTGGCGGAGTTGATGTCCCCGATGAAGTAGAACATCGCCAACGTGATATCTTGAGGATGCAGGTGATCGATGGAATTTGCTACCAGGCCAGAGACATGGAAATGGAGCGGTTCCACGGAGTTGTCATGCGCGCGATTGCACGCTGTCAAGCTCTTCTGGAAGAGGCCCAGCAGCCCCAAGAGCCTCCCAGCGCCAGCAGCTCCGTAGGCGGAGGCGGGTCCGGACACTCGGAGTGAACGGCCGCAAGGGTGCTTTGTTGATCATGGACTCTGAGAAGACCATCGTTGGAAGGCCGCCAGCTCAGCCTTTTAGCTTATATTTTATTATAATTGTGTGCATATGTAGGTCGTGAGTGTTATGGGCCTTGCCGCATTTGGCATTTTAAATTATCCTGAATATGTAAGACAATTATTAAGAATTATTAACCATTGACATTGTAACTTTGCCTCAACGGCGAGCAGAGCACGCGCAGGGACGCCAAAGCGGAGACCGCCGTGGCCTCCTCAACGGCGAGCAACCACGTGGTCAACCTTCTGCCATCAATAAATTTTGACCTTGCTTCTCATCACATTGTTGATTACAACGCAATAAGTAATTGCAAATCTGTTCACACCTATCAAACTAATTAATATGTGTTCACACTTAGCACTGGGCTATAAAAACTACCCACTCGAAAATTACTTCACAGTTCCTCTCCTCATCACCCACAAAACTGGTTTTTTCTGTCAAGTCGTTCCGCCATGACCGGTAGGAGGAGTTTAGGGTGGACATATAACCAGGTAGCAAAGGCCAAGGCCGTGGATGCACTAGAGAGGTCCCGCCGCGAAGCCGCAGCAGAGATGTCCCGGCGCGCCGCGGAGCCCTCGAACGAGCTCTCACGGGCACGCGAGGGCTCTCACAAGTGCATTCACGGCGTCGGCCATCGCGATGAGCCGGCGTTCCTGAAGTCCTTCGACAGCGACAACGACATTCTCCCTGGCGTCACTACATAGCAAGAGCTGGTCGACGGCTTGATGAAGCTGCTCAAGATCAGCGATGCCTCGGTTGACAAGGCGACCGGCCTTGTCAAGCAACTCATGGATGACAATGGGAAGCTCCTCAAGTTGGTCGCCGAGAAGGAGGAGGAGGCCGCCGGCTGGAAGATGCTGCGTGAGCAGAGCAGTGCCTCGGAGATGACGCTGAAAGCGGTCGTCGAGGAACTGATGGGTGGCTCGAGGAAGCTCCGGATCGAGCGCGAGCAGGAGGTGGAGGAATCCGTGGCTGCTTTCAAGCAAAGTCGTGAGGAATTGAAGAAGGAGCTGGAGGATTTCGCCGCCCGGTGATCCATCGACGAGAAGAGACAGTAGCGACCCAGATCATTGTGTGCAATTTCCTTCTTCTCTTGACCCCGTGTCTTCCGGGCTTTGCCGCATGTGGCATTTTAAATTATTCGGAATATGTAAGACAATTATTATCTGCGCCATTGTAAATTTGTTGTCGTATTATCCGTTGCCATTTTATTTGTGGTCGTATTATCCGTTGCCCTATGTGGCAATTTAAATTAGGGCAGAATACGAGTTGAAAACACGAACAAAGCAAATGCTGCCATAGGATCACAAGCAAACACCCTTCGTCCAGGTGCTTTAATTAACCCATTAATTGAGAAGTTGTGAGCGAGGCGAGCGGCAGCTGGTGCATGGAGGTCAAAGAGCTCGCTTACCGGTGAGCATGGGCGGCCTTGCTGCTCGCACGTGTCCCACCGAGCCTACAAGGTGGACAGGATGCACGCGTCCCGTCGAGCCTGCGCGGCGGACTGCTCGCACGCGTCCCGTCAAACCTGCACGGTGGACTTCTCGCGCTCGTCCCGTCTAATCAAACAGCTGCACACACGCCACCGACTATGGTTAAATTTCGACACGGTAAATATAATACAACCGTTTGCGATATTAACGTGTCAGCTTTTTGTTTCAAAATGGACTTCGTTGGCTACTAATGTGTGCGCCTCTTCTCAAACTGGACGATTTTTTTACCATGACATATATGTGATTGCCATGTCATGAAACCATGCCAAGTTTCATGTTTTTTGGGTGAATTTTTTATTTAGTGGGATTTAAAAACCGAGATTCTCATTGTTTCAGGATGACGACAAGTTTGTAATTCATTCTCATTCCTTAAACGAGACCTAAACATGCACCCAATGACACATGTACGATTTCCCACCCATTTTGCTTCACTGGAGCATGTGGTTGTAGTTCAAATTTGAATTATGGACTACATTAAATGCATAGAAAACTTAGTAATTAGTAATATATATACAATGGCCAAACGAACCCTGAACAGTTTCAAATTTCAGCCCGACACTCCTGTTATTCTATGTTGCCTGTAGAAAACAAAGTTCAAGGCGAGAAGAGGCATCGATTATTGTTTCGCCCACAAGAGGGGCATGTTTCCCTACCGGAACCACGAGGGTTGCGACAGGCTCCGGTTTGTAAAAGGCTTGTAATATAGCTTTGCCCAAATTGGACAATTATATATACCATGTAGTGACACCATGCCAAATTTCATGATTTCCTGGAGAGTTTTGGATTTAGAGACATTTAAAAACCGAGATTCCCAATGTTTGTGGCCAGGCCAGGACGGCGAGACAGTTGAATTCGTTCCATGGGACCTAAACATGCACCCCAAGGAAACATGTGCGTTTTTTCTAGCCATTTTGGTGCACTGGAGCATGTATTTGTAGTTCAGATTTGAATGATGGACATTAAATGCCTAGAAAACTCAATTAATGAATAAAAAAGGTCAAACGAACCCTGAATAATTTCAAAGTTCAGCGCGAATCTCCAGTTGTTCCATGTCGCGTGTAGAAGAAAATACGAGGCTAGAAGAGGGAGTGAGTATCGTTTGGCCCACAAGGGGACACGTTTCCCTATCGAAACCACGAGGGTTCTTGCGACAGGCTCCGGTTTGTAAGAGGTTTGTAATAAATCTTGGCCCAAATTGGCAATGTTTTTACCACGGCATGCATATATGTGCCATGACGTGACACCATGCCACCTTTGATGACTTTCTGGTGAGTTTAGGATTTATGGGGACTTAAAATCGAGATTCGAAATGTTTGAGTACGAGCCATGACACCAGTACGGTTGTAATTTGTTCCTATTCCTAGCATGGGACCTAAACATGCACCCAAGGACATATGTATAATTTTTCTAGCCATTTTGGTGAACTGGAGCATGAATTTGTAGTTCAGATTTGAATTATGGACATTAAATGCCTAGGAAACTCAATTAGTGTATAAAAAGGCCAAACGAACCCTGAATAAGTTTAAATTTCAGCACGGATATCATGTCGTTCCATGTCGCCCGTAGAAGAAAAACATGGTGAAAAGAGGCAGTGATTACGTTTCGCCCACAAGGGGGACACGTTTCCCTATCGGAACCACGAGGCTTCTTCGAGAGAAGCTCCGGTTTGTAAGAGGCTTGTAATAAAACTTGCGCCACAATGGATGAAAAAAATTCCTCGACATATAAGTGCGATGTCGTGACACCATGGCAGGTTTCACGATTTTCAGCTTAGTTTTGGATTTACGGGGATTTAAAAAACCCAGATTCTTCTCACGAAATGTTTTCAAATAGCACACGGTTCACTCACGAAAGCAGATATTCAATGAAAACTTCGTGGAAACCATATTTTAAAGTTTCATAAAAATCTAGAGAAAAAAATGTGCGATGTCAAGAAGGTGATGTTTTATTGCGACACAAAATTTTAAGTTGAAAAACATTACGAGATGTGAGCTATGAAAAAGACAAATTCCGCCCTGAATAGTGACATTACTATTCGGCACTATTCAACACTGATTTTTTCTTTTTCATAGCTCACATCTCTTAATGTGTTTCAACTTGAAATTTTGTGTGCCAATAAAACATCATCCTCTTAACATCCCGCATTTTTTTGAAACTTCAAAACATCTTTTTCTCATGGTTTTCACCGGTTTCCACCGAATGTTGGTTTCCGTATGATATCCCCCCCCCCCCCCCCCGCGCTGCGCGCGTGATCTGAGTCCAGCGTTCTGACTGGCCAAAACCCAAGCCCCACGGATCGTACGTGTGCACCGTTGGATGCTCCCAGATCGAACGGCAACCCTGAGCCCTTTCGACAGCACATCCAGTACATGGTTAAGCACTGTGCGCATGCGTCGTGTAGCTCACGCTTCCTTCTCTACTAGGTTTTCATTCAAAACAGGCTAACGTTTCTCGCCACTCCTCTCATCGGTTTTCCGCCTCTTCTCCCAGATATGCATGATGTAGATGTTCGTTTAATAGTTCATCTCATCCAAAATCAATTAGTTTTATGAAAAACTATTTTAAGATTCATGGAACTGTGCATTGTAAAGGTAAAAACAAAAAGTGACAATTCATTTAGAAAAAAAAAGGTTTGGGCAATTAAGATATGGAAGATTCTAGAGAACAAAGGAGAACTGCTTGTGTTTTGAGGTTTGTGCGTTATGCTTAAGTTCAACCATGGAGTCTTATAGATTGTACATGTGGCAGAATCTGGTGGAATGTAGATGATATCCAACGGCCAGTAGTGCTCGGATTTGCCTTCTTTGTACTGTCGGATTGGCTTCATCCAACGAGCAACTTTCATAGTTATTCGCACACTATATAGGTGTATAGATGTATAGAAGTATAGATATATATAGATTTGTCCCATGCTAGACAAAATAAAGTTTGAGCGCATGTGTGGGACGACCCCCCTCCCCCCCGGCTGCCGCCTCGAAGTTGGGAAACTGACATCATAGGTATTGAACCAGGCTTGGAGTCGGGTACGGTGTTTGGTTTGTAATGTACTTGGCGTGGCCCATCTAAGTTGTGCATTTGGGATTTAAACACATCATACACCATCGTACCCATACATATTTCCAGGCCGCATGCAGTGTATACGGGGTCTTCTGATCGACCACGTCTCCCTTGTGCGGTTTTTTGTGACGACACGGGTATCTATGGGCTCCCCGAGTGTATATATATCATCCCTTTGACCGATAATGAGGGGTATGTGTTGGCCATGAATGGATTCCTCCTAGTTCATGTTAGGGTCGGTCACCGTCAAATGTCGGTCAACCAAAGCTTGAACTCGTGCATTGTCAGGATTCCCTCCCAGGCTCGGATTGCTGGGTTCGACCTACATCAAACCCTGCGTATGTATCTCGTCCTTAACTGCCTTGCCTTCATGGTTGTTGTCTGTATCGAGAGGTAGTCACCACATCTAAATTGTACATTATTCTATATTGAAAACACACATCACCCCTTCCCAACGTACATCATTTTGGGCCGCATGATGGAGGTGCTGGTTTTGTGGTCCCTCTCGTGCGATGTTTATCATGGTTCAATCTATTGGCCCAAGCGGTTTATCGACAACAACAACTGTCATTTGACCAAACGAAAGATTCATTGGTCCGTCTTATGGTAGGTCATGGCGACATGCATGTACGACCAAAGTACCGATCATTACGTGCATCCGCCCCGCTGACACGAAGTGGGAGGTGGTGGGCCAAGCATACTAGCTAGGTACGACATTATGTCATTATATATATCCTAGCTAGGTGGTTGTTAGGGTGCTTTCGGGTTTGCGAGGCAGGTGCCACCAAAGTTATGCATTGTGTATTTAAAGTTTTAAACATCTCCAATATGCGTACATATATTTGGCCACTTCCAGGTGGTTCTTGACTTCTGGCCCCTCTCATCGATCTTCAATGACGTGCCCAACCGTGGGCCCGCGGGGTCAAAGTTGTGCATTGGAATTTTTAACATCACATACCACCCTTTTCACTCATATATATTTGGGCCACATGCTGGTGTGGATGTCTTTTGACCCTCCCTAACGTTATTTTTTGCTGCAAAGACTCTGATGACCCTCAACGGACACGGGGTATAATAGCTTAACCGTGTGCGATACAAGTGCGATGTGAATCACCACGACCGTGCAAGCGCGAGCAAATTAAGGTGGAGGTACTGGCTCAACCGTGTGCGATGCAAGTGCATTGAAATCACCACGACCGCGCAAGCGCGAGCAAAGGGTGGAGGTACTGGCTCAACCGTGTGCGATGCAAGTGCGCTGAAATCACCATGACCGCGCAAGCGCGAGCAAAGGGTGGAGGTACTGGCTTAACCGTGTGCGATGCAAGTGCGCTGTAAAACCACCACATGTGTGGAAGCTAAAGGCGGGTAAGTTTATTTGGAAATTAGGACGAACCATGTGCAATAGACCAGCTAGCTAGAAATATAAAAAACAAACTACCCGCCTTGAGCGTTGCAAAAATCGGTAGGTCCGCGCCACTTTTCCTTATTATCATACATGCATATTGTTATTGGACCGTGCGCGATCTTGGGCACTCCCGCCCGGCATCGATTCCTTTACCCAAATTTTAGTAGTCGTCGTACTTCAACCGTCGCCCACACTCCTCCAGCACCGACCTTATAGTAAAATTGTGGTAGCCGAGGCATTTGAACCATCGCCCTCCCTCGTCCACCACCATCTCCACCCACCATTACTAACATTTTCAGTAGCCGCGGCGTATCCTCAAACACCACCCCACCCCTCCACAGTCCCCCACCAGCCCCCCTCCCCCTTCGAACCCTAGCTCGCGGCCGTCGCCGGCGCCGCTGCCAACCCTGCCAGTCTGCCCGTTCCTCCTAGCTTAGATAATAAAGTTCAGGTTATCCAGCGATTCCCATACCGTCGCCCCACTCCCCTGAGTTTTTAGATGAGGCCTGCGGTGTCCCTCCCCGCCAGATCCATATCCCCTGCTCCAGAATGTCACAACCTAAGCTCGACCACGTATCCCGGGGAGCCCGACGAGCGTTCGGTCAAGAGGTTTATCATGGCCTCTCCGGCGGATGTTGGTGAGGTGGCCGCCATTCGCCCCGGCCTGTCGATCCCGGAGCAACACGTCGCCGCGGAAGCCGACGAAGACGTTGACTACGTTGCCATGCCGAAGGCTTCATGTCAGCGGGCTAGCGTATTACTGTATCTCGGGAAAGCTGGCTACGACATCAAGCTCGTCCACACCGACAGCTTCACGCGGGCCATGTCACAGGTTAAGTGGTCCATCCCCAACCCTTCTGGTTCAACCGCCATCGATCTCTTCGGCGGCCCTGCCGCTGATCTCCTCCGCCAAGCGGTCAAGGATTTGCGAGCTTTATACGCCATCGAGCCCATTTTGTCACTTCTGAAGGACACGTTTTACGGCGGCGGCTTGGGATCCTCAATTGCCAAGTCAGATCTCATCGACCACGACCACGAGGAAGGCACCCACGAAGGTTCTTCCAAGGTGAAACAGCCCATCTGTGACATCAGAGAGCGCACCATGGGTCTGTGCTCTTCCAACTGGAAGGATCTCGTCCATGAAATGTGAGGCAACATCCTATCAGCAAATCTTACCTTTTCTAGCTTGCCAACCCGTACCCTTTGTTGTAGTAGCATTTGCTGTGCGGTGCTTTAACGGTGCCGTGTTTAATTATTTCAGTTATGCAAAAAATGTATTGTTCAATAGGTCTATGTGATGTTTAAGTATGAATTGTCCACTTTAGTTTCACGAATGGCTATATTTGGTTGTTTATAGTGAGTAGATGCCTTGTTTATCTGTATTTGGTTGTTAGGTTGGTTGGAGTGAGCATTTTTTTCAGTTATCGAGCAGATGCCTTGTTTATCTGTATTTGGTTCTTAGTTTGGTTGTAGTGAGTATTTGTCCAGTTATCAAGCAGATGCCTTGTTTATCAGTATTTGGTTGTTAGGTTGCTTTTCTTTTTAGCATTTGTCCAGTTATCAAGCAGATGCCTTGTTTATCTATATTTGGTTGTTAGGTTGCTTTTTTTAGCTCTCCAGTTATCAAGCAGATGCCTTGTTTATCTTTATCTGCTTGTTAGGTTGCTTGCAGTGAGCATTTGTCCAGTTTTCAAGCATATGCCATGTTTATCCGTATTTGCTTGTTAGGTTGGTTGCAGTGAGACTCTGTCCAGTTTTCAATGGCTATATTTGGTTGTTATACTGGTCATTTATGCCTTGTTTATTTCAGTCATTCACAATGTGTGGTTCATTATGTGCAAGTCGGAACTGTGTCGCTCGACTACATCAATACCAGTTTGAACGGTTATATTTGGTTCCAGTTATTCTTGGTGTAGTTAACACATGCCCTTTATTTCAGTTTTACACATTTATCCAGTGTGATGTTTAAGCATTACCTACGTTCTATTCATTTTCAACAATACCAGTTTGAATTGCAATAGTTGATGGCTGTTAAGCCTGATGTCGGTAACATTGCCTTCCATTTTATATCTGCTTTAACAGCATGCTGAAACCAACACATTCAAGCTATCATTTGTAGATGATGTTGTTTACCTTTGCTATATTTGTTTGATGTTAAGACTGTTGTACTTATCATGCCTTTCCACTACTTATGCCGGACAACAACGGGAGTGGCCACCATTTTCCGCGGAGGTTAGCTTCATCCCTCGGCTTGTACTCCCCCCGTCGTTCCATAATGTAGTGCATATAGATCGAGGCCTGGACACTAGTTAGCTTCTAATATTGACTTGTTGCTTGTAGGTACATATGCCCTTGGCAAGGATCCATGCATCGACCCTTTTTGTGTATGGGGCAATGAGATATTGATGAACAAGCATCAAGTGAGGAAACTGATAAGGATTATTAGCAAAAAGATACGAATGGTGGCAAGCAAATTATTTGTTTATGCTCTATCCAACACAACAGTGAGCTGTAGGATGGTAACTACAAACTCTGCAGCCTTCTCTTTTTACTCCCATAATGAGTTGTTAGACAACAATGTCTGAATATTTTTCGTTCCCAGTGGTTCCCGAAGCAGTTCACTCAAGATTACCTCGCAAACTACATGATTGGTGGACATGCAATGAAGGTTAAATTATTTCATCTAGACTACAATGAGCATCGAGAAGTCCTAATGAGACAGTGAAGGATGGACGGGCAGCCATCACAAGGGGTTGGCCTAGAGTCGTGCGCGCCTTATACGCATGGAGGAGGGCACAATATGGGCATTCCGCTTCACCTTCTCCAGCAACCAGAATGTCTTTCGCCTCTCTCTTTACAGTCTTTAGTACAACTGTGGTTCATCATTCTTTACTTGGTGCTTCTGTAGTTCTTCAGTATATGTACATGTGCATTGAATTATGGCTTCGTGGTTGAACCTATATTTGTAATAAACATGGCTGGATATGAAATAAGTGATTGCCTACTTTCAAATTCAAAACACGTGACTTTTAAATTAGGGATTAATTATGGATTAAATAGGGATTACACTGCACATGGTTTGCGAAAGCGAAACGTCTGTGATATACAAGGAGATCAGAAACGTTTCTAGGATCCACTACGTGTGCGATCAATCTCCACTGCACACACGACTTTCTCTTGAAAACTGTTTGCGTTAGGCCACCTTGCGCAAACATTTATCACATAAAAAGTGTGTGTGCTGGACAGCCTTTGCCACACAGTTTCTTCTATGCACCGTGTGTGATGCATTCAATACGCAAACGCTAAAATTATTAATATCGTGTGCAATGGCAACGCTATCTGATAACCCACAAATATAGGGGATCGCAACAGTTTTCGAGGGTAGAGTATTCAACCCAAATTTATTGATTCGACACAAGGGGAGCCAAAGAATATTCTCAAGTATTAGCAGTTGAGTTGTCAATTCAACCACACCTGGATAACTTAATATCTGCAGCAAAGTATTTAGTAGCAAAGTAATATGATAGTAGTGGTAACGGTAACAAAAGTAACGGTAGCAAAAGTAATATTTTTTGTGTTTTGTAGTGATTGTAACAGTAGCAACGGAAAATTAAATAAGCGAAGAACAATATGTGGAAAGCTCGTAGGTATTGGATCGGTGATGGAGAATTATGCCGGATGCGGTTCATCATGTAACAATCATAACATAGGGTGACACAGAACTAGCTCCAATTCATCAATGTAATGTAGGCATGTATTCTGAATATAGTCATACGTGCTTATGGAAAAGAACTTGCATGACATCTTTTGTCCTACCCTCCCGTGGTAGCGGGGTCCTAATGGAAACTAAGGGATATTAAGGCCTCCTTTTAATAGAGTACCGGAACAAAGCATTAGCACATAGTGAATACATGAACTCCTCAAACTATGGTCATCACCGGGAGTGGTCCCGATTATTGTCACTTCGGGGTTGCCGGATCATAACACATAGTAGGTGACTATAGACTTGCAAGATAGGATCAAGAACTCACATATATTCATGAAAACATAATAGGTTCAGATCTGAAATCATGGCACTTGGGCCCTAGTGACAAGCATTAAGCATAGCAAAGTCATAGCAACATCAATCTCAGAACATAGTGGATACTAGGGATCAAACCCTAACAAAACTAACTCGATTACATGATAGATCTCATCCAACCCACACCGTCCAGCAAGCCTACGATAGAATTACTCACGCACGGCGGTGACACTACTAGGAAAAGGCCTGTTAGTGGCGCACCTGTTTTGGCCATTAATGGCGCACTACAGGTGCACCTGTTTAGACAGTAGTGGCGCACCAGGCAGTGCGCCATTAGTATGTCCCATGGTGCGCCATTAGTATGCCTCCCAGGGGGCCATATTTACCTTGTGGTCTGGGTTACTAATGGCGCACTAATAGACAATGTGCCACTAGTATTTTTTACAGCAGTGCGCCACTAGTATGAATATTAGGAATTATTTTTTTCTTTTCTGATATTTGCACAGGTTACAAAATATATTACTGCACAAAATATAGACAGCAAAACATATGAACAGCAGATTCATCGAATACAATAGAAGATTAGTCTCCGAATACAATTCATCATATTAGCTAATCTCTGAATTCAAAATACCGAACAAAGTTAGAACATTACAAGTCTCGAGACCGCGAGTAGCGAGTTTGTCTTCACATTACAAGTCGATATCGATCATCTAAACTACCATCACATATAAGAAAGCTACGGTCATCACGATGAGCATCATCGCGATGAAACTGGTCTTCATCCGATTCCTCCTCCGCTCCCTCCTCTCTCCCGCTAGATAGCGCACGTATCTAGCTTCCGCCTCCGCCCTAGTGGTGTACCCTTTGTAACTGTTACCGCTGAAACGGTGTACCTGTCTCCGACACTCCTCCCAGTCGTCGTAGACTCCGGGAACCTTACCCTTGTACACGACATACGGCGGCATCTCTATGCACTAGCCAAACAAAACGTTAGTAGCAATTCACAGACAATACATAAGCAATATATAAGTATGCAACAAAAGGATCGGAAGAGAAAAGCAAGACATTAATAGCATGATTCATGGTCCTACTAATAAATAACATCGATTACATATAAGTTAAGCGACTGTCCAAACCAAAGAGACATACAAGTTCATTAAAGTTTAATTACAACATGAGCTAATCGATATTTCAGAACTACATAGCATCACTACTTTCGACTCGACTCAGGGACCGGAGCGTGGATGAAGCCGCCGTCTGTCGTGATGGTCATGAAATCGCGGGCGTTGTCAGCCTGCATTTGTAGCATTGTTTCTATCTCACTGTTGGACGGTTGATATCTGAGGTAGAACTGCCCCGAGGTACGAAGGACATCTTGATGGATGATTTCCGCAAACTCCGACTGGATGCGAAAGAATTCTTGTCTGATGTCCGCGTCCTGGATTGCCGACAAGCGTGCGGCCCAATCTTTGAGATTATTTGGTAGCAGAAGGTGATTATGGTCCCGTACGATCGCCCGCATGTGATGGAGGGTATAGTAGGCATCCTTCTGACCGCCAGGCGGCTGCTTGACGCAGGGGAACGTCGTATTGTGGGTGAACACGTGCTTGCCGTACCTACGAACTGGCCTGTTGAAGGTGCCTCCAGATCTGGCGTAGCCGGGGAGAACATCATCAAGAACTTTCTTGATATTTGTGTAGTCTTTCTTTGACTGACGGTCCGAGTCGAAATACATGGCCATGGAATATTTCGGGCTTAAGAGGATGACTGTGCAATGTGTGTCACTGCACAAAACACGGAATGTTAGAAAAAAAAAGAACGATCGAAATCTAAGAAATCATATGTTACGGGGCGGTGAGGGGATGACTTACTCGGGAAAGTAAGGCACGAGGAAGTTATCCTTATCTGGGTTTGCCAGAATGACGCCTTCGAGGTATGAACTCGTGACTTGCCGGTCCCCAGCGCTGCCCAAGATCTTGGCACGCATGTAGAAGGGGTCGACTATCACGATGTCCGGGGTCTTGTCTCTAATGATCCGCATCTCCATACTCAGCGAAAATAGCCGAACGAAGGTGTAGTGCCGCAGATGAAGGTTAAACATAGCGAAGATGTCATCAAACTGCAGGACGATCGCACCCCCGATGGCGCTATCCATAAAGCCCTTGCCCTCTGGCACCTTGGCCACGAAAACCAGGTATGCCACATCATTCTCGGAGAGACGCCGCTTCTCCAAAGAAAGAACACTGTCATGCAGACTCCGTATAGCACCGGTTGCAGCATTGAGTAGATTAGTCGGTAGCATCGGCCTACCCGCCACATGCACCCTCCTCGAGATATCCTTAGGTGAAGGTGGACCGTCCTGAGCACGGATCGTACTCGGTGCCGGCTGGCTCGCACCCTTGTTAGTCTTTCTTTTCAGTCCCTTCTTCTTCTGCTGTAATGGGATCGATTTCTGCTCAGAGACCGCCTTCTTGAGTGTGTTGGGGCTGATAATATTTCGCACCCCGGCTATCTGAGGCTCGGTGAAGGCGGCAGCTGGAAGCGTCTCCTGAGAACTGAACGCCAGACGACGCCTGTTGCAATTGGGTTTCTCCGCGGTACCAGCTAGATCGTCTTTTGCAGGGTTGGGTTCTTGAGAAGGAGGCCCCAAGAATTCGTCACCGTACCCATGTTCGTTGAAGTACTTATCGACATTGGTACATGTACCATCGTCGTCGTCGTCGTCCGGATCCTGTGCCATATGCATGTCCGGCATGTCCGGTAGCGTTGCGGGGGTCTTGCCATCGCTTGGCGCCGGCACGACTGGCGGTGTTGTCTGTGGGGTGGTGTCCCCCGCCCCCAAACGAATCTAGCTCTTCGGCCAAAGCATGGGCCAGCTTATGCAGGCGCTGAGGGTCATCACATCATCTTCGTCGGCCCCATGGGGTCGATACGGAGGTAACATGTCGTCAAAGCCCGGCAGCACCCGAACCAGTTGAACCCTATAAACGGTGGGTGGCATCGGATTACCGTGGAACACGCGGCTGCCCGGTTGAACGATTCTGCCCTTGGCGACATCGACCAACTTGTCGTTCATGAAGTGCAGGAGAGTGCACGGAACGTCGGCGGCGCCCTGCGAAAACATGTAGGGCGTCAGGGATGCCCGGTCAAAGGCAAGGAGATGAAGTCATCGGCCGAGAGGCTTAATTAGTTACCGTGATGGCGTCGAGCTCGGCTAATGTCGAGGCACCGCCAACGGCGGGTGTGCAATTGACGGAGGGGCCGCTTGCTGCCAAGCGGCCGGCCGGCGTATTCTTCCCACACCCGGGTGCATTAAGCTGCAATGTCGGCGCCGCCTCGGGAGACACCAATGCCGCCTCCGCCGGAGACACCAATGCCGCCGCCGCGGGAGACACCAATGCCGCCTCCGCCGGAGACACCAATGGCGCCGCCGGCGCGTTGCGCGAGTTGCTGCCCGTGAAGCTGGGAATCGGGGGCGGCCCCTGTTGGCCGCCCGCCACCCACGCCTGCAGCCCAGAAACCAAGGTAGGTATAATGGCGGTGATCGTCGCTCCCAGTTGGTCTCGCACTTGCTCTTCGACCATCTCTGGAATCCGCGCCACTTGTGCCTTGAGTTGTTCAACCTCGCACTGCTGGCTTTTCGAGCTGGTCTTTCTCTCCTTTCGCCCAGCTGTATAGTATTCCGACCATTTCGTGGACAAGCCTTTGCCGGCCACACGACCAGCTGACGACGGCTTATTGAGCTTATCCTTGTTTTTCATTATGTTCAACGCCCTATTTAAAGGGGTGTTGAAAGGGGAGCTCTGAGAGGACCCCGCGCTACTGCTTTCAGTTTCCTGCGGAAGGAACGTGAACCATTTAGAAATTTGGCTTCATTAACTAGAATGCAGCCATATGGAGCTAATTACGCAGGGGTTTATTGCTTACCAGAACACGCTCAAGCGCCTTGGTCTTCAGATCCGTGGTAAGCTCCTTGGTTACCGGGTCAATCTTGTACCGGGCCCTGACATAGTTCCTGGTCTGCTTGTCACGGTATTTCTCGAAGCGGGGCGGTAGGCCTTGCTCGGCACGCTCCGCGTCCTCCTTGTCCCATATAGGTTCCGCCACTCTGTAACCGCCGGGACCGAGTTTGTGGACCCCTAAGTTCAAGTCCCGCATCTCTTTCCCCCATTGACTTGATTCCTCGAATGCGCCACTCTCGCACTTGATCTTGAACTCCCGGTAGTTAGCTTCGCTGATCGAAGGATTTTTCTCCTTGATCTTCTCATAACTATCAACTTCTTCAATCATGCTCTTCACCGCGCCTCTCCAAGTAGCCAGGGCCTTGCTCATCTTCGTGAGGGCGGCACTGTTCACTTTATTCCCTGAGAGGCGTGTGTTTGCGAAGTCACCGGGGAACTTGTATCGTTCGTGCAGCTTCGTGAAGAGGAAGTTGCGCAAATTTCCTTGGTCACGATGCCTTAGGTTCTCGGTGTTGATCGAGATGGTGCTTCGGAGAATTTGTTATTTGAAAATATTTATGAATATGAACAAATATCATCAAATTTGTTATTTGAAAATATCATCAAATTTGTTTTTTTGGATTTTTAGTTGCATTCATTTGTGAATTGGTAAAACATTTATGAATGTGAAAAAATATCATCAAATTTGAAAAAATATTCATGAATTCAAAACGTGCCCATGAAATTTAAAAATATTCATGAGTTCAAAAAATATTAACAAATTCAATACTTTTTGTGAGTTAGAAATTCAATACCATAATAAACATAAATAAATATTCATGAGGACTAGAACAGAAGAAATATCATTTCAATATGTCGAATTACAATTGAGAAATGAAGACTACGATTTAAATACAATCGATCTTAGCTAGCTATCTTTTCACAATCTTCTTGCCCTTCTTTTTCGCAAATGGAGTTCTTCTGTGGAACGGACGTCCTTTAGGTAGGGTGGTCCTGCTTCTTCTTGTGGTGTATGGCACTTCATCGTTGTCGTCATGTTCCATCTTCGGGTCGCCGTACTTGTCGAAGTCTTGCTCATTGGCGACTCCATCCATTCCGATGATCTTCCTTTTGCCTCTCCTCACGACAACACGACTGGGCTTTGACGGGTCGGTAATGAAGAAGCATTGGTCCACTTGGGAAGCCAGTACCCATGGCTCATTTTCGCGGTGACGTTTGCGCCCGCGGTCTTGGATTTGGCTTCGGGTATAACCATGGTGGTGAAATACCGGTCTTCTTTTATGATGCTCTTGGCCCATCTGACACGGAACATCGGGACCTTCTCTCCAGCGTAGCTCAGCTCCCAGATCTCCTCGATCCTTCCGTAGTATCTGTCCTTGTCGTTACCGGTGTAGGATTCCATCGTTACCCCGGAGTTCTGATAACCATCGCTCCTCATGTCCTTGTCCTCGGTGTAGAATGTGTAGCCGTTGATATCGTACGCCTCATAGGTCATCAGGTTGTGCTCGGCGCCCTGTGACAAGGCGAATATGAGTTTTTCTTCCGCGGAAGAATCCTCATGTAAAGGGTACGACAGAAGCTTCTCCTTGAACCAACGCGTGAAACATGAGTTGTGCTCTTTGATTATATCTCCGTCCGTCCTCTGTTGGCCTCGGTCATTGTACGTCTTCTCAATAAAGGTTTTGTGCTCTACCACCCAAGGATCGACCACGTCTATGTGTTGTAGCGCGACTAGGTTTGCTCTTTCAAAGTCGGCGAGTCGACCCTCGAAGTCGACATGCATTTCGCGGCGACCCTCGCGGTGACCCCATCCAGCGAGCCTGCCGAGGTGCCTGTTGACGGGCAGACCAACGGGGTTCTCGATGCCTAGATAATTCGTGCAGTAGGAGATGCACTCTTCGGTCAGAAAGCCCCTGGCTATGCTTCCCTCTAGACGTGACATGTTGCGAACGTATCCTTTGATGATACCATTCATCCTTTCGAACGGCATCAAGTTGTGCAGGAACGTCGGCCCGAGTTGGATGATATCCTCCATGATATGGACCAGCAGATGCACCATAACATCGAAGAATGCGGGCGGGAAGTACATCTCAAGCTCGCATAGTATCACCACGATCTCTTCCTGTAGCCTTCTGAGTTGCCTCACGCCAACCGACTTCCGAGAGATGACGTCGAAAAAGTTGCATAGGCCAAATAGCGTTTCACGGACGTGCACATCCATGATCCCACGGGTTGCAACTGGAAGTATCTGCGTCATCAGCACGTGACAGTCGTGAGACTTCATCCCGCTAAACTTCTGCTTCGCTGAGTCTAGGTATCTGCTTATCTTCCCCGTGTAACCGTAAGGAAGTTTTACTCCTACGAGGCAGGTGAAAAACTGCTCGATCTCCTCCTGACTTAGAGTGAAGCACGCGGGAGGGTAGTCATTTCCGGTCTTCTTGGCCTTTTTGCCTTTGCGACGACTTTCCGTGTCCTGCTTCGCCTCATCATCATCATCATCATTAGCGTGAAGCTCCTCCCTGATGCCCATTGATTTCAAGTCTGCCCTTGCTTTCGGCCCATCTTTGGTCCTCTCTGGCATGTTGAGCAGGGTACCAAGCAGACTCTCGCACACGTTCTTCGTGATATGCATGACATCAAGGCTGTGAGGCACACGGTGGATCTTCCAGTACGGCAAGTCCCAGAAAACAGACCTCGTTTTCCATACCTTCAGCAGCGGCTCTAGCGCCTTTCGCTTCTTTCCTGGCTCTGGCGCCTTTTGCTTCTTTCCCGGCAGTGGGCAATCTTTCCAATTTTTCAACATCTCGTCTATTTCCTTGCCGCTCCTCGTACGCGGGCGTCTTCGGGGTTCGGTTTCACCATCGAACAGATCCTTGCGTTTTCTCCATGGGTCATCGTCGCGAAGCCGCCTTCGATGTCCCATGAACATGGTTTTCGAGGACCCGGGATCTCTATCTAGCTGGCGATACGTTGTGTCATCCATGCACCTGACTTATCCAGAAAATCCGTGGACCACCTGCCCCGCGAGATATCCGTAACCGAGATAGTCGTGCACCGTCGTGAGCAGTGCGGCTCTCATAGGGAAATATTCTTTCTCTGCGGCGTCCCATGTATTGGCTGGCGTTTTCCACAACGTGTCTAGCTCCTCTTTCAGCAGCCCCAGATACAGATTGATGTCGTTCCCTGGTTGTTTCGGCCCTTCAATTAGCATACTCATGTGAATGTACTTCCTCTTCATGCACAACCAGGGGGGAAGGTTGTACATCCACACAAACACAGGCCAGGTGCTATGTGTGCTTCTCTGGCTGCCAAACGGATTGACTCCATCGGTGCTCGCGCTCAGCATGATGTTCCTTGGATCGTCCCCAAATTCTGGGTGTTCGAAGTTCAACGCTTGCCACTGGCTCGCATCCTTAGGGTGACTCGGCATCTTGTCTTTTTTATTTATCTCCGGATCATTTCCGTCATCTTCTCGCTTCTTCTCCTCCCTATCCGCGTGCCAACGCAGGAGCTTTGCTAGCTTAGCGTCCGCGAAATACCGCTGCAGACGAGGAGTGATCGGAAAGTACCACACCACTATACGAGGAGCTTTCTTCCTCTTCGTGTATCGAGTGACGCCGCACACCGGACATATGCTAGACTCCGCATGCTCGTCCCGATAAATGATGCAATTGTTCATGCACACATGGTATTTCACGTGCGGTAAATCCAGAGGACACACGATTTTCTTCGCCTCCTCGAAACTGGTCAGGCACTTGTTCCCCTTGGGAAGACGTTCGTGCCAGAATGACATGTTCTCGTCGAAGCATGCATCGGTCATTTTGTGTTTTACCTTCACCTTCAGAGCCATGAGCGTTACTTTCAGGCGGGTATCCTCGGGCTTGCATCCTTCATACAATGGAGTAACCGCATCTATCTCCAATTGATCCAGCTTGGCTTTCTCTTGGGCGGCAGCTCTTGCGTTATCCGTCTGCTTGAGAAGCAGCTCTTGAATATGAGGGTCCTGCACCCAGCCCATCGATGGTCCATCGTTGTCTGCTCCAGCATCTTCATCTTCATCTTCTACATGATGACTGTGTACAGCATCACCGTCGTGATCATGTCCTGGAGATTCTTCGTCTTCTCGCCCGCCCTCGCCGCGGTGGTTGTCTTGCTGCTGTCCTTCCTCATTTCTTGCCCGGCCCCCATGGACGACTTCATAGTCATCTTCATCACCTTGGCACCGATAGACATCCATGAAACCACGCAAGAGCAGGTGGTCCCGCACCTGCCCGGAATCCGGGTCCGCAATAAGGCTCTTCAGCTTGCATCTTCGACACGGACACCTTATCTCCGTCTCGTTCTTTTGAAGCATCTCGGCCTTCACGGAGCTCAAAAACCTATTCACGATGCCTTCGGTCATCGTGCGGACCATGGTCGCCTGCGGGGTAGAGCAAAACGATATTTTAGAACCAAGAAAAAATTTGGCATGACTTTGCCTAAAAATAGGACCAAAAAGAATGCATAGTGCCAAATTCTCGCCGAAACGGAAATGAATCAACATTCCAGCAAAATATTGGCAACTAACGCATTTCAAATACCGGTACCTGCAAACACAAACATATATGCAACACCACAAACATACGTAGATCTAGCTAGGCCATAAAAAGTGCATGTGCACGTTGTTGGAGGGAGAAAAAAGTAGATCTACAACATAAAGAAAGCTTTCCCCTTACTTACCTATCAAAAAAGATAATTTATCCACTTAATTTGGGTGAATCTATGGTGCAAATGAGGTGAGGAGGAGGAGGCAGCCGAGACAAGCTTGGAGGAGGAGGTGGAGAGAATGAAGTGGGGAAAGTGAGTGTGGTAGGTGGCTTTCCAAAATATATAGTTGGTCTCAGGTTACTAATGGCGCACCACCTAAAAGTGCGCCATTACTAGTTTTGCAAAAAAAATTGTTAGTAGTGGCGCACCGTGGCTGTGGTGCGCCATTACTAGTTTGAACTAGTAATGGCGCACCACAACCACGGTGCGCCATTACTAGTTTTGAAAAAAAAAGTTAAAAATTTGTCAGTAGTGGCGCACGGAGCGTGTGGTGCGCCATTACTAGTTAAAACTAGTAATGGCGCACTGTGCCCAGGTGCGCCATTAGTAGTTTCGGAAAAAAAATTGCTAGTAATGGCGCACCGCGTGTCTGGTGCGCCATTAGTAATGAGGACACTAATGGCGCACAACTTACATGGTGCGCCATTAATGTCCATATCAGCTATAGCCCTTTTCCTAGTAGTGTGAGCATCATGAAATTGGTGATGGAGGATGGTTGATGATGACGACAGCGACGGATTCCCTCTCCGGAGCCCCGAACAGACTCCAGATCAGCCCTCCCGAGAGGTTTTAGGGCTTGGTGGCGGCTCCGTATCGTAAAACGCGATGAATCCTTCTCCCTGATTTTTTCTCCCCGAAAGCAAATATATAGAGTTGGAGTTGAGGTCGGAGGAGCTCCAGGGGGCCCACGAGGTAGGGGGCGCGCCCCCCAGCCTCGTGGCTAGGGTGTGGGCCCCCTGGTCTTCATCTTTTGCAAGGATTTTTTATTATTTCCAAATAGATGTTCCGTGGAGTTTCAGGTCATTCCGAGAACTTTTGTTTCTGCACATAAATAACACCATGGAAAGTCTGCTGAAAACAGCGTCAGTCCGGGTTAGTTCCATTCAAATCATGCAAGTTAGAGTCCAAAACAAGGGCAAAAGTGTTTGGAAAAGTAGATACGACAGAGACGTATCAACTCCCCCAAGCTTAAACCTTTGCTTGTCCTCAAGCAATTCAATTGACAAACTGAAAGTGATAAAGAAAAACTTTCACAAACTCTGTTTGCTCTTGTTGTTGTAAATATGTAAAGCCGGCATTCAAGTTTTCAGCAAAGATTATGACTAACCACATTCACAATAACTCTTAGGTCTCATGTTTACTCATATCAATGGCATAATCAACTAGCGAGCCATAACAATAAATCTCGGATGACAACACTTTCTCAAAACAATCATGATATGATATAATAAGATGGTATCTCGCTAGCCCTTTCTGAGACCGCAAAACATAAATGCAGAGCACCTTTAAAGATCAAGGACTGACTAGACATTGTAATTCATTGTAAAAGAGATCCAATCATAGTCATACCCAATATAAATTAACAGTAATGAATGCAAATGACAGCTGCGCTCTCCAGCTAGTGCTTTTTAATAAGAGGGTGATGACTCAACATAAAAGTAAATAGATAGGCCATTCGCAGATGGAAGCAGGGATTTGTAGAGGTGCCAGAGCTCAGTTTTGAAATAGAGATAAATAATATTTTGAGCGGCATACTTTCATTGTCAACATAACAACCAAGAGATGGCGGTATCTTCCATGCTACACACATTATAGGCGGTTCCCAAACAGAATGGTAAAGTTTATACTCCCCCTCCACCAACAAGCATCAATCCATGACTTGCTCGAAACAACGAGTGTCTCCAACTAGCAACAGTCCCAGGGGGAGTTCTGTTTGCAATTATTTTGATTTAGTTTGCATAAAGCATGGGACTGGGCATCCCGGTGACCATCCATTTTCTTGTGAATGAGGAGCGGAGTCCACTCCTCTTGAGAATAACCCACCTAGCATGGAAGATACGAACAGCCCTAGTTGATACATGAGCTATTCGAGCATACAAAACAGAATGTTTATTTGAAGGTTTAGAGTTTGGCATATACAAATTTACTCGGAACGGTAGGTAAATACCGCATATAGGAAGGTATAGTGGACTCATATGGAATAACTTTTGGGGTTTAAGGGATTGGATGCACAAGCAGTATTCCCGCTTAGTACAAGTGAAGGCTAGCAAAAGACTGGGAAGCGGCCAACTAGAGAGTGACAACAGTCATGAACATGCATTAAAATTAATAGACATTGAGTATGAGCATGAGTAGGATATAATCCACCATGAACATAAATATCGTGAAGGCTATGTTGATTTTGTTTCAACTACATGTGTGAACATGTGCCAAGTCGAGTCACTTAAATCATTCAAAGGAGGATACCACCCCACTATACCACATCACAACCATTTTAATAGCATGTTGGCACGCAAGGTAAACCATTATAACTCGTAGCTAATCAAGCATGGCATAAGCAACTATGATCCCTAATTGTCATTGCAAACATGTTTATTCATAATAGGCTGAATCAGGAACGATGAACTAATCATATTTACAAAAACAAGAGAGGTCGAGTTCATACCAGCTTCTCTCATCTCAGTCAGTCCATCGTATATCGTCATAATTGCCTTTCACTTGCACAACCAAATGATGTGAATAATAATAAGAGTGCACGTGCATTGGACTAAGCTGGAATATGCAAGCATTCAATAAATAGGAGAAGACAAGGCAATATGGGCTCTTGGTTAAATCAACAATAATGCATATAAGAGCCACTTCAATAATTTAATCATGGTCTTCGCCTATAGACCCCCAAAGAAAAGAAAAGAAATAAAACTTTTTACACGGGAAAGCTCCCAACAAGCAAAAGAAGAACGGGAAATCTTTTTGGGTTTTCTTTTTAATTATTACTACTATAGCAAGAAAAGTAAACTAACTAAAAGCTATTACTAAATTTTTTTGGTTTTTCTCAAGGTTTTTTTTAACACACAAGAATAAAGCAAGAAAAAGAAAACAAACTAGCATGGATATTACAGTGAAAAAGTATGAGCACCAACATCTAGCAATGAGTGTGTGTGAACATAAATGTAATGTCGGTGAGAGATACGTACTCCCCCAAGCTTAGGCTTTTGGCCTAAGTTGGTTCATTGCCACGGATGGCCTGGCGGATATCCATAGTTGTAGCTGGGGTCGTACTGAGCTGCGGCAGTTATTGCCTCCTGAGCTGCAGTGTGGCGGCGAGCTGCCTCCACTCTCCTCTCGTACTCATCTGCCTCCTCTCTGGTAATAACATATCTTCCTTTTGCCTGATAATCAAAGAAGGCAGGAGAAGGGAGAGTAATACGGACAGCACGACGTTTGTCAAAGATTAAGCGATACTGGAGAGGTGATTCATTTCTCTCGATAAACTGGTGGTGGACCATAGCATTATAGTCTAAATAAGTAGGAGGCAACTCAATATCATCCTCACGAATGTCCACACCAAGAAAATCAGCTAAGCGGGTTGCATAAATTCCTCCAAAGAAATCTCCATTAAATCTATTATGATGCAACCTACGTGCAACAATGGCTCCCAGGTTATAAGTTTTGTCTCCTAACTCAGCACTCCTAAGAATACTAAGATCAGGGACACACATGTGACATGCTTCATCTTTACCATTTATGCACCTACCTATGAAGAGAGCAAAATAATGTATAGCAGGAAAATCAATGCTCCCTGTGGTAGCTTGTGCTATATCTCTAGATTCCCCCACAGTTATACTAGCACTACAAAAAAAAGACACATCCGTGACATTTTGGGCCGAACGAAAAAATTTCTGTCATACATATGACACTTCTATGACGATAATTGTGACAAAACCCGGTATCATCATAGATGTGGTGGGATCCTACTTCTATGACAAAAAATCATGAAAGAAAATGGGCTTTTCGTCCTGGGCGGGCCGGAGACGCAGCTGCATGACATTCTTTGGGCCGTCCATGACGGAAAAAACCATGGTAGAAGCGAGGAGGAGGAAAATTTCAGGGAGTTCCCGGTTACGGTGGGAGGTCGGGGGCCGAGTGATGCGCGTTGCTCTCATACACGTACGCGCGTGTGTGCGAGGCGTTGGCTCTAACTGAACCCGAGTGAGGCGTTGGGCTCTAACTGAACCCGAGCGATTGCACTGCAGGCTACGCGTTACTGAACCCGAGCGATCGATCGATGGCTGTTAACTGAACCCGATCGAGCGATTCCTTTGCTACTGCTGCTAACTGAAGCCGATCGATTGGATGAACAGTGAGCGTTGCGGGGGGGTTGGATGAACAGTGAGCGGTGGCGTTGCCTCTGGATGAACAGGACCCCATGGTGTGGTGGAGGGCTGGATGAACAGTAGACGGGGGAGGGGTGCCCGTGGAGGGGTGGTTGAACAGGACCCCGTGGTGTGGAGGGCTGGATGAACAGTAGACGGTGGAGGGGTGCCCGTGGAGGGGTGGTTGAACAGTAGCCGGTGGAGTAGCGCGCGGTGGAGGCTGGATGAACAGGAGCCCGTGGAGGCTGGAGGAGGTCGACGGTGGAGATGAACAGTATCCCGTGGAGTCCCGTTTTGCGGTACGCCACACCCCTCCCGATCAACAGGACCCCCGTTTCGACCATAGGAGGTCCGTTTCGTCCGTTTTGCGGTACGCCACACCCCTCCCGATCAACAGGACCCCCGTTTCGACCGTAGGAGGTCCGTTTCCTCCGTTTTGCGGTACGCCAGACCCCTCCCGATCAACAGGACCCCGTTCCGAACGTAGGAGGTCTGTTTCCTCCTTGTGCAGTACGCCAGCCTCGTTTCCATCGCCTGTTCCGTCCAAGCCCTCCCGATGAACACGACCACGCATTCCGTTCCGACCCAGCCGGTTGGCTCCAACGTGTTCCGTTGCCTCCCGATGAACACGACGCATTCCGTTGCCTCCCCATGAACACGACGCATTCCGTTGCCTCCCCATGAACACGACGACGACGTTGTTTCTCCGTTCCGACCCAGCCATGTACACGAGCCCTGGCCGTACGTATGCGCGAGTAGGCGTTCGAGACCCCGCCCGTATGTACACATACGTGGCCGTATTTTCATTCTTGCACCCTGGCCGATGTACGTACATGTACATGCTACGTGCGCGCCTCTACTACGACACGTACGCGCCTCTACTACGACACGTGCGCTCCTCTACATCCACCAGTATATATGTACGTACACGTTCGCGACCAGAATGACAACGCTACGTATGCTTCGACCAGGTGGGTCCCGACTGTCAGGCACTTCCTTGCCTGCGAAGATGTAGCTGGTGGGTCCCAGCAGTCAGGGGGGCGAATCATTTTTTTTTGCCTGGACGCACTTCCTTGCGTGCGAAGATGTAGCTGGTGGGTCCCAGCAGTCAGGGGGAAATGTTTTTTTCATGAAATACAGTGGCCCGTCCGGTGGGTCCCTGCTGTCAGGTGGAGGAATAATTATTTTCCGCGTAATAAGGAGGCACTTCCTTGCGGCTGCCTGGACCCAGCTGTCAGCCTCTCCACGTACAGTACTCTTCCGATGGAAGTCGGTCGTTGACCACGTTGACCACGCCGCACCGAGAGCACCAGGGCGGTGGTCTGGACGACGGCGAGGCCTAGGAAGGGGACGATGCGGAGCCGGGGAAGACGCAGCAGTGGAAGCCCACGCGGAGAGGAGTACGAGGGTTCACTGGTTCGGCTGCGGTGTGAGGCTGCCGTCACCGCAGAATAATAGGGGGTGTGGGTGAGTAGAGGGATGGCCTGGCCAGCGGTGGGAGTAGTACGGGGCGGTGAGGCCTCCGCGGCATCACAGCCGGCCACGGGAGGCAGGAGCACGCGACACGACCGGCGCTGCTTTGGGCGGCTGGAGCAAGAAGACCAGAGGTTGAAGAAGCACTACGGCCGTTGGATGGACATCGTACGATCACTGCAGCTAGAATCGTTTATATTGACTAAGTTGACAAAGCCCTTGGTACGCATCAACTTAGTAGGCCCACAACTCGGATTTGGCAGAGAACATATAGCCCATTTGCGATTTGTAAGAATGTACAGCCCATTTTTTAATTCTAATGGAATTTACTACAGCCCATTTACAGTTTGTTAAAAGTACAACCCAACTTCTAGCTAGGACAACGATTAATAATTTCAAACAACCGCTCAAAACAGAATTCAAAAAAATTCCCACATTTTGATGGGATCCGAAATATTTTTATCCGAAATTTCTAGTTAGGTTAAATATAATTTCAAAATAAAGTTGTATTACGTTAAAATCCAACGAAATATTGCGCGCGCAAGAAGTAATGAAATTAAAATTTTCAAATTCCAAAAATAATATATTTTTCAAACTAATTACGTGTGTGGTGCATAGTAACTGTCCAGTTATTATAATTACATCCCATTTATTATTTCTTAAAGTCCATTTTCTTGTTAAGCCTAATGCATACCTCTTAGGAAAGTTTGCAGCCGAGCGGGGCGGAGACTAACAAGTTGACCCGGATATTGTGTACAACTGTCGGCCCAGTTGCATTGCTGATGTTGAAAAAAAGGCCTGTGTTGTACAGTACAACCTAACATGGTTACTCAGCCCACATTCAGCGACACCGGAAAGGCCCAAACAAGGCTTCTGTACAACTTTTTGAAGTCACTGAGCTCAATTAATAACTTACGAAAAAAGTTAGATTACAGTGGAACCTAATTAAAAGCTGTCACGAGCAAATAAATAATTCAACGGGTCCCACTTGTGCGTGTGCGTGTGTGTGTGCATGTGTGTTTGTGTGTGTGTGTGAGAGAGAGAGAGAGAGAGAGAGAGACCCATCGGTCGATGCTCGTAAATACATCTTTCAGCCATATGCATTGCTGATGCTCAGTAAAAACTTATATAGTTGACACAATCATATAGAACATCATAGCACACTGAACTTGCATACAAAAATTTCACGCAGGCGGCACAATCAGGATGGAAGCAGTGGATCGCTACGGGAAGGGCTATGTTGAAACCAACGAAGTCGTACATAACGGTTCATCGTCTTTATCAATGATGGGGAAATATCTTGAATGTTGTGCAAAGAAAACAGACAGACAACACAATAGGTTCTGCTAGCACATTAAGTTGACGTACAGCCCTTTCTAAAAAAAGTTCAGGTACAAAATTAGAACAGGTCACAATCAAGTGTACTAGCATATCAGTGATTCACACCCATAGCTCGGATTTAACTAGTATCTGACAAGATTCAGTTGTTACCTCAAATTAGAGCACATCCAGGCAGCCAGCCCTGCCTCTTCTCCCAAAGAAGCAGTGGCCTCCGCCACGCGATGGAGTAGGCCCTGTGCCATCCATCGTTCCGAGCAACACGGGGAAAGTCTGACATTGACACCTGTAATGGACGTCGTCGACGGACCCTGGCACCAGCTGCGGCGGCAGGACTTTGATTGATGGATTGACCACTTCTTCGACATGCACGAACACTCGATACAGGTACATCCCTAACGTGGTCCGCGGCGGCCTTGGTGGCGACGAATAGTACAACCCCGGTTCCTGCACCGGTATCTCAGCACCAATCACCTTCGGTATGGTGGACGGCTTCTTCATCCATGCCATAACCGTTAGAGCCCAGCTGTCTGGAGGAACAAACATACTTACGAGCTCACCTCCAAGGTCGTTGATAAGCTCGTTCATGGACTCGCTGTTCCAAGCATGTCTAGGCATGCCGCAGAAGGTAAGCTTTATTAAAAACTCAAGCTCAGAGGGCACCGAGCCCCATCCTGGGTGCCACCGATCAAAGCTCACCAGCGCGCCATCGCAGAACAAACGCCGGGAAGATTCGAACGCACGACTGCAGTCGAAAGTTGTCCGGAACCTGACGAAGAAATCAGCCGGTGGCGGACAGACTTCGACGAGCAAGTCACTTATTTGGATGCCGTGCGCAATGCCAAGAGCTTTGACAAGGTCGTTCGGCGAGACGGGAGGCCGGTCGCCGTTGATGGTTACCATCAGCACTTTGCCGGCAAACTGGTCATCAAGCGCCGCCATGCCACTGTTGAGCGACAGCACGCAGCGACCGAAGGCAGGACGGACCTCAGGATCTCCGGCTCGGAGATCCGCGTTGACCGGCGACATGATAGTGAGCTTGAGTACATGGAGTACAGGAGGGGGATTTGGGGGAACTGGAGTAGGAATCGAGATTCCAGAGGTGGGGGAGGGGCGGGAGACTGGGGATGAAAAGGTAGCATGAATTTCGAGCATGCGCCAATATGCTCTCGGCGCGCAAGCGCATGAAAACACCAGTGGCGCCCACATGTCGGCCTAGGAGTCCTTATTCTTTCTTTTTTGGAGAGCCCGGCCTTTTTTTCAGGATCTTTTGAGAGCCCGGCCTGAGAGTCATAATTGACCTGTTTGGCATTGCGTTACTACTCGGCCCATATTCAACGACACCTCACTGGCCCAAACAAGTGTACATCATCGAAAAAACACTGAGCTCAAATTATATAACTTGAAAAAAGGAGATATACTCTGAACACTGGAGAATGGTGATGCCCTCATTTAGCCCACCAGTAGTTCGAGACAATAAACAGTTCGAAACAACGATATATACAACATTCAAACACTGACTAGTGACTACTACTGACATAAACAGCAAGGCATGATAGTTCATAAGAAGTCTTGCTACACCACCAAAATGCACCCATCTGCAGCGCTCAGACTCTCGTGATCCAGACAAGAATGACATTCTAAACAGAAGCAACTATTACATAGTAAGAGTGACATAGACGAGGATGACCAAATGACAAGGAATATGCATAACAAAAGAAAGAACTACCCATCCAGAACCAGCAACAAAGACAACAAAGTCATTTGAAGAGATGATCCAACACCATCATAATTTGCAGCCCCGCTTCAGCGAGCAGTGATCCGGAGACACCAGTACTCCACCCTTTCGATGCAACAACCCAATTACCTATCAACCTTAAGGCTTGAACCACATCACTGCCTGTCGTAATTGAGACATCCAAGGATCAAAGTTAATCCGGATGCCTTTGTCATTCTCACCTTCTTTTGGCTGCAGGCTGTATCATTGACAATCAGGGGAGTTTGCTCCCGCACTCCTAGGGCTCGCCATGTAGACACAGTTTTCCATAGCAAACAGAGCCTCTCTGCCATCAAGATCCTTGCCAACGGTGATCTCCTGGTTAATCGGATAATTGAGTCCGAGAAACAGAGAGTGTGAACCAAGGCTGTTTACCCGCCTCCAACTAAAAAATCCTAAAGGCCCCAACAAGCTGGTGTCCTGCTCATAGACGTAACAACCACTGTCCGGATACTCACGTATTACATGGTGCTTGTATACTGTGCGGTTTTTGCAATATAACTTTTTCGGCTCATGTGTACGAATGATCATCAGTCTTTTGTCGTCGTCTGATCGAGCGAGGAACCAGTTGTGCTTCCCTGTTTTTGGCAAAGGTGGTGTGATTACAAAGGGCAGTAACTGTAGGGACACTGCATCATATCAAAAAGGACATGCATTGTTAATGTAAGATCAGCATTGTTCAGAGTATGAGTAGGATAATGCAAGAAACAGCATTGATATGTCCCTGTTGGAACTAGGAGGAAAATACAGGGAAATGTATACTGGGTTCGAAAATATAGAAGTGCCATGCATGGTTATACTCATGTTATCTCGCAATCGATTCTTCACAGGAAACTACCATGTCATGCATGTTATGTACTCCCTCCGTTCCCAAATATTTGTCTTTCTGGGAATTTCAAATAGACACAACATACGGATGTATGTAGACATATTTTAGAGTGTAGATTCACTCATTTTGCTCCGTATGTAGTCACTTGTTAAAATCTCTAGAAAGACAAATATTTGGGAACGGAGGGAGTAATCATGTTCTGTCCTCACAAACAAATTCTTCAAGGTAACTAACAGACCATGCATTGTTATATACTCGTGTTCTGTGGGCAAAAATTTTATGAGGATATTATTCTAGCAATTGATTGCTGAAGGGCGAATATAGGTATGTACACATGGTAAGCATTGCAGGATTTCACTACTTCCAAATATAGAGTTCTCCATATGCACATTTACTTCCCTAATGTATGGTTAGATGAAACCAACAGTGTGGTGCATGTTTCTACATCATGAAAATGAGGAAACTAACATGGCCATTGATACACACTCATATTTAGTAGTAGTATATAGATTACTGTAAAATAAGGATAATATCCATATATTCCTAACCGTTTGATTATTCAGAGTACAAATTGGCTGTAATGACATGGTCACAATCGCATGAATTAACTCATTCCAAATATAGCTGATTTACGGCGTCTCTAATACATTTCCATAGTTCTACTCAAATTCTGCTCAAACAGGGATATGCCAATCATCACAAAAAGTTCAAACAGTGTCATGGCGTCATCATTAACATGAGACGGAAACAACTTACACGCGCCGTCCCAGCAATACGTGGTGCCATCTGCTTTGTCGATCGCGTAGATGATGCCATTGTGTTCAATAGCATCACAGAAGTGTGTATCAGCTTTGACGATGATCCACTGCGAGCCGAGTTGTCTCCAGCTAAAGAAGGCACCGGTGTAAAGATAGGCGAGTCCGCGGTCGAACAAGGCAATTAGCTTGAAGTCTGCGTAATTCGCATGTCGTGTGGGCACTTGGCAGATTACAATCTTCTGCAAAACAAGGTCCGTCCAACTGACGTAGTAATCTAGATGACTTGGACCGCGATGGTAATACTCTATATAATCCAACGGAGGAAGGATAATCTCATGGGAGGTCTGGAAGTTCACGAGCACCAACTTTTTACCGTCTTCTCTGAAGGCAGCCATCCAGTGGGAGTTCATGCCGACCCAGTACATACCTGCCAAGAAGTTTCGTGCGATGGTGATCGGATCGATGTCGAGGGAAATGATGTACGGCGACCCACTACATACCTGCAAAGAAGTTTCGGCTAATGGAGATCGGATTGAAGTCGAGAGGCATCATGCACGCCTCCGTATCATGGTGAACCAATCTCGCAAGACCAGATAGCAGCAAGCAGGGTGTCTTGAAAAGCTTAGGCCTCGCTTCGATGATGGCCATGTGCATGTCCCTCGAGCATGCAGCCAGCCGCAGGGCGCTCAACATATCCATACACGAACAACAGAGGTCGAGGATGTCACTGGGAGATTGCTCCAATCGCGGCTCATATGGATGCTGCGCGGTTCGCGTTCGGCCATGGTGGAGTTTGGAAGGGGGCTTGATTTACGGGGGAGAAGGATGTCGGTGCTGGAGCGGCTAGCGAGGGAATAGTGGTACTGGGGGAGGCGAGTGAGGCGACGGTACACGGGGGCACAGTGAGATGGAGACGGAGACGGAGAAGGAGATGGAGATGGAGTGGTGCTATGGGAGCGGAGAGGGAGACGAGGCGAGGCGCCAATGTGCTGTACAGTGGCGGTGACAGACTACACAGTGCATAGGGTGAGGCTGACTTTGGTAACCCGAACACGCCGCCTGGACTAGTGTCAGGCGCAGGGTGTTGTCACTTCACTGTGAGGACCGGATGAATAGTATTTTGACCATCAAGTGTACTCTCTCCATCTAGGTGAGTAAGTCATCTTAGGTTGTGCGCCGTGACCAAGGAGGAGGGGAAAACGAGAGACCTTAATGTTTATTTGCTAATTAATAGCATTGCATGCAATGAACTAACCACTGCATGTTGTGCTTGGTAGTCTCAAGTCATTAAAAGCTTGCACAACCCTCATCTCTTATTGGTTGATATGTCAAGAAACAAGAAACAAGATAGAAATTAATGCACCGCGCCTAAGTGTTTTGGGATTATTTGGTTTTCGTAAGATGACTTACACACCTAGACGGAGGGAGTACCACAGTTGTACTACTACTACTACTACTAGTAGGAACATGAGTACTCCAGTATTGTATAGCAGAAATAGGTCTCCCGTGCTAGCATGCATGTTCACTTCATCGTTCAGGTATCATCCATATTGCGAGCAGAACCAAATTCTCGAGCATGCCCAATCAACGCCCTGCCGCGATGCATGCAGTGGTCATTCTGGTGCATCAAGGACAGCATGCAGATGGTTCCACACTTGAGAAGAGGAAAAATGGAAAGGTAGAACGCGGCAGCAGAGGAAGAGAACGCTGGCTAACGAGGCTGGGAGGGGATCGAGCAGGAAGTTAATGCTCCATGCCTAAAGGTTTTGGGAAAACCTGATTTTCATAAGGTGACTTATACTCACCTAAACGGAGGGAGTATTCCTTAACCAGAGAATGTTGTGTCTCCCACTCACGCGCTCAAAAAAAACTACGACACATTTTTTTATCTGTTTGCATAGGTCCCACCTATCAGGAAGGATGGGCATGTACACGAACAGGTACGACTCATCAGTCTACCCGCATAGCCTTTTCGTTTAGTCTACTAGCCGTCTAATCAACTGCCTGCACGCCACTTCTCCCATTTACTTCTCCATCGGGAACCGATTCTCCTCGGCTTCTTCACCTCCCCTTCGTCTTCATTTGCATCCAAACCCCACTGCGTTCACATTGTTTTAACCTCTTTAAATAATCATCTACTCCTTCAGTTAGACTAGCCATCTAATCCTAATTCTCCAAACCATAGCCCTCCGTTCCAGCGGTTCCAAATGGCGAAAGAGATCGAGATGCAGGTTTTTAGCATCCAACATGTCCTCGTCGAAGGCTCGATGCGCATAGTTGCCACCGTCACCGTCCACCCAAGGGTTGTTCGGCAGTGGATCAACAATGCATCCAACTCCCTCGAAAAGGTAGAGACGAGGGTCATCGGTCTCGACGTAGAGTACATGGAGCGTGCCCCTGGGAAGATCCAGCGCGCCGCCGTCCTTCAGTTGTGCCTCGAAGATGATGTTTTGGTGTACCACATCATACACTCGCCCTCCATACCAGGTGAGCTTCACGATTTCTTGTCTCGGGAGGACGTATACTTCTGTGGGGCAGCCATCGAAGGAGACAAACAGAAGCTGGAGCCGTACAACCTTGATTTGAAAAGCATCGCTGACCTACAAACCAGAATCAAAATTCCTGTAGAAGATTGTGATAAACAGACACCATCCCTATTCGACGTAGCAAATTTTGTGCTCGGTACAAATGTTCAGAAGGGTGACGAGACGGTGGCATTAAGGTCGTCTGGATGGGAGAATTATCCCTTGACGTACGAGCGGATAAAATATGCTGCCCTCGATGCCCGTGTGAGTTTCGGGATAGCTGCAAGGTCCAAAGAGCTTGTTGCGAAGCCGTCTCCCATAGAGAATGAGAAGAAGAAGAAGAAGAAGAAGAAGAAGAAGAAGAAGAAGAAGAAGAAGAGGAAGAAGAAGAAGAGGAAGAAGAAGAAGAGGAAGAAGAAGAAGAAGAAGAAGAAAAGGCTGCACCAGCAGCAGGGCATTATGGATAGATGAACTATTTCATCTCTTGTAAAAAAATATTCCCTCTCGGTGTATATTGATATAGACGGACTATTTCGATGGTGTGCATGTCTTTGGAACAAAGTAGTACCGTGGGTCCGCTTGACTATAAGGAACTATTTATCCGCATATATAGCTTTCTCTGCTACTCCTTCCAGTGATCGGTATGCAGTGCATGTGTCCGTAGACATGACAGCTTGTCCATGGAAGTTCAACTACGGCGACCATCACGTTTCATCTCGCGATTCCCACGACGCCTCTCCAACCCACGGCACCACGCCCCCCGACGTGCGCCTCACCCCTCTCAGCCGCACCGCCCCTCTGCCTTTGTGTGCATGACATGTGGGCCACCTAAAATGCGGCGAGCATCAAGTTTCTACCACAGCCACCCGCGATTCCCACGACGCCGCTCGAACCCATGAAACCACACGTCCCCCGACCTGCGGCTCACCCCTCTTGGCCCCACTGCCCCTCTGCCTACGGGAGCATTACATGTGGACCAGTCACCTATCGGGTCCACATGTTATTGACTCAAAGGTAGGTGTAGTAAGGCGCTGAAGCTCAGTCCCGACGGCCCTGAGAGGGAAATGTAACTCCTACGCCAGGGCTTGTGGTGCTCCCGTAGCACGAACTCGTGCCAAACTCGAGATTTGTTTCTTTACTATACATGCACGCAACGATTTAATGGACATTGTAATCTCAACATGTGATGGGGAGCTCTAAATTTGAATTTGAAACTTATAAAACGAAAAGATTCAAAACAAATAAACTGGGAGAGAGGGAGTATATCGTAGGATGTGTCCCATACAAAATAAGTCCCCTGGTTTGTCACCACGAAGATGCGGTTAGAAAGGAGCACAGCGTGTTCCTACTCGTACGGCAACAAATCGGCCGCAGACAGCATGGTCCACCTTTGACCGCCATGTGCAAGGTTCATGCTATCTTATTCAATCTCACCGTGGTTCCATCATACCAATTCATGCGGTGGCCCGTTGCATGGCTGATCCCAATGTTGGACAATGTTCTACGGGAACGGTGTCACCATTGTAAATGTGTGCAAATTGATGTTGGTACCCTCCCGTACATATGCAAGCCAATCTCCACTCGCACCGAGCCTAACCTGTGAAACAGTGGGCAGGGGGAGAATTAGGAAATGGACACGGAAGTAGTCTTTAGAATGCATTTACTACGTGATCAAACTCATCTTACCTGCTCATCGGAGGAAATCTGAGTGCCCCTCAATGTCGGCATCTCAAGGGGCGTCAACTTGCAACTACGGCCACGCCCCGCTGGAGAGACCCCCAAGGAAACATCCTCGTGCGTTCCACGGAACATCAAGATGCATTTGTATGAGTAGTTTATCTTGTGAGAGAAAAGGGTGAACGAGGGAAGGCCTCTAGAGATAGAGATGGACACTACTACTACCAATGTGCTGGCCCGTGCGTTGCAATGGATCCAAAGTAGTAGAATAATACTTGTTCACGTGCTTGAAATATAAACACTCTAGTTTTGATATACATGTGTCAGCAGACATGACAGCTTGTCCATGGAAGTTGAACCACGGCGACCATCACGTTTCTTGTTTCTACCACTGCCACACCCACACATGATTCCCACGACGCCGCTCCAACCCATGGCACGACGTCCCCCGACGTGGACATGGATCCTCTTACGTGGCTATCACTGCCTTGCCCTACCTTTCCTTCGCTGACAGGTGGGACCCACGCTTATGGGTCCCACATGTCAGTGACAGAATGGTAGGATTGTTCGCATCAGGGGATCCTCATCCCCCCGACGTGCCCCTCATCCCTCTCGGCCCCACCGCTCCTCTGCCTTTGTGTGCATGACATGCGGGCTAGCTGAACTGCGGCGACCATCAACTTTCTACCACAGACACACCCGATTGGACGTGGTTTGCCTGCTCCGCTGCTGTGCTCCGATCCGTACTCCCGCACCATCGAATTTTCATCCAGCGGCTGTGACACATTTCATCCCGGGCATCAATCCTCGGCTGGAGTACTTATGTACTACAGGTAGTACCCTCCGGTGTGGCCATCTACACCTCGTAACGCCCCGACGCCCAGCTGTGGCACCCTCGCCACGGCCATGCCACCACCGGCCGGTTCATCTCGAACGAGTGAGTCGCGAACCACGCCACCACCATGAGAATGACATGTGGGCCACCCGCATTTAAGGTCCGCATGTCATTGACTCATAGGCCGGGCACTAAGCCACTGAAGTTCGGTCCCGTGGGCCCCGAGAGGGAAATGTAACTCCTGCGGCAGGCCTTGTGGTGCTCCCGCAGTACGAGCTCGTGCCAAAACTAGAATTTGTTTCTTACTACTACCAACTAGTACTAGTAAGGTACACGTGCATTACACGCATGAGATTCTGGTGGTTTGTGCATTATGCTTCTACATGTGGAGCTTTCTGGATTCTAACATGTGGCAAAATCTGGTGGAATGTAAGGTTAGGCAAGTTTGATTAACTTAGGTGAGTGTTTGGTTCAAGCCACACCTTAGGCAAGCCACACTAAGGCCCCACATGACATACACACAAAAAATGTGGCAAGATTCCCTTAGGCTTGCAACTTGTGGCTCTCGTTTTGAAGAACTAATAACTTTGCCTAAGCTTAGTTGTGGCAAAGTTAGTCATGAATTAAGTTCAACCATGGAGTCTTCTAGATTATACATGTGGCAGAATCTGGTGGATGATATCCAACGGCCAGTAGTGCTCGGATTTGCCATCTTTGTACCGTCGGATTGGCTTCATCCAACGACCAACTTTCAAAGTTTTTCACACACTATATAGGGGGTATAGATATAGATGTGTCGGTCCGTTGCAATGGATCCAAAGTATATCTATTTAGTGGAGTGCACTCTAAACACATTATCTATTTATTTTTCTCTAACCTTCCGTAGCCATGCAACCAAGCCACATAAGCTTCATGGGTTCCCCCCACATCATATTATTCATACTACGTTGATTGAAAAAAAGATAAATCACCCAAAACAAGATCTTTCCCTTTTTTGTTCCTACGATGTTGTGCCGTGCACGTACCTACTAGTTGTATAGTGGTTGTACTAGTAATATAGTATTAGGAGTACAAACTTGGTACTAGTAGGAGTAGTACTAGTACGGAATGCTCCTACTCTATCAACGAGCCCCGTCTGACACCAAATTTCTTGGCTTCCGTGCTACAGCTAGATCTTCCCCTCATTTCTGTTTTCCAACCCGGCGGCGGGCGGGGCGTCGGTTTGCTCAACGGCGGTCCCACATGAAAGTGAAAATGCTAGGCAACACGCCTTCCCTAAGCTATGTGTCGTGCCGGACGGGCCGTGTTGTACTCCCGATTCTCGGGCGTGTGGGGGTGCGACGCGAACACGGCAGGCCTTTTCCTTTTACCAGCAATGTGCCCGTGCGTTGCGACGGATCCAAAGTAGTAGAATAGTAGTATTTGTTCACAAACTTGAAAGAAATCACTATTGTTTTGATATACTCCTAATATATTACTCCCTCTGTACCTAAATATTTGTCTTTTTTGAGATTTCAAATGGACTATCACATACGGATTATATAGACATATTCTAGTGTTTCTAGCAAGATGCCCGCGCGTTGCACGAAGTTGATGGAAAAGGTAAGCACAACTTATAAATTGACGGATGGAGTACTAGTTAAAGTGATGCATATAATTAAGCAAAGGGGTCGCACATGTCGGTATTGACTGGAACGAGAATGCAACAGCACAATAAGAATTAAGGCCACGATGATGCGATCGCAGTGGTGGTTACAGAAGGCAAGAAAAAAGATGGATCCACGAACGTACGACCTCCTCCTCCTCAACTTAGTGCGCCGGGCCACCGACCGGCGGCTAAGGAGCGGCGGCTTTTGTGGCGAGGTCGAGGTGCTTCTCAGCAAAGGCATCCAAGGCTTCCAGCCGGTTGAGGAAGGCCAACGTCGTAGCATCCTCACTGGCCTTGTAGATACCTATGTACACGATTTGCTCGTACACGTGGATGTGTAGGTCGACGAATTCTTGCAGGGCGAGGCGCCTCGCGGCGAGCGCGACCTCCAGGTGGACATTCTTCGTGGCGTCGGAGGGCAGTCGCAGGGCCACCAGTGCTTGAAAGAGGTTCCGGCCATGGAGGCCGATTAGGGTGGCAGGCAATGAGGAGCCCGGGCGCGCGGGCTGGAGGAGTACGGCGATGTCGTCCGCGAGCTTCTTGAGGACGGTGAACTTGTTGCTGGTGGCAACGATCATCTGGTCGAACTGAGAGTCGTAGTTGGCGTCGACGGCGGCCATCCACCAACCGGTCTCCAACACCGTCTGGAGACGATCCTCGGCGCCATGCCGCAGGCCGGCGTCGTGGACCATCTGGCGCAGCCGCTGGCCGCTCACGCGCATCGCCGCCATGGGTCTGGAGTGAGCTCTTTTGCGCTTAGTGTAGGTGCTTAGGCAAATGCTTAGGTGCGTACGATGTGGTAGATGCATTGGAATGGAGGGGCGCCTTTATATGAGGGCAATGAGGGCAAACTGCATTGCATTCACATCGTGCAGCCTCTTTTCCCAGACCTCCTCCCATTACTTCCCTCATGCATTAATTGAAGGAGGATGCATTGGCCGTTCAACATATCGGGAACCGCTACTCCCTCCCTCGTCTGCATTAAAGCCGTATCGGGAACTGCGCCGCCCGCTGTCAATTCGAATACTCCCTCCGTCTAGGTGAGTATTAAGTCATCTTATGAAAACCAAATAGTAAACACATAGGCGTGGTGCATTAACTCTCACGTTGTTTCTTATTTTTTGACACAAATAGAGGAATCAACCAAGAAGAGATGTGGGGCTTGTATGCTTTTAATGACTTGATACTATCAAACATGACATGCAGTGGTCAGTTCGTTGCACAAGAACAAATACAACCCACGTCAGCACACACGCATCCTATATAGCATCACATCCAATGGCTATAAAAGATGAATGAGACCAAATTATATCTCATCTAGATGAGTTCTAGCAAAAATGTATTAATAATACTTAGTACTCCTGCGCCATGTATCATATATTAGTATCATGTAGTACTTTATTTATTGCCATGTATGACACATAGTACTCAACTATCTCTCTTTCTTCATTTAATTCTATGACACCTCATCAAAATTGCTAAGGCTAGTACCATTACAACCAGCCTTAGCAAATACTAAACATTAAGTTCTCTCGTTTTCCTCTCCACCTTGGTCACCTAGACGGAGGGAGTATACTGCGTGGGCTTTTCCTGCGCGGTAGGCGAGGCAGTTCCGCCTAGTCGGTTCGACAGAGACGCGAGAAGACGAGGGAGTAGGCTGCTGCAAACGTAGGGCTGTGTGATTTGATAGTGAGTTACTGCTGGACAGGTGGGGCCCCGTGATTTGACTTGCCATTATCATTTTAACTACGGCGCTACGACCGGCGTGAGTCTCCCTATTCCTGACCACCTCCATACAGGTGCCTCTCCCAATGCTCCACCATGTAGTAGAGGCTGGCTCTTGCATGAGAGACCACTTCTCCACTTTTTCCTTGCCTCTCTTTCCTCCACATATGCAAAAATGCCATGTAAAGCGCACTATTGTACTTACTTGCTCCTACGGGTGCTTAAGCTTGCCACATAGGCATAAAGTCTGATGTGGCAAGTTAATCAAGAAGAGAGAGACTAGTTTGGTGACCCAAGGAAGATACGGTGCTAAGAGCGTGTACCTAGGTGAAAAGACAATTTTGAGTCTATAGCTAATTAAATGAAGCAAACTTAGCAACACCATTTCATTGGAAGAGGTCACTCCTTGGCAAATGCAATAAATACTAGTACTCCCTGTGTCCCATAATATAAGAACGTTTTTGGCACTACACTAGTGTCAAAAACGTTCTTATATTATGGGACGGAGGGAGTACGAAGAAAGAGATAGAGAGAAGTAAAAAAAAATACACTTATAGCCAACCTTATAGCCAAAACCTTGTTGTAGTATGAGTGACTAAGTGATGACTATGTATGACATGCCAACATCAGATAGCCTAACGCACCGTGTTAAATCTCCAAGGGCGCGACCGCGCGAGCGACGCGACGGTCGTGGTAGGCGCGACCACGATACGGGCTGCTGGTAGCCCTTGGATCTGAGATCAAACGGTCGCATGCTAAGTTGCTGAAAATTTGCAGAATAACCCTCCAGGATAGGATATTCACCCATAGGTCTAGAATCACGCCATGCAACCGTTCGATCTCAGATCCAAGGGCTCTCAGAAGCCCGTATCATGGGAGAATGGAAAGTCACTACCCTGTCGTTCGCACGCTGGCAGTTCGCTCCTACTCGTCCCCGCACGTCCTTCAATACTAGGCGGTTCGCTCCTAGTCGTCCCGTCCATTCACATTACGGCAGTTCCACTAATCCTAACCCTCCTCCCACATCCATGGCGTCCCAAATCTCCCCGATCGGCGGTGAGTACAAGGTTAGAACCATCACCGGCGATGAGTTCGACGTCATCTACACCCGTTCTTCCGCGACGGTGAAAGGATGCCTTTCTCGCTTCAGACGCATGTTTGAAGACTCAGATGATGAGTGGGTCGCTGGGCTAGATGTTGAGTACACCACAGTCCTGGGACGAGAGAAGGATCTAAAGGACGAAGGGAGGAAGAAGCCCGCCGTGATCCAGGTTTGCGTGCATGACTTATGCTTGGTCTACCACATATGCCATGCCGACGTTGAGTGCCAGGATTTTAAGGACTTCCTCGAGAGCAACCTAGTCAAATTCGTTACTGTAGACTTTGGTAATGACAAAGAAGTCCTGCGTCGGATAGGCCTCGTTGTAGGCAACACCTTCGACCTCTAGAAGAATCGGCTGGTGTCCTCTCGTCAGCCTTCAATGCTGACCCTGGCAGGAGCCATGGTTCATCCTTCGTACGGTAAACTGGAGAAACCTCCATACACGTTTCATCGTCATGCATGGCAGCGGAATGTACTAGATATAGACCACATCCACTACGCTGCAATGGATGGCTACCTTTGCTTCAATATCTACAAGGGTTGGATGAAGAGCAACAGCCAAGTGTGCGGTTCAAGCAAAGAAGTATCGGCCAAGAGGAAGATGGACAAGGACGAAGTCGAGGACGTGGGCGAGGACTCCGAGTAAGGTGGCAGTGTCGTTGCTCATGGTGGTTCTAATGCAGTGTCTACCGGAATAGTTGCAAAGTTTAATTTCAGGTGTGCTTAATTTAATTTGAGGGGTGTGTTGTGCTGAGCCCCCAGCAGAACTATGTTATGTTTCTTCTTGTTACTTTAACTCTTCAGTACGTACATACTAGTATTTCTTACATTTCATCTTTTATTGGTATAGTACTACCACTCGTTTCTTCACATTATATACGTACAATATATATGGCCAACATCATATAGCCAGCAGTTTAGTTGTCAAAGAATTTCAAGGTGCTTAGTTTTGTCAAAGAATTCCAGGGTGCTTAGTTTTATTTGAGGGGTGGGTTGTGCACTTGTGCTGGACACCATTATTGTGACAAGCCTTTTTAATAGTACTATATGCATAATTTGGCGACGAGCGCTCTCTATATGTACCGCCTTTTTTTAAATTTCAAGTTTTGCTCCATGGCGCAATCCATCGATACTACTACTGTACAAAAGTGGAGTATATACATTTTTTAAAAGGCTAGAGGGCGGGGCAGTCTAGCTCGGTCGGTTTCACGAGAGGCGAGGGCCTTTGTGATTTGACGGCTCATTACTGCTGTCAAATCGAATAGTACTGTGTCGCCCGCTGCACGCCCGGCGCCTCCATTAAACCCCTCCGTTAAACCCGCATGCAAACCGAGAATCCTACTCCTGCCACACGTCCGTTCATGAGCGGGCTGGAATTAAACGCAACACCGGCCGAGCTCCTCCCGTCCGCCCTCGGTTTAAACGAGGCCAGACGCCGGCCAAGCTCCTACCGTCCGCCCTCTATTTACACAAGGCCAGACAGACAGCGGGCAAGAATCGCACCCCTCCACCGCTCCCCCATCTCCTCCTTCACCATTGTCTCCACTCTTCAGATGGCTTCCGATGAGCCGTTCTCCGGCATATTACCCGGCTGGGTGGCCCGCCGAGCCCTGCGGATACGGGCGAGGCCGCTCGGTGCTTCACCAACCTCGCTTGGCCCGACGGACCCAGTTGCCGCCCCAAGCAGGCGCGTGGTTCAGCAACTCGCCGCTCCAGTTCAGCTCGATGAGGAGTGGCAAGTTGCTCCATGCCGGCACGGCGGCTAGCACGCCGGTACGGGCGTCGTCGCTGCCGCGTCGTACCGCGCCACCAGTGTCTACGGTGGCCGCGCCTCCCATGTCTGTGGGCGCGCCTCCTGTGCCTGCGGCGGCGCCATGCAGGCAGAGACAGAAGCCGGGTGCGTGGAGAGCGACGAGTCGGTGGCCAGCTTCTCCGTGTCCGCCGCCATCATCGAGGAGAAGTAGAACAGGAAGGCCGCCGCCACTTGGGACCCATGAAGGCCACCGCTGAGGCGACGACCGCGGATTCAGGTGGTTTCTTTGCTGCTTCGTCTCTTCCGAGGACCTTCGTCGACCCCGCAAGTGTCTGACGGACATGAGGAAGACAAAGGGATTCGCGGGCGGCCATTTAGAACTAAAATAAGTCTAGATACATCCATTTCTAGGACAAGTATTTCCGGACGGAGGGAGTATTAATTATACAAGAGAGCCGGATTGGCACCTCTTAGTTCATGTAAATGTAATGAAATCCATCATGTTTATATGAAGATCCGGCTTTTTTATACGAAATCCTTCATGCTTATATGAAATCAGTCCGTGTTTGCACGAATTTCATCTGGTTAGTTAGAGTTGTAAAAATGTATGCCGCTGGCGTTTGATGTCGTCCTCCACTTAAGAAAGCGGGAGGAAATTTGCCGGCTGCCGTTGGAGATGCTCTTTATGCTGGAAATAATAGAGTTACATCCAATACATTTGAGTTAATTGCCTGTATGATTGTCCCTCTATAAAAAGTTAATTGCATGTACAGTGTACACGTGACTTGCAGGGTGGCTACAGCTTCGTACAGAAAGTTAAAAAGAAACAAGTCCATCCTTAATCTTGTATTCTAAGTACTCTGTGGGTTCCACTGTCAGTACAGTAGCGAAAGAAGTATATATTAAATAAGTAGAGTAATATATAATATAAAAATATAAAGTTAAAAGACAGAATTCGAACTCATGTCATCGCGTTGCGAGCATCCAGCGCTAACCAGCCCAGCACATTTTTGTTGTAGACCATGCTGGAGATATATCTCCATGTCTACTCTTATATATACTCCATTCGTTCCTAAATATTTGTCTTTTTCAGATTTCAAATGGACTACCACATACGGATGTGTATGTAGACATATTTTAGAGTGTAGATTCACTCATTTTGCTCCGTATGTCTTTTCAGGAAGGGGTAAGATTTGTCCTTGATTTATTTATGAGGTATCCAGATGGCACTGCACCGCCAAGAAAAGAGGGTAACATCAAAATTATGGACTACTTTTTTGATTATGTTGGTAAGGTCCGGTCATAGTCACTTGTTGAAATCTCTAAAAAGACAAATACTCCCTCCGTCCGGAAATACTTGTCATCAAAATGGATAAAAGGAAATGTATCTAGACGTATTTTAGTTTTAGATACATCTCTTTTTATCCATTTTGATAACAAGTATTTTCGGACGGAGGGAGTAGAAAACAGAGTTGGTGATGATGGTGTGCGTGCCATCCTGCAATATAGGACGTCGGATTTATATCTAACGGATAGGAAAGAAACTATGGCAATTTTGCAAAAACATACCCACACGTCTCTCCACGTTCGCAAATAAGGCCTTCCCTCGTTCAACCTTTTCTCTCACAAGATAAACTACTCATACAAATGCATCTTGATGTTCCGTGCAACGCACGGGCAGCTAGCTAATTTCTTTTAAAATAGTTGCTGCGATAATTGGGTTGAAGTGATATATTTTATGTCTGCCCCGAATGATTTCAGATTCACTAGTAGTAACAAAGAAAAGGTTGCCTTGATAATTAACAGAAAACAGGGTGAAAACTATCACATGAGGCCGGTAAAAACAAGGCACACTGGGTTCAGCGTCATCGTCACTACAGCTGTGCGCGCGCGAGAAGTCTACATATCGAGGGGGCTACCGAGCGAGGCACCGAGACACAATGTTTGAGAGAGAAACCAATTGACAGATTATGATCAGATCGAGTTGTCACCCTTCTGCTGTCATTGTTGGGGGGGAGGGAGAGAAAGACGTATCGAGAGTGTGCGCGGTAGGCACAGAGGCACAACTAGCGAGTGTGTGTGTGTGTGTGTGTGTGTGTGTGTGTGTGTGTGTGTGTGTTTGAAAGAGGAGTAGATAGATTATTATCAAGATCGATGTGCCACCCTACTCCTTCGGTGCCGGGTAGTGTGTGTGTGTGTATGTTTGAGAGAAGTCTGTCGATAGATTAGTATCAAGATCGAGGTGTCACCCTACTCCTTCGGTGTTGGGAAGTGTGGGTGTGTGTGGGGGGGCAGTGACACTCACATATCTCTACTCTTATAAAAAAACAGAGTTGGTGATGATGGTGTTCCTGCCATCCTGCAATATAGGCCATCCGATTTATATCCGACGGACAGGAAGGAAACTATGGCAATTTTGCAAAAAGATACCCACACCCCTCTCCGCATTTGCAAATAAGGCATTCCCTCGTTCATCCTTTTCTCCCACAAGATAAACTTCTCATACAAATGCATCTTGATGTTCCGTGCAACGCATGGGCATCTTGCTAGTAGGGAGAAGGAGTTTGTGTGACACATATCTAGCTATATTAAGGGATAGGTAGATAGCATATGTGTGAGAGACATTATTATACTTTGAGACATTAGTGGCTGTGGGTGGGCGGAATTAAAGGGGTGGGCGTGTTAGACATAGAGAGCGTGTGTGTTTCTGTGTGAGAGACTTGTAGGACGGGGTAGAAAGACGAATTTAACCCTGACGGAGGGAGAGAAATACACGAAGTGCGCGTGTGTATTCCGATGCCCACAGGGAAATGAGATATGTATGCGTGTGAGAGAGATTGCACAATTCATTCACGTATCACTGTCTAGCGATCGTGGACGTGCATCGCTTGAACATAAGTCAATATCTACTTCGTATCGTGGCCAAAGGTACAATATCGATTCAACGCTATAAAGATTGGACACTCACATATCACATTTTTTTCTATTTAAATAAACCTTTTCAGTTGTGCATGCCAAAGTTACAGTGATGTTTCTTCAAACAACCAATGTAGCTATCATGTATATGCACCATTGTTACTCTTGCATTCAAATTCATTAGTCTTGGATGATTTAAGTTTCTATTTTGAAGTAATATATGTAATATTCATATATGAATTCAACGGGTACGCAATTTATGAAATGGAGGCTATGTAATCATATGAGGTAACACTTTTAAGTAGCTGACTACAATATCCATTTCTTTTTGTGCGCCTCTACACTAACACGTCAATGCATTATGTTTAAAGTAAATAACCAATGGCACTAAATTATCTATTTACACGAGAAATACATAGGCTGAGCGTTTGATCCCTTTTTTGTGAACGCACCACTACACCCGTATGATTGGTCGCGCCCGTGTGAACGTCCAAGTTATCGGCGCATCATCCCGAGTTATTGTCTTTTTTCTAGGGTGGACTTCACACCAGTTATTAACTGCTGACGCGTGCCCCGTGTACACAGTCTAGCATGACCTTCCCGCTAGCACGGTCCAAAATTAGTTGAAACTGGATACGAACGATCCCGCGGGCGGCAAAATCTCCTGCCTCCTTCTAAAATTTCCGCCACCTTAGTCTTTAGCATGCGAAATCCCCCTTTTGTCCTTGGTGCACGGAGACCAACAGTTACAATACCGCCCTCATCTACATGATAGGTCGGGGCTGCTTTGGTAACTTCCGGTTCCCCCACTACACGGCACCCCCATTTCCTCTCCCCCTCCCGCAAAAATGACTAACTCCACAGCACCAGAGCATCTTACATCACGTCGTCCGTACTTCATCGCCCTTTCTCCCCTCCCCTCTCGAAACCCTAGACTGCTCATCCACCGGCGTACCATAGCCCATTCACTGCCAGTGGCGTCCACCTCGCTGGATCTGCTTCTGCGGCCGCATCTACCCCTCCCACCACCCCTAGAAACAAGTAGACTGCTCATCCACCACTGTACCACAGCCCATTCAGTGCTGGCCTTGTCCACGGCGCCGGATCTGCTTCGCCGGTACTCTCGTCAACCGCCGCGCATCTACAGCGTCTCATTCGTACTCCCCACCGGAGACGCTTCGTCCACACCCCCCGAAGCCGCCCCACTGACGCCCCCGTCGACGGCCTCTGATCCTCTTCGCCGACACCTTCCTCAACCCTACCGGAGCCGCTTCGCCGACACCTTCCTCAACCCTACCGGAGCCGCTTCGCCGACACCATCGTCAACCCTACCGGAGTAGCTTCGCCTATACCATTCTCAACCCTACCGGGGCCGCTTTGCCAACTCACAAGTCCACGGCCTCAGATCCGCTTCCTCGCACCCTCATCCAACCTACCGGAGCAGCTTCTGATGCCCCGTCCACGGCCGCAGATCCGCATCGTCGACACCACCCTTAACCCAACCACCGGAGCAGCTTCTGACGCCCCGTCCACGGCCGCAGATCCGCATCGTCGACACCATCCTTAACCCAACCACCGGAGCAGCTTCTGACGCCCCGTCCACGGCCGCAGATCCGCATCGTCGACACCATCCTTAACCCAACCACCGGAGTAGCTTCTGACGCCCCGTCCACGGCCGCAGATCCGCGTCGTCGACACCATCCTTAACCCAACCACCGGAGCAGCTTCACCTATGCCCTCGTCCACGGCCACAGATCCGCTTCGCCCACACCGTAGTCCACCCTACCGGAGCCGCTCCACAAACACCCTACTCGACGGTTCTAGATCTCCTTACCGGACCCCGACAGCCAGCGCAGCGTCATCACCTTCGACGTTTCTAACCTGATTCCCACCGTCTGGAGAGATGCCAAGCACCCGCCACGGCCTAGGTACTTGTCACCTTTAAACCCGTCCAGCATCACCTGCCCGATGTACTTCAAATATACTAACCGGTTGCTGTTACCTGTTATGTAGCTGGCAAAAACTACAAGGACGATGTTTCTTCTGGATCTAACAGCTTGGCCAGCCAAGATCCTGGACTGAGGCATTTCTATGATCTTGTAAGTGCGTCTCTCTCTCTTGTATTGTTCTATGCCTGCCTGCGTGCTTTGCTAGGATTTTCGACCAGTAATCCCTTTGTGCAGACAATGATTTTTACTACTGGCTGCTAAATTAGATATGTGGATGTCATACATGATACTACCTCGTACCTCCGTTCCTAAATATAAGTCTTTCTAGAGATTCCACTATAGGCTACATACGGAGCAAAATGAGTGAATCTACACTCGAAAATGCATCTTTATACATCTGTATGTGGTCCATACTGGAATCTCTACAAAGACATATATTTAGGAACAGGGGCAGTACATTACACAAAATCATAGGTGGCGTGTAGGAATTCCAGTGCACTACATTAGGCTCCCTTAGAGTGCCTGCTAGTCCAGCATATAGAGTCATGGCTAGTTTATGGTACGCACACAATCGTTAATTGGTGGTTTAAATATGCGCAAGGGATATGCATTGTAGTATCATGTAGAGATGTCTGAAATTAGCCGTGTCAACTTGCAGATAGGGTTACACAATGAAAAAGTACAAGATGTATGTGGCAATTTCATGGAACATCGCAAAAAAAGGAGAGGCAGCGGTGAGCCTATATAGTGTGCTATGGTATGTCACTCCTCCATTGCAATCATCATGACATGTTATTTGTATGCCAGTTCTATTAGCCAAGTTTCTTAGGGACAGTTATTACGAGTTATCCTAAGAAAATAAGCACCTGTGAATATAAGCTCCATGTAATAAGCCAACCAGTTTTTTTCATTGCGTTTTCAGCTTATCTTTGGTATGATCAGTGGAAAGTCTAGATTGCATTATATTTTTTCATTTTGCTGCCCATATGGAAATTAATTTGACTTGCAAACATCACAAATTGAACCCAGTGCAGTAATTAATATGATAGGAAAACAGACCATCACTATTTGCTCAAAATGTAAATACAAAGATACCATCTACTTGGCACAATCTACTTTGGTCAATGTTTTCCATAGAGATCCCATTGCCTAATTTAAACGAAGAACGCATGACCCACATTTAAATGAAGAACAATTATTTATTGAAATTCGATGGTCCAAGTGGCTGGTTATTATCGTATAGCAGCACCACCTGAAAGCATCATATAGCAGCAGCAGCAGCTCATAGCAACTCATCATACAGCAGCAGCAGTCTGCAATTCATCATATACCAGCAGCAGCTCATAGCAATTCATCATATAGCAGCAGCAGGAGCAGCTCATAGCAATTCATCATATAGCAGCAGCAGGAGCAGCTCATAGCAATTCATCATATAGCAGCAGCAGGAGCAGCTTGTAGCAACTCATCATATAGCAGCAGCAGCAGCTCATAGCAATTCATCATATAGCAGCAGCAGCTCATAGCAACTCATCATACAGCAGCAGCAGCTCATAGCAATTCATCATATAGCAGCAGTAGGAGCAGCTCATAGCAATGCATCATATAGCAGCAGCAGAAGCAGCTCATAGCAATTCATCGTATAGTGGATCAGAATGAAAATTTGGCAAAAAATCAGAGGAGATCCTCACCTTGTTGGATGAGCTCATCCTTCAACAGCACCTCAAGGCCATGGCCTAGGAGGAGGGGAGGGGGAATAAGGTGCCTTCTGCCGCAGAGTGGCATCAGTCGTAGTTGTGCAGCGCCCGCCGGAGTAGTGCGTTGGACGAACCACAGTGGAGCAGCTGCTGGAGACCATGAGAATGAGGGGCGACGCCAGCGGGAGGAGCGGCCAGGGAGATTTGCCCCTACCCGCCGGCCATTTAGCCTAGCTGGACATAGCATCGTCGAGGACCAGGCCAGATGGGACCAGTGGCGACGGCTCGCTGAAGGAACCCTAGTGCTGCAGGCAGGGGATCAAGGTAGAGGGAAAGGGGAGAGGAGATGCAAGCGGGCAGGGCAATGAATGCTTGTGTGTTTGTTTTTACTTGAGGGTCAGGTGTGACACGGGCGTCAGCAGTTGCATTTTGAGTGTAATATAGGCAGACAACAGAGTCATTTTACTATTCCCCTTCCCTTCAATTTTTAGTGAGGTTCTACCCGAAACACCCCCCCCCCCCTCCAAAGAGAAATTAGTTAAGCCCAAGCCCATAACTCAAAAATGACTTCTTTACATCTTTTATGGCTTATTTTGACAATATGCCTTGAAAAGGCGGAATCGAACTGGCCCTTAACCTGCAATTCAATTGTGCGTGCAATGATGAATCACTCCTACCTACTATCTGTACATTTAGGCATCATCATACATGGCATAACCTAATACATGTGCATTCCATTGTAGAATCTGGAATATGCAATGTTTATGTTAGTTCATACGTTGCACATGATGTTTAAATGACCCTTAAATCTGGTCAGTCAAGTGATGGTCTTTAAGCCTCCTTCTTTGCTTCTTTTCTTGATATGTAATATTTGCTCACACATCTGTTCAATTGCTTGTTTGCATCAGCCAGCCATACTAGGACTGTTTGCTTTGATTACTTGTTGTTCTTGACCTAACACTCTAACAGAGCTTGTCAATGATTTAAACACTAAGGGCTGCTGTAGTGGGGCCTTGTCTAACTCATAGGTGACATAAAGGTTTGGCTGTACACTACAGTAGGCTCTCCAAGAGTACCTGGAGATCCAGTTCGAAGGTATGCCTAGTTTTTACATAGTGCAGACATAGTAAATGCTCATTTCATTGTGTGCAAGTGCAAGAGATGCGGCATGTTTCATTATGTGGTGTTGTTTTGTTATAATCTCATCCTTTTGTGTTCACAGACTGGAAAGTATGCATATTTATCTTCCAAGGAGACGAGTAACTAGTTTGTGTCACCTTGCAGAGGGGGTGCAATGAAGATTGAGGATTTCCAAGTACAAGATGTTAGGAAGGAGCCTTGCAAGAGAAGTAGGAGTTGCGTTGAGCCTCTTCAACCTGCTAAGGTAAGTCACTGTATGCAACTCAACAGTTCAATTCCTTGTTTGTTTCAGGCATAGTTAATTTTCTCTTTTCAATTGCTTTATTTGTCCTCAGTTCATGAGATGCCCAAATAATCATGCCTGATGTTCGGTACTTGTATCACTATTAGTTGACATAATTAAAGGCCTTACCATTTAATTACTCTGCCGAAGTGTGCCTGAAGCTTTGAAGTCTATTAACCAACTATTATTGCATGAGGCTCACAATCTAGTTTATACTATGCTAATGATTGCATAGTTTTGCCTGCTGTAGTATGTTTGTATGAAACCCTCTGCTGTTCATTATGCTCCCTAAGACTTTAATTGAGGCACAGAATGGCCAACTGCTTGCTTACTTATACGCAACGTGCTGTCTAAATTTGTAACTTGTCTGTGTTTTCGATTGGGCCCCAACATCATGCTCCTCTGGTGAGGTAAGAGGGATTTCTGTATGCAGGCTGCACAGACTATCTTTTTTATAATTTTTAAAATATCACCTGCTTATGCTTCATGACGTGTAACATTTTTTTTTTAAAGTGACGTGTAACATTATTGTTAGTCCTGTTTTGCCATGTAGTACAAAATAGTGTCTTGTTCGCTTCACTGTTGTAACTATATTTTTGCCCTAGTCATGTGTACTTACAGAAAAATTTCAGGATGAAGTGACATCAACACAAAGATCTACAAGCAGTGCGGCATGGCCGTTACCGAATGATTATGGATTGGAATTGGAATGTGCTGATGTTCTCGAGCATCAACTAGAGGTGGCAAGACAACGTGTACATGATTGTCAACGTATAATCAACAAGTTGAGACTGGACATGCAGGTATTAGATGCAGGAGTCAAAAAAATGAAACAAGACACTGAGGTAACCATGAAGGAATTGGAGATTTTGCAGACTGAATTTTGTGCTATCTGAATCCGGCCAATCCTATTTTCTGAAGAGATTATAGTTCAAATGGAGTTAAGTTGATGCGCGTCCATGATGTATGAGTTGTATTTGCCCAGTGTATGTAATTTGCTGTTTGTGTATGCTTTATTATCACCTGTGCCGAACCATAATGCCCAGTGGGTATAATCGGCTGTAATTTCTTTATTGTATAGTGTAGGATTATTCTACCTTTCTATGCCTTGATCTCTTTGTTGTATGGTGTATGCTTTTTAGAGGTGATAGTATTGAGTAGGATAATTCTTTGAATATGCTATATCGTTCAAACGAGGGCCAACTCGCCCGACCATGGCCCTTCACGGGCCGTCGGATCCATGGGCCTTCTACGTCTCGTAGGATCCATGGGCCTTCTACGTCTCGTAGGATCCATGGGCCTTGTATGTCTCGTAGGATCCATGGGCCTTCTACGTCTCGTAGGATCCATGGGCCTTCTACGTCTCGTAGGATCCATGGGCCGCCGACTCATTTATGGGTCTTGTACGGGCCTTTGATGAGCCGTAGACGGGCCTTTAATGGAAATCGTACGTTTTATGGGCTGACCATAACGGGTTGTTAATAGGCCGTATTTGGTGATGCTATGAAAATGGCCCAACAGACTAACGCTCCAAAAACGGGCCGACTATAACAACGGGCTGAATTTGGCCCACAAGCAGAAAATGACAGTAACGGGCCGTAAGTAACCGAATGCTGCAAATGAGCCCAAGAATAAATGGGCCCTCAGAAGGCCGAAAGTTAACTTGGGCTGGAAACGGCCCAACGGAATAATGGGCCATTAATGGGTATAAAGTGATACACTGTTCATTACGGGCCAGTTTCACCACGGGCCGTTAATGGGTGTAAAGTAATACACTGTTCATTACGGGCCAGTTTCAGCACGGGCCGCTAATGGGCCAAGAGTTACAAAGGGCCTCATATGGGCCGAAAGACGTCATGGGCCAGAAGTGAAAACGGGCTGGAATCATATTGGATGGCCCAGATGACGCTACTGGGCCTAATTCGGATAGGGCGTAACGGGCCTTGGGTTAGCGGGCTGTAAATGGGCTATATGCGAACATGCCGTTAACAGGCTTTCCATGGGCCGGCCCGCCAGCTTTTGACCAAGTCAAACGGGCCGGCCTTTTCACAGGAATGGGCCACTGTTGGGCCATGCCACGTGTCGACGTATCATAGGCGCCTTCTGTCCAGTGAGTGGATGACATCAGTCCCAACGATGAGCCGACACGTGTTTCCTCTAGCCAATGATGATTTTACACGTGGAAAATCCCCATTGGTCGGGGCTGTTAACGGGTTATCGGATCCAAAACCCGACCCAACAGCTTAACGGCGTTCCGTTACGGTGGATGCCACGTGTCGGTCACCCTTGACGAAAGCACTTCTGTGACGCGCGATTTATCGTCATGGAAGTGGACACTTCTGTGATGATAATTTTGGTAATGTCATGGAACACTTCTGCGACGGCACAGGTATGACTATCTTGATTCTGTCATAAATTTGTCATGGATGTACATGCATGACAAAAAACGCGACCTACTGTGACAAACACGTATCATCACGGAAGTGTATTTTTTTGTAGTGTAGCAAGAAAATTTCTAAATTCAGATTTGCGAGGTTCACTAGCACTACCCCATTGTGGAAGTTTGCAAGCAGTGGTAAAATCCTCTAAGTCCATGGTATAAGATTTTTCATAAAGATCAAACAGGACAGTTGGAGAATTACGTGAAGATGAAAATTCAAACCTCCTCACAAATGAACTTGTGAGATAGTGGTATTGGCGGCACTTCTCTGCCTCGAAGCTCACAAGATCGGCGTTACGCAAATATGCGTTAAATTCTTCCTTGATTCCCGCTCGATCCATAAAGTTTTCTGAAGGCCATTCACAAGGCCGCACTGGAGCGTCCCTTGGTGGCTCATCGTCAGCATCACGCATTGCAAGCCTGGGTCCTTGCTTCCTTGAAGAACCACCTTGGAACATTTTCCTAAGCATATTTCTTCCTCAGAAAAATTTCTAAAATTTTTAGTAACTTCAAATAAAAGTGCACCAAGCTCAACAAAATTGATAGCAACTACTCCTACAAGTGCCTAGAGCCTATATCAAGCATTAGAACTACTTGGAACCATATAAATTTTACATGCAAGCTCAAGAACATGGTCACCTAGGCAGCACAAATTTGCAATGAATAAAGCACTAGAACAAAAACTAATTGGACCAATGGAGGAGTCACATACCAAGGAACAATCTCCCCAAGAAGTTTTGTGAGAGGTGCTTTGAGCAAGGAGATCAAAAATCGCAGCAAAATGAGCTAGAACTTGTGCTTGAGCTGGATATTGGTGTTTGTGGGAGGAAGAAGGAATGTGTGAGTGCAGGAATAAGTGGAGGGGAGCCACCGTGGGCCCACGAGGCAGGGGGCGCGCCCAGGGGGTAGGGTGCGCCCTCCACCCTCGTGGCCAGGTGCTTGCTCCCCCTGCTGTGTTCTCAGTGCCAGATATTCTCAAATATTCCAGAAAAATCATATTCCATTTTCAGGGCATTTGGAGAACTTTTATTTTTGGGGTATTTTTATATTGCACGGATACATCAGAAAACAGACAGGAAAATACTATTTTTACTTTATTTCCACTAAATAACAGAAAGTAGAGAGAGGGTACAGAAGGTTGTGCTTCTAGTTTCATCCGTCTCATGCTCATCGAAAGGAATCCATTAACAAGGTTGATCAAGTATTGTTAACAACTCATTCCGAATAACATGGAACCGGAGAAATTTTGAATAACACTATGTTACCTCAACGGGGATATGCACATCCCCAATAATAAGAATATCATATTTCTTCTTGACAGTAGGAAGAGGAAATTCAAAACCTCCAAAAATAATCGATGGAATTTTTCCAATAGAATTTATACTATCAACTTGAGGTTGTTTCCTCGGAAAGTCTACCGTATGCTCATTACCATTAACATGAAAAGTGACATTGCCTTTGTTGCAATCAATAACAGCCCCTGCAGTATTCAAAAAGGGTCTTCCAAGAATAATAGACATACTATCGTCCTCGGGAATATCAAGAATAACAAAGTCCGTTAAAATAGTAACGTTTGCAACCACAACAGGCACATCCTCACAAATACCAACAGGTATAGCAGTTGATTTATCAGCCATTTGCAAAGATATTTTAGTAGGTGTCAACTTATTCAAATCAAGTCTACGATATAAAGAGAGAGGCATAACACTAACACCGGCTCCAAGATCACATAAAGAAGTTTTAACATAGTTTCTTTTAATGGAGCATGGTATAGTTGGTACTCCTGGATCTCCTAGTTTCTTTGGTATTCCACCTTTGAAAGTATAATTAGCGAGCATGGTGGAAATCTCAGCTTCCGGTATCTTTCTTTTATTTGTAACAATATCTTTCATATACTTAGCATAAGGATTCATTTTGAGCATATCAGTTAATCGCATATGCAAAAAGATAGGTCTAATCATTTCAGCAAAGCGCTCAAAATCCTCATCATCCTTTTTCTTGGATGGTTTGGGAGGGAAAGGCATGGGTTTCTGAACCCATGGTTCCCTTTCTTTACCGTGTTTCCTAGCAACAAAGTCTCTCTTATCATAACATTGACTCTTTGATTGTGGGTTATCAAGATCAACAGCAGGTTCAATTTCTACATCATTATCATTACTAGGTTGAGCATCATCATGAACATCATCATTAGCATTTTCATTAGTTTCATGTTCATTACCAGATTGTGTTTCAGCATCAGAAATAGATATATCATTTGGATTCTCAGGTGGTTCGGCAATAGGTTCACTAGAAGCATGCAAAGTCCTATCATTTTTCTTTTTCTTCCTTTTAGAAGGACTAGGTGCATCAATATTATTTCTCTGAGAATCTTGCTCAATTCTCTTAGGGTGGCCTTCAGGATACAAAGGTTCCTGAGTCATTTTACCAGTTCTAGTAGTCACTCTAACAGCATAATCATTTTTCTTACTATTCAATTCATTGAGCAAATCATTTTGAGCCTTAAGTACTTGTTCTACTTGAGTGGTAACCATAGAAGCATGTTTAGTAATGAGTTTAAGTTCACCTTCAACATTAGCCATATAATCACCCAAGTGCTCAATCATATAAGCATTTTTTTTAATTGTCTACCAAAATAAGCGTTGAAATCTTCTTGCTTAACCATAAAGTTATCAAACTCATCCAAGCATTGGCTAGCAATCTTAGTAGGAGGGATTTCAGCTTTATCATATCTATAGAGAGAATTTACCTTTACTACCTGTGTCGGGTTATCAAAACCATGAGTTTCTTCAATAGGTAATGGATTAAGATCATATGTTTCTTCAACAGGCGGTAGATTAAGACCATGTATTTCTTCAATAGGAGGTAAATTCTTAACATCTTCAGCTTTAATACCCTTTTCTTTCATAGATTTCTTTGCCTCTTGCATATCTTCGGGACTGAGAAATAGAACACCCCTCTTCTTCGGAGTTGGTTTAGGAATTGGCTCAGGAATTGGCTCAGGAGCTGGCTCGGGAAGTGTCCAATTATTTTCATTTGTCAACATATTATTCAATAGAATTTCAGCTTCATCCGGTGTTCTTTCCCTGAAAACAGAACCAGCACAACTATCCAGGTAATCTCTGGAAGCTTCGGTTAGTGCATTATAAAAGATATCAAGTATTTCATTTTTCTTGAGAGGATGATCAGGCAAAGCATTAAGTAACTTGTGAAGCCTCCCCCAAGCTTGTGGGAGACTCTCTTCTTCAATTTGCACAAAATTATATATTTCCCTCAAAGCAGCTTGTTTCTTATGAGCGGGGAAATATTTAGCAGAGAAGTAATAAATCATATCCTGGGGACTACGCACACAACCAGGATCAAGAGAATTAAACCATATCTTAGCATCACCCTTTAATGAGAACGGAAATATTTTAAGGATATAAAGATAGCGAGATCTCTCATCATTAGTGTATAGGGTGGCTATATCATTTAATTTAGTAAGATGTGCCACAACAGTTTCAGATTCATAGCCATGAAAAGGATCGGATTCAACCAAAGTAATTATATCAGGATCAACAGAGAATTCATAATCCTTATCAGTAACACAGATAGGTGAAGTAGCAAAAGCAGGGTTAGGTTTCATTCTATCATTAAGAGATTGCTGCTTCCATTTAGCTAATAACCTCTTGAGTTCATATCTATCTTTGCAAGCTAAAATAGCTAAAGTAGCTTCTTTATCAAAAACATAACCCTCAGGAATAACAGGCAAGTCTTTATCATCACTTTCATCAATATAATCAGTTTCAATATTTTCTTTCTCTCTAGCCCTAGCAATTTGTTCATCAAGAAATTCACCAAGTGGCACAGTAGTATCAAGCATAGAAGTAGTCTCATCATAAGTATCATGTATAGCAGAAGTGGCATCATCAATAACATGCGACATATCAGAACAAATAGCAGAGGCAGGTTTAGGTGTCGCAAGCTTACTCAAAACAGAAGGTGAATCAAGTGCAGAGCTAGATGGAAGTTCCTTACCTCCCCTCGTAGTTGAGGGATAAATTGTTGTCTTAGCGTCCTTCAAGTTCTTCATAGTGACCAGCAGATATAAATCCCAAGTGACTCAAAGAATAGAGCTATGCTCCCCAGCAACGGCACCAGAAAATAGTCTTGATAACCCACAAGTATAGGGGATCGCAACAGTTTTCGAGGGTAGAGTATTCAACCCAAATTTATTGATTCGACACAAGGGGAGCCAAAGAATATTCTCAAGTATTAGCAGTTGAGTTGTCAATTCAACCACACCTGGATAACTTAATATCTACAGCAAAGTATTTAGTAGCAAAGTAATATGATAGTAGTGGTAAAGGTAACAAAAGTAACGGTAGCAAAAGTAATATTTTTGGTGTTTTGTAGTGATTGTAACAGTAGCAACGGAAAAGTAAATAAGCGAAGAACAATATGTGGAAAGCTCGTAGGCATTGGATCGGTGATGAGAATTATGCCGGATGCGGTTCATCATGTAACAATCATAACATAGGGTGACACAGAACCAGCTCCAATTCATCAATGTAATGTAGGCATGTATTCCGAATATAGTCATACGTGCTTATGGAAAAGAACTTGCATGACATCTTTTGTCCTACCCTCCCGTGGCAGCGGGGTCCTAATGGAAACTAAGGGATATTAAGGCCTCCTTTTAATAGAGTACCAGAACAAAGCATTAGCACATAGTGAATACATGAACTCCTCAAACTATGGTCATCACCGGGAGTGGTCCCGATTATTGTCACTTCGGGGTTGCCGGATCATAACACATAGTAGGTGACTATAGACTTGCAAGATAGGATCAAGAACTCACATATATTCATGAAAACATAATAGGTTCAGATCTGAAATCATGGCACTCGGGCCCTAGTGACAAGCATTAAGCATAGCAAAGTCATAGCAACATCAATCTCAGAACATAGTGGATACTAGGGATCAAACCCTAACAAAACTAACTCGATTACATGATAGATCTCATCCAACCCATCACCGTCCAGCAAGCCTACGATGGAATTACTCATGCACGGCGGTGAGCATCATGAAATTGGTGATGGAGGATGGTTGATGATGACGACGGCGATGGATTCCCCTCTCCGGAGCCCCGAACGGACTCCAGATCAGCCCTCCCGAGAGGTTTTAGGGCTTGGTGGCGGCTCCGTATCGTAAAACGCGATGAATCCTTCTCCCTGATTTTTTTCTCCCCGAAAGCAAATATATAGAGTTGGAATTGAGGTCGGAGGAGCTCCAGGGGGCCCACGAGGTAGGGCGGCGCGCCCCCCACCCTCGTGGCTAGGGTGTGGGCCCCCTGGTCTTCATCTTTTTCAAGGATTTTTTATTATTTCCAAATAGATGTTCCGTGGAGTTTCAGGTCATTCCGAGAACTTCTGTTTCTGCACATAAATAACACCATGGAAAGTCTGCTGAAAACAGCGTCAGTCCGGGTTAGTTCCATTCAAATCATGCAAGTTAGAGTCCAAAACAAGGGCAAAAGTGTTTGGAAAAGTAGATACGACGAAGACGTATCACTATCACAAATGATTTAACGGGAAAAATTGTGTGTGATGTACCTGTGAACGGAAATGTTTTCCTTGGAGCGACTGTGTGGGATGTACATACGAACGGAAACGTTTAGCGGGGACTGACTGTGTGGGATGTACTTGCCACCGAAAACAATTTCGCTGTATAATTTTTTTTTAGCTCTACTGTACGTATTTCCGTATTTGAGCGCTCGCTGGTCGCACACGACCTCATTTTGCCGAACGTGTGTGCCAGGAGGGCATATCCCCGACGGTTTCTGGGTCATGTGGGAAGGACCCCCCCTATCGCCCACACTCACTTGGCGACGGTTCCAAATGGCGTCGCGGAAAGGGGTTAAAAACCGTTTGTTTAGGACCGACGCGCACCGGTGTTGTGGTTCTCCGGCAGGGCTTCGCCAAGCACTACGGAGGAGGAGGTGTTGGAGAGGGGGAGGGCTGCGCTAGGGAAGGGGTGTTGCTGCCCTCCCACCCCCCCCTATTTATAGGGTGAAGGGGGAAGGAGGCCGGCCCCCTTAGATCCCATCTACAAGGGGGCGGCGGCCAAGGGGGAACTTGCCCCCCAAGTTTGGTGGGAGGCGCCCCCACCCCCTAGGTTTTCTAACCCCAGGCACCTTGGGCCCTTGGGGGCGCACCAGCCCACTAGGGGGCTGGTTCCCACCCTTGTTCAGCCCACTTGGCCCACCGGAGCAGGTGGCCCCACCCAGTGGACCCCCGGACACCTTTCGGTGGTCCCGGTACAATACTGATAACACCCAAAATTATTCCGGCGACCGGAACTGGACTTCCCATATATAATTGTTCACCTCCGGACCATTCCGGAACTCCTCGTGACGTCCAGGATCTCATCTGGGACTCCGAACAACCTTCGGTAACCACATACAATTTCCCATAACAACTCTAGCGTCACCGAACCTTAAGTGTGTAGACCCTACGGGTTCGGGAACCATGCAGACATGACCGAGAGATCTCTCCGGCCAATAACCAACAACGGGATTTGGATACCCATGTTGGCTCCCACATGTTCCATGATGATCTCATCGGATGAACCACGATGTCGGGGATTCAATCAATCCCATATACAATTCCCTTTGTCCATCGGTATGTTACTTGCTCGAGACTCGATCGTCGGTATCCCCATACCTCGTTCAATCTTGTTACCAACAAATATCTTTACTCGTTCTGTAACGCATGATCCCGTGGCTGACTCCTTAATCACATTGAGCTCATTATGATGATGCATTACCGAGTGGGGCCAGAGATACCTCTCCGTCATACAGAGTGACAAATCCCAGTCTCGATTCGTGCCAACCCAATAGACACTTTCAGAGATACCTATAGTGCACCTTTATAGCCACCCAATTAAGTTGTGACGTTTGGTACACCCAAAGCATTCCTACGGTATCCGGGAGTTGCACAATCTCATGGTCTAAGGAAACGATACTTGACATTTGAAAAGCTCTAGCAAAACGAACTACACAATCTTGTGCTATGCTTAGGATTGGCTCTTGTCCATCACATCATTCTCCTAATGATGTGATCCCGTTATCAACGACATCCCATGTCCATGGTCAGGAAACCACAACCATCTATTGATCAACGAGCTAGTCAACTAGAGGCTTACTAGGGACATATTATGGTCTATGTATTCACACATGTATTACGTTTTCTGGTTAATACAATTATAGCATGAACAACAGACAATTATCATGAACAAGGAAATCTAATAATAACCACTTTATTATTGCCTCTAGGGCGTATTTCCAACACTATCTACAAAGCTCGACTTGATGCGAAAGGTTTTCGACAAGTTTAAGGTGTTGACTACAATGAGATTTTCTCACTCGTATCGATACTTAAGTCTGTCCGAATCAAGTTAGCAATTGCCGCATTTTATGAAATCTGGCAAATGGATGTCAAACTGCATTCCTTAATGGATTTATTAAAGGAGAATTGTATATGATGCAACCATAAGGTTTTGTCGATCCTAAAGGTGCTAACAAAGTGTGCAAGCTCCAACGATCCATCTATGGACTAGTGTAAGCATCTCGGAGTTGGAATATACGCTTTGATGAGTTGATCAAAGCATATAGTTTTATACAGACTTGCGGTGAAGCCTGTATTTACAAGAAAGTGAGTGGGAGCACTACAGCATTTCTGATAAGTATATGTGAATGACATATTGTTGATCGGAAATGATGTAGAATTTTCTGGAAAGCATAAAGGAGTGTTTGAAAGGAGTTTTTCAAAGAAAGACCTCGGTGAAGCTGCTTACATATTGGGCATCAAGATCTATAGAGATAGATCAAGACGCTTAATAAGATTTTTCAATGAGTACATACATTGACAAGATTTTGAAGTAGTTCAAAATGGAACAGTCAAAGAAGGAGTTCTTGCCTGTATTGCAAGGTATAAAGTTGAGTAAGACTCAAAACCCGGCCACGGCAGAAGATAGAAAGAGAATGAAAGTCATTCCCTATGCCTCAGCCATAGGTTCTATAAAGTATGCCATGTTGTATACCAGACGTATTGTGTACATTGCCATGAGTTTGGCAAGGGGATACAATAGTGATCCAGGAGTAGATCACTGGACAGCGGTCAAAATTATCCTTAGGTACCTAAAGAGGACTAAGGAAATGTTTCTCGGTTATGGAAGTGACAAAGAGTTCGTCGTAAAGGGTTGCGTCGATGCAAGCTTTGACACTGATCCGGATGACTCTGAGTCTCAATCTGGATACATATTGAAAGTAGGAGCAATTAGCTAGAGTAGCTCCATGCAGAGCATTGTAGACATAGAAATTTGCAAAATACACACAGATCTGAATGTGGCAGACCTGTTGACTAAACCTCTCTCAGAAGCAAAACATGATCACACCTTAGTACTCTTTGGATGTTAATCACATGGTGATGTGAACTAGATTACTGACTCTAGTAAACCCTTTGGGTGTTGGTCACATGGCGATGTGAACTATGGGTGTTAATCACATGGTGATGTAAACTATTGGTGTTAAATCACATGGCTATGTAATCTAGATTATTGACTCTAGCGAGAGTGGGAGACTGAAGGAAATATGCCCTAGAGGCAATAATAAAGTTGTTATTTATATTTCCTTATATCATGATAAATGTTTATTATTCATGCTAGAATTGTATTACCCGAAACTTAGTACATGTGTGAATACATAGACAAAACAAAGTGTCCCTAGTATGCCTCTACTTGACTAGCTCGTTAATCAAAGATGGTTAAGTTTCCTGACCATAGACATGTGTTGTCATTTGATGAACGGGATCACATCATTAGAGAATGATGTGATGGACAAGACCCATCCGTTACCTTAGCATGATGATCAAGTTTTATTGCTAGTAATTTCTTCATGACTTATACATATTCCTCTGACTATGAGATTATGCAACTCCCGAATACCGGAGGAACACCTTGTGTGCTATCAAACGTCACAACGTAACTGGGTGATTATAAAGATGCTCTACAGGTGTCTCCGAAGGTGTTCGTTGGGTTGGCATAGATCGAGATTAGGATTTGTCACTCCAAGTATCGGAGAGGTATCTCTGGGCCCTCTCGGTAATGCACATCACTATAAGCCTTGCAAGCAATGTGACTAATGAGTTAGTTACGGGATGATGCATTACGGAATGAGTAAAGAGACTTGCCGGTAACGAGATTGAACTAGGTATGATGATACCGACGATCGAATCTCGGGCAAGTAACATACCGATGACAAAGGGAATAACGTATGTTGTTATTGTGGTTTGACCGATAAAGATCTTTGTAGAATATGTAGGAACCAATATGAGCATCCAGGTTCCGCTATTGGTTATTGACCGGAGATGTGTCTCGGTCATGTCTACATAGTTCTCGAACCCGTAGGGTCCGCACGCTTAACGTTCGATGACGATTTGTATTATGAGTTATGTGTTTTCGTGAAAAAACTTTGTTCGGAGTCCCGGATGAGATCACGGACATGACGAGGAGTCTCAAAATGGTCGAGAGGTAAATATTCATATATTGGAAGGTAGTATTCGGACATCGGAATGGTTTCGAGTGGTTCGGGCATCTTACCGGAGTACCGAGGGGTTACCGGAACCCCCCGTGGGAATTATTGGACTAGGGGAGGGGGCGAATCCTACTAAGAGTGGAGTCCTAGTAGGACTCCCCCCATGGCGCGCCCCTCATGGCCGGCCGCCTACTGATAACCCACAAGTATAGGGGATCGCAACAGTTTTCGAGGGTAGAGTATTCAACCCAAATTTATAGATTCGACACAAGGGGAGCCAAAGAATATTTGAAGGTATTAGCAGCTGAGTTGTCAATTTAACCACACCTGTAGTTAATTATCTGTAGCAAGTAATCAGTAGCACAGTAATATGATAATTTTGATAGTAGTGACAGCAGCAACGGTAATAGTAACAGTGATAGCAGTAATTTTGAAGCAAGTGTAACAGTGATGATAGCAGTAGTAACTTAGCAGAAACAATATAAGATAAATTCATAGGCATTGGATCGGTGACTTGTTGGATGATATTCATCATGTGACTGTTATAACCTAGGGCGATACGGCACTAGCTCCAGTTCATCGATATAATGTAGGCATGTATTCCGTAAATAGTCATACGTGTTTTATTAGAAGAACTTGCATGACATATTTTGTCCTACCCTCCCATGGCAGCGGGGTCCATATTGGAAACTAAGGGATATTAAGGCCTCCTTTTGATAGAGAACCGGAACGAAGCATTAACACATAGTGAATACATGAACTCCTCAAACTAGGGTCATCACCAGGAGTGGGCCCGGTTGTTGTCACTCCGGGGTTGCCGGATCATAACACGTAGTAGGTGACTATAACTTACAATATAGGATCTAAAACATGGATATAATGATGAATTCATAAACGGTTCAGATCTGATTTCATGGCACCCGGACCCAAAGTAACAAGCATTAAGCATAGAAAAGTCATAGCAACATCAATCTAAGAACATAGTGGATACTAGGGATCGGGCCCTAACAAAACTAACTCGATTACATGATGAATCTCATCCAACTCCTCACCGACCAGCGAGCCTACGAAGGAATTACTCACTCCCGGTGGGGAGCATCATGGAATTGGCGATGGAGATGGGTTGGTGATGACGAAGAACAGAGATCCCCCTCTCTGGAGCCTCAAAAGGACTCCAGATCTGCCCTCCCGAGGAAGAACAGGGCTTGGCGGCGACTCCGTCTTGTGGATCGCGATAATTCTTTCTCCCTAATTTTTTTCTGGAAATATGTGATTTTATAGTATCAGGGGGGTCATCTGCGGGGCCACCAGGTGGTACAATCCACCTGGGCGCGCCAGGAGAGGGGGGCGCGCCCTGGTGGGTTGTGCCCACCTAGGTGCCCCTCTCCGACAGGTCTTGGCTCCTGAAATTTTTATTATTGATATAAAAAATCCTCGCAAAGTTTCGTTCCATTTCGAGAACTTTTATTTCTGCACAAAAACAACACCATGGTAGTTCTGCTGAAAACAGCGTCAGTCCGGGGGTAGTTTCATTCAAATTATGCAAATTAGAGTCCAAAACAAGAGGAAAAGCGTGAGAAAAAGTAGATAAGTTGGAGACGTATCAACTCCCCCAAGCTTAAACCTTTGCTTGTCCTCAAGCAATTCAGTTGATAAAATGAAAGTGAGAAAGAAAAACTTTTACGAACTCTTTTGCTCTTGTTTGCATAAATAAGCTTAAACAGCACCCGGGTTTTCAGCCAACATTATAACTAACCATGTCAAGAATAACTCTTAAAGATTATAATGACTCATATCAATGACATAATCAGCTAGCGAGTAATAATGAGATATCTCAAACAGCAACACGTTGTCAAAACGACCATGATATAATTTGACAATAGTGGTATCTCGCTAGCCCTTTCTGAGACCGCAAAACATAAATGCAGAGCACCTCCAAAGTTCAAGGAGCAACTAAACATTGTAATTCATGGTAGAAAAGATCTAGTCATGATGCACCCAATATTAGCTACACACAATGCATAAATTATGACAATTGTGCTCTCTCAGTTTCTGGCGCTTATTTTAGAAGGTGATGACACAACATAAAATTAAATAGATAGTCCCTTCTCAGAGGGAAGCAGTGATTTGCAGAGGTGCCAGAGCTCAATTTTTAAAACAGAGATAAATGATTATTTTGAGACATGCACCCTTCTTATTCACTTCACGACCATCAGTTATCAACATCTTCCATGCTAAGCACGCTAGTGACGGTTCCCAAGCGATAAAAGTAAAGGTTTACTCCCCCTCCACCATCAATCACACTGCACGGCTTGTCCGAAACAACGGGTGCCGTCCATACCAACATCGGTCCCGGGGGAGTTTTGTTTAATTATTTGCATTTTTTTAGTTCGGGACTGGGAATCCCTATTACCGCCCATTTTCTCATGCGATGGCGAGTGAATAAACACTCGACCTGAGAATAACCCGCTTAGCATGGAAGATACCGACCACCTCCTATCGTTCCATGAACGATCCAGGCACACAAAAAGGATAATTTTTAGAAGTTTTTAGAGGTGGCACATGCAAATTTACTTAGGACGGCAGGGTAATACCGCATATAGGTAGGTATGGTGGACTCATCTGGAATAACTTTGGGTTCAACGTTTTTGATGTACAAGCAGAGTTCCCACTTAGTACAGGCGAAGGCTAGCAATTTAGATTGAGAAGCGGCCAGCTAGAGAGCAACAACGATCATAACCATGCATTATGCATAAGTAACATTGGACACTAGCATGAGTAGGATATGAACACCATGAACATAGATATCATAGAGGCTATGTTGGTTTTGATTCAACTACATGTATGAACATGTGCCAAGTCAAGCCACTCGAACATTCAGAGGAGGATATCGTATCATCATACTACATCACAATCATTTTAACGCTATGTTGGTATCCAAGATAAATCATTATCAACTCCCAGCTACTTATACATGGCATGAGAAACTATAATCTCTAATTTTCATTGCAAACATGTTCAATCATAATGGGATGAATCATGGATACTAGGTTAAACATATTTACACAAACAAAACAAGTCCAGTTCATACCAGTTTCTCTCTGCCACGGCCGGTTCATCGAATATCGTCATTATTGCCTTTCACTTGCACGGCCGAATGATATGAAAATAATAATAGTGCAAGAGTGCCGTGGACTAAGCTGGAATCTGCAAACATTTTATTCAACAGGAGAAGACAAGGTAAAATGTGCTCTTTATTAGTTCAACAGTTATTCATATGAGAGCCACTCAACATTTCCATCGTGGTCTTTTCCTTGGTACAACTCGAATAAAAAGAAAAGAAGTTCAGAGAAACACACTGAAATGTTTTTGGAGTTTTTTGGTTTTCTTGAACAAGCAAATAAAAAAGCAAAAACGAGAAAAACTATTTGCACGGGAAAGCTCCCAACAAGCAAAAGAAGAACAAGGAAGTCTTTTTGGGTTTTCTTTTTAGTACTACTACTAAGCATGCATAGAAAGTAAATTACTACAACTAATTTTTTTGGTTTTTCTAAAGTTTTTCAAACACACAAGAAGAAAGCAGGAAAATAAATCTAAGCATGGATGATACAATGAAAAAGTGTGAGCACCGACAAATAGAATGATATGTAGACATAAATGTAATGTCGGTGGGAAACACGTACTCTCCCAAGCTTAGGCTTTTGGCCTAAGTTGGTAATCGGTCAGTAGCCTGGATGGTAGTAGGGATCCTGAGGAGCAGGCATCCACTCATCCCACTGCTGAGGCTCCTCTGCAGCAGCGCGAGCATTCCAGTAGGCGATGATGTCTGCAGGCATAATCCGGTATCCGCCCATGGCAGCAGAGTCTAACAAAGCAGGCGCAGGCAATGGAATAACATCACGAGTTTTAACGCTATAGACCAGGTTGTAAGGAATGGCAATGTCAAGACGATCATGTGCAAGAAAGTGATGGTGTTCCATGGCTGCACGGTCTAGGTAAACCTTATTTAGAGGGTAATCATGAGGCGTATCTCAACATTGAATCGAGCCGCCAAACGAGTGGCGAAAACCCCACCTTGTATTTTACCCTGGGATTTATTAAGATGCAAGCGACGAGCCACGATAGCTCCCAAGCTATGCGTGTTGTCGCCCTCTAGTGCACGACGTAAAACAGCAATGTCTGGTGAACTAAGTGCACCCACCTTCTCCCTAGCAAGCAAGCATTTGGTAATAAAAAGTGCAAAGTAACGAACAACAGGAAAATGTAAGCCAGTGGCAATGATGGCTGACACTCCTCTCTCATCACCCACTGTCAAAGTGCGATAAAAGGCCTCAAACTCGGCCGGCCCAGGCTCAGCCAATCTCCCATCAGACGGGATCATGCATATGTCAGAAAAATCAGTAAGTGGTATCTGATGGTTTTCAGCATATAAATCAAAGCTCACTTCAGGAGGATTATTTCTAGGCAAGAAAGTAAAGCTCTGGACAAAGATGTTTGTGAGGATTTGGTGCTGGTCACACTCATCTGCGATGAAGTCGGTGAGGTCGGCATTAGCAATATATTGCATGAACTCCGGAAGAATTCCAGCATCTTGCAGGAAGGGGGTGTGCGGCCATTCGCACGGCCGTACCTCTGCCAACCTCCGAGGGTGGAGATCTCTGTCAGAAGACTCCCCAATAACACCCTTGGAGTTCTTCTTAGAGCCAAACTTCCTGAAGATATCCATGTCCGCGTACAATTTTTCCTATGAACAAAAATCTGGATTTTTAGTTCACAAAATTTTCTCAACAAAACTTCACAGAATTGATAGCAACTACTCATAAGGATACATAGAGGCCATAGCAAGCATTCAAACTACTTAGAACACTACGAATTCAACATGCAATCACATCTACAGTAGCACCAAGAGTAGCTAATTATTCAAAGTATAAACCATTAAAACAAAAACTAATTGGACAAATGGCGAAGTCACATACCAAGCAACAATCCCCCGAAACAGTTTCGGAAACGGAGCTTCGAGCAAAGAGATTGAAATCCGCGGGTTTGAGCTCAAGAACACGGGGGAGAGAACAATTGAGAAATTTTTTTCTGGAGGTAAGTGATGATGTGGGCTAAAGAGATAAGTGAGGGGGCCCACGTGGGGACCACAACCCACCAGGGCGCGCCTGGGGGTCCTGGCGCGCCCAGGCCCACCTGGTGCACCTCCCTCTGATATTATTTGCACCAAAAATTCATAAATATTCAAAAAAAATCATGTTCAATTTTCAAGGCATTCTGAGAACTTTTATTTTTGGGTCATTTTTTTATTGCACGGGAAATTCAGAAAACAGACAAAGCATGGCATTTTATTTTATTTAACTAATAAAAACAGAGAATAAAAAGTAGGGACAGAAGGTAGTGCTTACTAAATTCATCCACTTCATACCGTTCAAAAATGATTCATTAATAAGCTTGATCATGTCTTATTAACAACCACTTTCGATTAGCATGAAACCGAAGAACTTTCGTAAATCACTGAGTTACCTCAATGGGGATATGAATGTCCCCAACAATAAGAATTTCATATTTCTTTTTGAAAGTAGGTAGAGGTATTTGAAAACTTCGAATATAGTGATTGACGGATATTTTTCAATAACATTAATACCATTCACTTGGAATTGTTCCTTCGGAAAGTGCACCGTATGCTCATTACCATTAATATGAAAAGTGACCTTGCTTTTATTGCAATCAATAACAGCCCCTGCAGTATTCAAGAAGGGTCTACCAAGGATAATCGACATGTTGTCGTCCTCGCGCATCTCAAGTATAACAAAGTCAGTCAAAATAGTAACATTAGCAACAACAACGGGCACATCCTCACAGATACCGATAGGTATGGCAGTTGACTTGTCAGCCATTTGCAAAGATATTTTAGTAGGTGTGAGTTTATTCAAGTCAAGTCTTTTATGTAAAGAGAAAGGCATAACACTAACACTAGCTCCTAAATCACACAAAGCAGTTTTCACATAACTCTTTTTGATAGAGCAAGGTATAGTTGGTATTCCCGGATCTCCAAGTTTTTTAGGTACTCCATCTTTGAAAGTATAATTAGCAAGCATAGTGGAGATTTCAGCTTCCGGTACTTTTCCTCTTTGATGATGTCTTTTATATACTTTGCATAAGGAGGCATTTTCAAGATATCAGTCAAGCGGGTACGCAAAAAGACTGGCCTCAGCATTTCAGCAAAGCGTTCAAATTCTTCATCATCATTCTTTTTAGTTGACTTGGGTGGAAAAGGCATAGGTTTTTGAACCCACGGTTCTCATTCTTTACCGTGTTTTCTAGCAATAAAATCTCTTTTATCATACCTTTTATTTTTGGGTTGTGGGTTATCAAGATCAACAGGTGGTTCTATCTCAACATCATTATCTGTTTCTTTTTCATTATTTGGTTGAGTGTCTTCCTGAACCTCATCATTATCTTTTTCATTATCACTAGGTGAGTGTTCATTACCAGATTGAGTTTCAGCACCAGAGATAGAAGTTTCATTTTCATTATCAGGAGGTCTTTCTATTTCAGGTTCACTAGAAGTGTGCAAAGTCCTATCATTTTTCTTTTTTCTTTTTCTTTTTAGAAGGACTAGGTGCACTAGTGTTATTTCTTTTTGAATCTTGTTCAATTCTTTTTGGGTGTCCCTCAGGACAAAGTGGTTCCTGAGTCATTTTACCTCCTCTAGTTGCAACTCTAACAGCAAAGTCATGCATATTATGATTCATTTCATCAAGTAATTCTCTTTGTGATTTAGCAACTTGTTCTAACTGAGTTTGAACCATAGTAGCATGTTTTCCAACACCTCTAACATCATTTGAAATTCTAAATAACAAGTCACTCAAGCGAGCAATCATATCAGAATTATATTTCAATTGTTTCATAACATTTGCATTGAAGTGATCGTGTTTTCTAATATAGTTTTCAAACTCATAAAGGCATTGACTAGGATGCATATTGTGAGGATTATCATTTTCATTGAACTTCATAAGAGAATTTACCTCCACCACCTTAGGCATTGGTGGTGTATTAAGCCCATGTATTTCTTCAATAGGAGGTAAATTTTTAACATCCTCAGCTTTAATACCTTTTTCCTTCATAGATTTCTTTGCCTCTTGCATATCTTCAGGACTAAGATATAATATACCCCTCTTCTTCGGAGTGGGTTTAGTTGGTGGTTCAGGAAGAGTCCAATCATCATAATTTTTCAATATGTTATTCAATAATTCTTCAGCTTGAGCAATAGTTCATTCCCTGAAAACACAACCAACACAACTATCTAGGAAGTCCCTAGAAGCATCGGTTAGTCCATTATAGAAGATATCAAGTATTTCATTTTTCTTAAGAGGATGATCAGGCAAAGCATTAAGTAACTGGCAAAGCCTCCCCCAAGTTTGTGGGAGACTCTCTTCTTTAGTTTGCACAAAGTTAAATATTTCCTGTAAGGCAGATTATTTCTTATGAGCAGGAAAATATTTTTCAGAGAAGTAATAAATCATATCCTAGGGACTACGCACACAACCAGGAGCAAGAGTATTATGCCAAGCTTTAGCATCACCCTTTAATGAGAAAGGAAATAATTTGAGAATAAAGTAATAGCGAGTTTTCTCATCATGAGTAAAAAGGGTGGCTATATCATTCAACTTAGTAAGATGTGCCACAACAGTTTCTGTTTCATAACCATGGAAAGGATCAGATTCAACCAAAGTAATTAACTCTGGTCGACCCAGAATTCATAATCCTTATCATCAATAAAAATAGGTGAAGTAGCAAACTTAGGATCACATTTCATTCTAGCATTCAGAGATTTTTCTTTATACTTGCATAGTAATTTCTCTAGATCATCTCTATCCTTAAAAGCAAGAATATCTCTAGTTGCTCCTCATTCATAACATAACCTTCCGGTACTTTAGGCAATTCATATCTAGGAAGGCTAGTTCTAGCAGGTGTTTCAGGAGTTTCAGTTTCAAGCTCATCATCAGATTCAACAACATCATGTTGTATTACTCTAGCAATTTGTTCATCAAGAAATTCACCAAGTGGCACATCATCATTATCAAGCAAGGTACTAGCATCATTCATAGCAGAAGTAGCATCATCAATAACTTGCGACATATTAGAATTGATAGCATGTGGTGGTGTTGCAAGTTTACTCATAACAGAAGGTGAATCTAAAGCAGAACTGGATGGCAGTTCCTTACCTCCCCTTGTCTTTGAGGGAAATATCTTAGTCTTTGGATCCTTCAGATTCTTCATAGTGATAATATGATAATAATCCCAAGTGACTCAACAAATATAGCTATGGTCCCCAGCAACGGCGCCAGAAAAAGGTCTTGATAACCCACAAGTATAGGGGATCGCAACAGTTTTTGAGGGCAGAGTATTCAACCCAAATTTATAGATTCGACACAAGGGGAGCCAAAGAATATTTGAAGGTATTAGCAGCTGAGTTATCAATTCAACCACACCTGTAGATTAATTATCTGCAGCAAGTAATCAGTAGCACAGTAATATGATAGTTTTGATAGTAGTGACAACAGCAACGGTAATAGTAACAGTGATAGCAGTAATTTTGTAGCAAGTGTAACAGTGATGATAGCAGTAGTAACTTAGCAGAAACAATATAAGATAAATTCGTAGGCATTGGATCGGTGACTTGTTGGATGATATTCATCATGTGACAATTATAACCTAGGGCGATACGGCACTAGCTCCAGTACATCGATATAATGCATGTATTCCGTAAATAGCCATACATGTTTTATTAAAAGAACTTTGTCCTACCCTCCCGTGGCAGCGGGGTCCATATTGGAAACTAAGGGATATTAAGGCCTCCTTTTAATAGAGAACCGGAACAAAGCAATTAACACATAGTGAATACATGAACTCCTCAAACTACGGTCATCACCGGGAGTGGGCTCGGTTGTTGTCAGTCCAGGGTTGTCGGATCATAACACGTAGTAGGTGACTATAACTTGCAAGATCGGATCTAAAACATGGATATAATGATGAATTCATAAACGGTTCAGATCTGAGTTCATGGCACCCGGGCCCAAAGTAACAAGCATTAAGCATAGCAAAGTCATAGCAACATCAATCTAAGAACATAGTGGATACTAGGGATCAGGCCCTAAAAAAAACTAACTCGGTTACATGATGAATCTCATCCAACTCCTCACCGACCAGCGAGCCTACGAAGGAATTACTCACTCCCAGTGGGGAGCATCATGGAATTGGCGATGGAGATGGGTTGGTGATGATGAAGAACGAAGATCCCCCTCTCCGGAGCCCCAAAAGGACTCCAGATCTGCCCTCCCGAGGAAGAACAGGGCTTGGCGGCGGCTCCGTCTCGTGGATCGCGATAATTCTTTCTCCCTGATTTTTTTCTGGAAATATGTGATTTTATAGTATCAGGGGGGGTCATCTGCGGGGCCACCAGGTGGGTACAACCCACCTGGGCACGCTAGGAGAGGGGGGCGCGCCCTGGTGGGTTGTGCCCACCCAGGTGCCCCTCTCCGGCAGGTCTTGGCTCCTGAAATTCTTATTATTGATATAAAAAATCCTTGCAAAGTTTCGTTCCATTCTGAGAACTTTTATTTCTCCACAAAAACAACACCATGGTAGTTTTACTGAAAACAGCGCCAGTCCGGGGTTAGTTTCATTCAAATCATGCAAATTAGAGTCCAAAAGAAGAGGAAAAGCGTGAGAAAAATTAGATACGTTGGAGACGTATCACCTGCTCCTCCTCCCCTCCTTTATATATGGGGGCCGGGGGCACCCCATAGCACATCAATTATTCTCTTAGTCATGTGCGGTGCCCCCCTCCACAGTTTACTCCTCCGGTCATAGCATCGTAGTGCTTAGGCGAAGCCCTGCGCGGATCACATCACCATCACCGTCACCACGCCGTCGTGCTGACGCAACTCTCCCTCGACCCTCTGCTGGATCAAGAGTTCGAGGGACGTCATCAAGCTGAACTTGTGCTTAACTCGGAGGTGCCGTACGTTCGGTACTTGATTGGTTGGATCGCGAAGACGTTCGACTACATCAACCGTGTTATACTAACGCTTCCGCTTTCGGTCTACGAGGGTACGTGGACACAGTCTCCCCTTCTCGTTGCTATGCATCTCCTAGATAGATCTTGCGTGATTGTAGGAAAAATTTTGAAATTGCATACTATGTTCCCCAACACCCAATGCTTATCGTCAACCACGTCCCCGTCTACCAACTTGTGAAGCAAATGAGGTTGAGTTGTATGCCCCCAATGCTTCTAGCCAACCACCAATTAGCTAAGCAAATGAAGTTGAGGTGATTTCTAGTGACAAAGTAATTCGAGAGGATGGAGATGCTCATGATGATGATGATAAGCAAGAGGAAGGGTTTCATAGTAATGATGTTGGTGACTTGGATGCCTACATAGTGCAAAAGGACATTGAATGTGAGTTGCCTTTTAGGCGTCAATATGCGTATGACTCGGATGACGAAGGTCCAGGGGAAGACTTGGACGAGGATGGATTCACAAAGGATGAAAACTAAATGCACTTTGAGTTGATGGGCTTAGTAAAAAAGAACTCACTTCTTTCGAGATCTCAGCCTTGCCCATAAAGCCGTAGTTGATGGTGGCATGAGAATGACGGTGATTGATCCAACACCATGCCCGGATCCAGGGGAACCAACGGAGGAGAACGAGGACAAGAATGCTTATTTGAAGAAAGGACTGAAGTTTCTGAGCTTGGCTAGGCTGAAGATTTGGTTGTCTGACTATGCCATTCGGAACCATAGGCCATATTATGTTGAGCACTCCGTGACCAGGAAGGATGCCCATGGAAGGTTCTTCCAAGAAAGCTTGAAGAAACTGGAGAATGGGTGTTAAGAAGTTGTGTTGCCACTCATAGGTGCAAACTGCCATTAAAACGACTTCGAAAGACACACCGTAAACTCATGTCTGAGTATCTTGAATACAAATTTATGAAAGACATAGTCATTGACCTTGTTGACCGAACAGTATATAACCAGAGCCTAGGTAGACCACATTACTTTTCAATAGCCCCCGTGGTTGTGAAGTAAGTGCGTGAAATAAGTTATGAAATTGGGTCTCTCCATTTTTCATCCAAAGTATACCACATTGTATGCACATTGCCCAAGTTTCATGAATTGTCTAGCTTTATTTCTATATTTCATTCATTTACTGAATTTCTAGAGATTTATCAAAACTAGCTCAAATTTGAACTACAAGTGTCATGTATATATGTCTTGAAAATTGGCAAAAAAATCATTTTTTGAATTGGTGGTGTAGGCACTGGGCACAACAAAAGTTGAAATTCCCAACCATCTGGTAGGATTGGTCAACCTTGCAAGTTTGACCTCATTTTTAAAAAATCAAAGAAAAAGAGAAAAGCCTGAAAAAATGAAATCCTTGTGCATGGAGCCCTCTTGTGTGAACTAGTTACTGGGAAAAACCATGGACTTGCAATACCACAAGTTTGAAAAAACAAACTTCACAAAATGGCCTATCTTGTATGAAGTTGCATGGATTGCAAGGCATATGCTCATGGCCACGGCCAAATCCATGGCACAGTTCATGATAATATGTCCAAATTTGAGACAACCATGGGTGTTACCATTGTGGGCAATGTTTGCATAGCAATTATAATTGTTTTTGGAATAACATCTTATTTTTCCATTTTTCAAATGCCAGAAATGACTTTTTTGTGAAGTAAGTGCCTGAAATAAGTTATGAAATTGGTTGCTTCCATTTTTCATCCAAAATAGACCACATTGGATGCACACTGCCCAAGTTTCATGAATTATCTACCTTTATTTCTATATTTCATCCATTTGCTGAATTTCTAGAGATTTATCAAAACTAGCTCAAATTTGAACTACAAGTGTCATGTATGTATGTCCTGAAAATTGGCAAAAATTCATTTTTACCTTTTGAATTGGTGGTGTAGGCACTGGGCACAACAAAAGTTGAAATTCCAACCATCTCGTAGGATTGGTCAACCTTGCAACTTTGACCTCATTTGAAAAAAGTCAAAGAAAATGAAAAAATTCTCAAAAAATGAAATCATTGGGCATGGAGCCCTTTTGTGTGAACTAGTTTCTAGGAAAAATCATGGACTTGGAATGCCACAATTTTGAAAAAAAAATCTTCACAACATAAGTTCCTTGTGCATGGATCCCTTTTTAAGTAAGTTTTGCATGTTCCTGTTTTTGGTAAGTTTTGCATGTTGCTACTTTAGGTAAGTTTTGCATGTTGTTGCTACTTTAGTTAAGTTTTAAATGATGCACACATGCAAAAATCCTCTGAACATACAAAATCCAAAATGTAGCATACATCAATTCGTTAAGCACATTCAAATAACATAAATGTTTTCATTTAACGGTGGGCATCCACATGTCGGATCCTCATCACTTGCTAGAAGGGGTTGGAGACGCTTAAGATGGCGAGCCACGCATCGGTGGGACCGTTGAGCATTCTGCTCAAACTGAGGGCTGAGCTCATACTCCACCACAGTTGTTGCAGTCTTGCAACCCGGCTTGGCCTCCAAACAGAGTAGCGGTCGATCCTCCCCAGCATCAGCATCGAAAAGCTCCTGGTCATCCATCTGATCATCCTCGTCGTCCAATGCAATCGTTAGATATCCATGTCTGCTTGCGAAGGATGAGTGATGATCTCCATACCCCGTGATAGCCCACGTCTTCTACATCCTCCTCCTGCTCCTGCTCCTGCTCCTGCTCCTCGTCAGAATCCTCTCCCTCCTCCTCCTCGTCAGAAACTTCTTCCTCATCCTCCTCCTTAGAAACTTCTTCCTCCTCCTCCTCAACGTCTAAATCCTCCTCCTATGATTCCTCGTCGACAACGTCGATAATACAGAAGTTCACAGGCCCTTCCGGCTCTAGATTCGGCAACGAGAGGCGGAGCAGCACTCGTACCAGCGAGATCGCTGTCGAGGATCCGGTGACTCCATCGCCTTTGCCATTGCCCAGAGGAGGATCTCCATTGTGGTTGCCCCTTGCTTCAGGAACCATCTGCTTCAGTTCATCTGTTGTCACTTCCAAGGTCAGGCCCAGCGAGTGCAACTCGAGAGATTTCACGCTCGGAAACCAGGAGCATATTTCCTTGCACTTGGCCAGCAATTTCTCATCTCCGGCGCAAAACTCTTCCATCCAGGTAGATCTAGTAATCAATCGAAGAAGAAATTCACAAATCAAAATTTAAAAAATTAAAGCGATTGTAAGGATCAAAATTACCACGGAATCGAAAATGGGCTCCTATGAACGGATCCTAATTTCTAGGGTTTTCTTTTTTCCATACTAGCTGCCACTATCATGAATCCAATCATAAATAAATGTCAATACTATTTGAAATAATGGAGCAGCTCAACGAACAAGAATTAAATCACCCATTCAATCGACTAATCTGAATTCCTAGGGTTTTAATTAGAAATGTACGTGCCGCCCAACTATATCAGATGGTTCCTGCGAACTGCAGTGTATCACTGTGTCGCTTCGTCATTGGAGCTCAGGCGGACGGTTGGAATGGGCAGAGGGGCTTCTAGGGCAAGGCGGCGAGGGGCTGCAACGGGAACGGTCGCGGCGGAGGCTAGGTGGGGATGCGGCTGCTCGGTTGGGGTCGGGCTATTTTAGGCAAAATAAAGTGATAACTCACCGAGCCTAGGTCCCACTCGTCATAAGCGGTCACGGCCATGGCCCACATGTCCAAAGAAGCGAGGACCCACACGTCAGTAACTGATTAGGTAACAGTCAACTGCATTGACCCGACGGCAAGGCTCCGTTTGGGCTCGTGTGAGAATGGGCCGAGTGGTGGAGGGTAAAAGTGAGGAAAGTTAGATGTTGTGGGAAAAACTGAGTCAGTAACGATCGTTGATCCAAACCTTATATGCATCTTCATATTATTCCTGGGTGATCATGGGGTAATTTTTTTATTTTTACTACGTTTCCCAACAATCTTATCATTAAGCAAAGAATGATTTTATTAATCCTCCAATTTTTTAAAAATCTTTGGCTCCCAAACCATAAAAGTGGGACACTGGCATCATTGATAATTTCGTTGATCTTGGCATTGCTAACACTATTAAACATGTTCCAATCATAAAGGATGACGATGATGATATTTTCTGTTGGAACTCACACCCACTAGGAAATTACTATCAAATGTGTGTCTCTACTCCTAATTAGTCATGGCCATCTCAGGCCCGGCCCTGTCGGCCCACCAGGCCCGGCCCTAAAATCCAGGGCCTAGGCCCGATGGGCTTGCCCATGGGCCGGGCTTGGGCCTGAGTTTTGAGCCCACCAGCAGGGCCTGGACGGGCTTGGGCTTTGCATATTGGCATTTTAAGGAAGAGGCCCGGCCCACGGCCCTAAGCCCTAAGGGATTTTCAGGGCTTTTTACCAGATGGGCCGGGCTTGGGCTTGAAAAGTAGGCCCGATGGTAGAGACTGGGAGGGCCTGGGCCTCAATTTTTTGCCGTGGGCTTTTTCAGGCCCGGCCCAAGCCCGGCCCGGCCCATGGCCAGATATGCTCCTAATGGAGCAGTTGGTAGTCTCCGCCGGTCAATTTTCGTCTCACCAGAGACGGGTTTTTTTCGTCCTTTTTTTTCGTCACCTCCCCACCCCACCTCACCCCACCCCACGCACGCACCCCCAAAAAAACCACCCCGCAGGAGGAACGCCGTTCCTCTCGATCCCCTCTTATCGCCGCCGCCGTCCTCTCGATCCCCTCCCGTCGCCGCCACCATCCTCTGGATCCCCTCGAGTAAGCGGCGCCGCCGTTGGCTCCCGATCTCCTCGATTAAACGCTGCCGCCGTCGTCTCTCGATGCCCTCAAGATCGCTGCGCCGCCATCGTCTCTCCATCCCCTCGAGATCCCAGATCCCACACCGCCACCGCCGGCGCCTCCTCCGCTGGCGACGCGGCGAACGAGAGACAAGGGGAACGATGGTCTCCACCGCGGCGGAGGTGGGCGAGGACCCATGCTGGAGGAGGAACAGCATGGGTGCGTATTTTTCTCGTCTGCAGCAGCAGGCTCACTAAGGTGACATACCACGCAAACCCCTTCCTCGCTGAGTTTTTGTGACTCCTTGCCGGTGAATGGCAGTTCATGATGCTTGTTTGCGCTATGGAGAATCGGAGCTATGGTGTCTCCCCCATCCCTCGTTGCGTCATGGCCAGCTCCCTCCATAGCACCACATCGGCTTATAGTCGCGTCGCGCTAGGTATGGGCCCACGGGAGCCAGCGCTCGGCGGCCCCAGGTCCGGTGTTCCTCGTTGCCGCCGTCGGCTCCGCCACCTACCTCGACGACGGGATCCAGAGCCTCCGCATCCTCCTCCTTCTGTTAGGCGATGACAAGGATCCGATGTTGTGTGCTGCTCCATCTACACGCCTTCTTTCTCATAGGAATCTGTATCGCAGGTTAGTCCTCGATCTTCCATGTGGCTTACTGAATTTGAAGTAGTGATTGAACTATGATCTGAGGCAAATTTGTGGAGAGATTCAGTAGCTGAAGCCTCCCGATTGATAACATACACGTTAGTACTCTGAACCTCCAAATTCCCTGCTCTGTTCTTCCAGAAGATACATTATTAGATCCTTTTTTTCCTGAGACGAGTCTACATTTTTATATGCTAACATTGCTGTTCATGAGAACGCAACAACACCATCAATTCTAACACATATTTTGAGTTTTACTGATTTGTCTGCAAGTAGAATTTGTGGATTATCAATTCAAGAAATGGGGGCACTGTTTGGGCAAGCCACTATTGAGATGTTTCCGCAAATGACATGATACACCATCATACTTTCTATTTTGTGCATTAGTTTTAGTTTATTGCAATATTTAAGTAAATGTGATCCCTTTTAATTAGCCCAAGTTTTTTATAAATGGTAGTACGGTATTTCTTCTGATAGAATATATTAAACAATCCAAGTTTTGTTCTTGGAACTATACAAGTGCATCTCCTATTTTATTATAATAGCATGATGCACTTAATTTTCTTATGAGTGATAATTCTATGTGATTATATGATTATTGGAGCTCACATTTTTTAAGCGATGCATCATGTGTTATTGATTTTCATTTGTCATAGACAATAGTAAAAGGGAAAATCTGGTTGAAAAGTATGTGGTGTACAGTTTATAAAAACTTTCCGGGCTCATAAAAATGAAATATGATTTAGTGTTACTAGAAGAGAGATCTTGATTCGTGGCTTTGATTTAGTTTGAGTTATTTATTTTCAGTTTTATGCTTCATAAATCAGTATGCTGATGCTTGGTACTATAATCATGTGACCTACCAGATCAAGGCCCGGATACACAAGAGGCAGTACCAAGCAGCTACTACTCTCCGGCGACAGCAACAACAAGGCATGTTGCCTTCTATTCTTTTTGGAACCTAGCTATTCGTGTGCTTTTCCTATCACCGTGAATCAAATAATAGTTGTCAAAGCTCTTGGCTTAAGACAATCAAATTTATACAAATATTTTCTTGAATAGTTGCTCGAATATTTTTCTTTTGCAAGGATCAAGTACATCTATGTTTCATTACTCACATCTCAAAATAATGTTCTGTAATCAGGATGCATGATTGGCATGGACCATGGAGTATGGATCATCTTGCCATGTTGTGTTCTTCTTGTGTTTAAGATTGTGCTTTTGCAGATGAAGTTGTTGATCCTGCTGAGGCGCGCCGCTGTCATCGGGATATTTGTGAGGGGAAGCGCCCTTTTCGAGAGATTCCAGAGAAGAAGTATGTTTTGGGCACGCCGCCTCCTGGTCTGAGTGGTGTTTCAGCTGGTGCTCTGCTGCGGGTCTCTGTCCTGTATCTTCCTCGTGTGGTGCTTCTGTTTCACATGTCCATTGTCGGTCTTCCTAATTCTGTTGTCTTGCCTACAGTTGCTGCGGCCCCTCTCTTTGCTGGTGCATTGGCTGCTGTGCTAGATATTTCGTCTTTGGGCTCTTCTTGCTTGGTGGATATTCATATGTACGGAGATGCTGGGTGCCCATCTATTTTGCAAAGGACAATTTCTTCCAGTTCTAATGTGCGCACGAGTGGGGGGCGTCAGGGTTCGTTGTCAGCTAGCTGTCTGAATCTTCGTGCTTCGGATTTGTCTCATGATCTGCTGCACGTACGACACGTACGACAAGTATGCATCCTTCTCACGTGCATGTCCCCGTTGTTGATAATTTGGTGCTGGACTTTACTGTTGTTCAAGAGTAATTTTCCTTGACTTCGTCGTTCTCGCAAGCCATTTTTAATTGTTGTTTCCTCTTTGCAATAATTGTTTGTGAATTTGTTTAGGGGGACAACAGAATTCTACTGAATTGTGGCGGCGCCATCGAGAGATTCATGAATGAAATGTCCTGTGTTGGGTTCTTCAGGTTTACCTCTTGCCTTTTACTTTACCTCGCATTTTTGCATTTTGATTTATTCCTCCCCCCTCTCTTAATTTGTTCCAGCCGATGGGGTGTCTCTCCCGGGTCTAGAGTCTAGACATGTTTCTTCCGTGTGGTTGCTTCCATCTTCTGGGGCCTCTTTCTCTCGGCCGCAGGTGTTGGCAGTCCAGCCACCACAGGTATTCTCCTCTTCGAGATATAGACCATCTTTTGTGTCTGGGAGTCGGCTAGACTTAAATTCTCGATCTAGGCACCTGGGTATGCTCCATTTAGTTGTAATTTATTGTTCATTCTCTGTTCTGCATGTTCAGTTGTTTGTCTAAATGCTCAGCTGCCGACGACACGTCATCGGGCCACCGCCACCGTCACTGTCGAACTGTTGTTGTTGTGTCACCGTCGAGTTGCTGGCGTTGCAACGTCGCCGGCTGCTGCTGATATGATCACTGTCGAGCTGCGGCAGTGCTGCCTGACTTGGAGCCGAGAGAAAGAATAGGAAGAGATGCGAGAGAGGAGAATTTAGAGCTCTCTATTCATTTGTTTCTTGCTCGTTGAGTTACAGGTCTCGTGGTTTTGTATGCCAACCCAACAGACCATGGCTGAAGGCCCCCACACACATTAACTTAACACAACCACTCAAAGCTGGCGCCACCACTTCCTACCCCTTACCGGTGGCGCACTGCTGCATATAAGTCCCCTCGGGCGTGACATCTCCACGTACACGCAGTGCTGCATGAATATTTTGACAGATCATTGTCTAATCAAATGCTCATGATTTAGATGAAGTGGCAAAATCCATATAGTAGTTGTTCTTCTCTGAATACAATAGTTTCATGTGGCTTCTGAGCTTGTGCCTTCCGGGATTTAAAGCGGCATTATCAGTACTCTGTACTTGTATGCATGATTGACTAACAAGATTGCACTACCACTTGTATTTCTTTCGTTAATATGCACGTAATCTACTATTCTTTCCGCATTCAGATTGTGCCTTGTGGTGTGTTTTTTTGATCCAGATTATGCCTGAACCAGCAGGAGCCTCCGAAGCAGCAAGAGAGTAATGGATGGGGAAACTAGCAGATCCGTTTGTGTGGACGACAGCTCGATGGTGGCAACTCGGCTAGGTTTGCCATGAGAAGGCCAGACTACGCGAGAGATTTGGCGTGTGTAGTTTATGTTGTTGGTAATTACGGTGGAGTGTGGTTAGATTATCAGCTTTTTTAGATGCATAGGGCATCGAAGGAGCGGTGGATATGAGCTCCTACGGCAAAACTACTGCGCCTTGAGCAACGTCAGAGGAGCCGGCTCCCGCTAAGAATACATTTTATTTTCTCTAGCCGATTAATTCCAATAATTAATGAGGGCTAATGCACCCCGGGAGCAGCTGCCAAGATGGAAGTTTGTAGCAAATAGGACGCCTTCCATCAAAGGGAAACTACGGCCAACTCCGCTCTGGTTGGCCGGCGATGCATGACGAGGCCAATGGACAGCTCGGTGCTACACAAATGAATCAAGGAGAACATATTAACAGACCAGCAACGTGCTAGGAGGCCAACAGGAGCATTACCTGGTGTTGACCGGCGGGCAAATGACATATATGTTTTTTTCCAACCAAGGTAACCATCCAAACAGTGCCCTGATAGTCATATATTCCTTAATGTTTTGGCCTGGAAACAAGTTTAGTTGCAACTCTTTTGCTATCATGTTTTCCAAATTTCGTTCACTAGGGTTCCTTTCTTATTATCATCTTCCGGATATATATTTTTATCATTACATGAATTCAGTTCTACTTCTATCGTGTCTCCTTTTCACATGTTTGCATCCAGCTGAATATCCATCTACCTGCAGGATTTTGTCACATGTGTAGTGTATTCTAAAAATTATAAGCTAGCATGTTATGCCCTACCATCTGCAAGAACAATGAATTGTGTACTGAACATAAGATTTTTTTTGCAAGTTGCTCTCAGTTATGTCTTTGGCGGGGCATACTTGATCATAAATTTTGTACAAAAGGTAATAGCTAACAATACGTATGCAGTTGTTACTTAAATATCGGATTATTCTATATTGTTTAGATTTAGTTGGAGAATGCAGCTAAATCAATTATGTCATATATTGGCAAGAAGGGGTGCACGGGCAACCTACTAGGAGATGGGACAATGGGCCTTGAGGACGTGGCACTGTTCACGAGGGCGACATTCCGACAACACTCCAGCATAGACTTGTCGTGATACCTGGACGTGGGCTGGTAAACGGAGGTAACAGGGAGCCTCAACATCAGGACATCAAGAAGGAAGCTGATGATGATGATGAGTACGGCCATCTTGGCATGGATTGCTGCGGCTGCCATGCCCATGTCCAGCAACATGTTGCCGTGCCAGTGCTGCAACCTTCTACTCCAAACACGGTCGCAAGCAATGTGATCATGAAGTTCTGGGATACTTAACATTCCCTGTATTTTTCTAGCAATGTCTTAGTTAAGACGTAGATGCAAGGGCTCATATAAATCTCAATGAATTTATATTAGTTACCATGATAATTTGATTGTATATATGAGCATATCCGAATCATTTTAGGCTTATAATGGCATTTCCTTTAATGATTTATTTATAGAGTATTACAATGGTGACAATGGAGGGATTCTTATCTTTTTGTATACCATGTATTTTTGGTGTTTTATACCTTCACTGCAGGTCTCTAAATCTAAGAGAAAAAAAAGGTTATTTTCATTTTCTTTACTTAACTATGTTTCGTATACTTACAGTATGTTCTTTTTTTTAGGGACTTACAGTATGTTCTTGTAACTGCATGATGGTAGCACTTGTTTTTTCTTTCTATTTGCTTCCTTTTATCCAAAATTTTAACTGAACTAGATAGGATGCCACATACTATTTTGCCTCTTTTGCGGGATTGCATGCTGATAAACTTATGAAACATATGGTATTAGGTGTGCATGTAATGAGATGGTGTGGTTGATTGAGATGATGCTAGAGTCACGCAGCGTGGCAACGAGACACTACAATAGTCATATTTTTCCTTGCAATTTTATTTGAACTTGATAAATACATGACTATTGTAGTGTCTGAAACCGAGCTCAAATAATCCTAAGGGAATGCAAGCTTTAGTTAGTCTTTGGTTTCCAGTCATCTTATATGTTCTTATTTCTCATGTTGTAGTACGACACATAGAATAGAAAGGTCAGCTGTGGCGACAGATAATACTTGCAGTACAACGCAAACACATGTAAATGTAAACTGCATGACTAAAAACAGCAAGAATCATAACTCAGCTATTTAGCTTAATTAAAAGGTAATGTCATTTCTGGGTTTTCTAGCTGAATAACTTTCCAGTTTATATGTATGTTAGTCCAAATAATTATCAAATTCCCTCAAAACAAGTGCTACCAGTGGAGAAACTGTTGTCCAGGAAAGTCTTCCTCTCCTACAAAGGCAGCTCAGTGGACTGGAGCCATATCAAAGTTAGTAGAAGCACCAACATGTTTGAGACATGCTTTTGTTTTGCACCATCATCTTTCACATGTACATTTGAGCTAACTGAATTATATATCGCTTTATCTCCGCAATTCTCCTTTTGAGAAGAGAATTACTATAATTTGTGTATGCACCAAAGTGTTCGGTTAGCATGTGGTAGATTGGTTAATTGGTTTAGAGAAGGCAGGCATACAAGTTGCTCGGCAAAACACATTTTTGTTGTGCAGATAGTGCCTATATTTTACTGATATGCATGGTTGAACATAGTACTTATGTTATGTGATGAGTAACGTAAGATGAAGTGTAACATGGTGGACATGGCTTCATGACAGAGCAGGTGGAGAGATGTTATGGGGCGATGTTGAGGTCGGCGATGGAAGAAATGGGCAAATGGGGTTCCTGATAGGTTCCCGTCTTTCTCATGGAGCGATGCAATGTACAACAACATCGTATTGGGTTCCATTTCTAGATGGAGAAGAACGGATGAACGACATGAGCGTGATTCATTTGTTCATTCATTTTATCCTTCCTTATTCCACTCATCTCAGATTCATTTACTTTTGCACTCACCCATGATTTGATGGATCTAAAAATTTAGTGACGTTAATTGTAATGAGGAGTACCATATATTCATAAGCCTCAACTATTTTTTTCCAGTAGAACATGATCATTATGTTTATATATACAACCATTAAGTTTTTTAAAATGCCCGTGGCAACGCACGGGCATTCTACTAGTACATAATTAGTTTACAGGTTATGCAGGAGGAAGGGGAGCCACAACCTAGAGTTATAACTAACAATACAAAAGGACTTCTAAAGCAGGCATGCAAGGCAAAAGACGTAGCTCCAAGAATCCAAACCTTTGCCTGGAGACTAATCAGAAGAGATCTACCAACTGGGAAAATTGCAGGTAAGTATCCACAACATATTAGCAAGCTTGGTTTGCTAGACCTTGGCACATTAGATTTCACACACTACTCCAAAATTCATATTCTTTAGTTAACATCATCTTGAGCTTTGCTAACTCTAATCATCCACATGCTACTTTGAGAAAGATTTTTACTTCCATGTGGTACCGTTCGAAATCAGGAAATGATAAACTCTTTCCAAGAAAACATGTCTCTCCAGTCCAATTTTTTTTACGGCTCAAGTTATAACGAAAACTTTTCTTTGGAACTACAAACTAATATGCAGGTACCAAAGACTGGAGTAGGCAAGCTATGCATACACGGCAAGGACAAGTTAATTCACGGGAATGCAATTGATAGCACCAAGCATCCAGCACTAGTTAAAGTCATCACAAACGCCACATAGGATGAACAAGAGCAATCCAACCCAACAAGAAGAGACAAAGTAGGTATTGGATATTCATGCGTGTAGAACATGAGGAGAGAAGAATGCATGTCAAGATTTGGGCGAGCGGTGGTGGCTAGATCTCGCAAGCAAAATGATGCAGGTTCACAGGCAATATGACACAACATTGATGCTATTGTAGTCGTTGATGCGCAACACTGCCACCACAATATCATTGATGTTGTGGTCGTCACCGACGCCGTCCACATAGCAACGCATGCGTTGTAGAAGCATCACCATTCCTCATCGCAGCAGCGATGACTGTATTGCAGAAGCACTACTTCGTCGTCTCGTAGCAGTACCTTGCAGCACCGCTGGCTATCACTATATGGCTCGCGGCTCATGAGCTAGGAGCTTCGCCCGAGATTGCTACATGACCAATGTTGTAGCCGAATTGCTACATGGTTGATGTCACAGAAGCTGGTAGGTGTGTTGCCACTGCAAAGGGCCTGGCGAGACGACGCGACGCTGGGATGCTTGATCTCACCAATCCAATAGCTCGTGACCCAGCCAATCTTTGCCATAGATTAGCCAATAGACGCATAGTGCGGGCCATGTTTATTGGGTTGTATGATTATGACGGATGAAGTTTGTGACATAATGATGCCACGCAAGCCAGTCAGATGTTGGCGTGGTAGCACAGGTGATCAAACATGGCGACAAATCGGCTTGTACCGTGCAAGATGGTTTAGGTTTCCATTGTAAAAAGATGTCGCATTGGATGATGATGTGCTAACATTGTTATCCACAATTTAGTCAGCCAACATGTCAACAATTGGTTCCGAGGGAATATTTTTCATAAATTGCATCATATCTCTTACCACTGACGGTACGGGTGAGCAGGGGTGCTCACCCTGGGTTGTTGGTAGCCGAGCAGGGTACCTCCCCTCCCCCGCGCTCTTGGACGACGCAGCACCATGAGCTCCAAGTCACCACATGGCCATTCATTTTCTTTCCTAGACGCTAGTCGATGGGTTATAAGAGGCAACGAGGAGGAAAGATCCGCGTATCTTTGTAATTGCCATCATAGTCCTCGTTTTGAAATTCTCATTTCTATACTACTACATGCAACATGCGATTTCATTTATGTACATAGTAATTAGCAAACTTGCTACTCGTCATCTGATATGTCGATGACCTCCTTACCGGAGCCGCTGACCTCATGGTCATTGGCAGCCGGGCGAAACGTCAACACCTCGTCCTCGTCCGGGAAGAGCCGCTCATGCTTCACGTCCACCTCGTGGATGAAGTGGCGATTTGTCACCACCTTCGTCTCGAATTGCATAGACTCGAGAATGGCCTACTGCTCCACCGCCTACTCCGCTTGGGTGAGCTCGAACTCCGCCAACGCGTCTCCAATGAGGAATCCTACCTGCTCCGGCGTTGGCGCCTCCTTCTCCTCATCTGGCGCGGGCTCCTCCTCCTCCCACGCCTCTGCCTCTTCCATCTCCTCATCTGGTGTCTCCACCTCCTCCTGTCTCTCCTTCTTCTCCAAGGAGTTCAGAGGTAGGCCGGTCGCAATGCGTGCGACATGGCATGACTCGACAGCGCGCTTCTCCGCCTGGATCTTCGCCTGGCGCTCCGGTGTTAACAGCTTGTAATATGTCACCTTGATGCGGACCAAGACGACGGGGAGACACCGCATGGAGGGGGACGGAATCGGGACGCAACTAGGGCTGCCTCGTCGCCCGGCTTAAATTGCCAGATTTGGTCCCTCCGACGACGTGTCGGAGCATCGCCGTCAATGCATCATCACCGACCCGGAGGAAATTCCCATCGGACCAATGTGTTTTGGCATGGGTCCCGCATGTTAGTCCAACGTGGTGGACGCATCCGAGCATCCCATATTCGCCCCACGTATGGGCTAGGTTTGCAATTGTTGAACAACCCGAAAATTCCGTGACCGTCTGGACATAGAAAAAGGGATTTGACTGTGGGGCGCCTCTATGTCTCGCTTCTAGCGAGATCTAGGGATCCCTCGCTGAAGAGGAGAGCGAGATGGGCCCGCCAAGGAGCACAGGAGGCTACAACCTTGTTTTTTTTATGTTTTCTTTTTCATTTTTTGCTTTATTTTTTTCACTCTTGTTTATGCTTTAAAATAATCTAGGTATATATATTACAAATAAACACTCAATAAAAACATTTGAAAAAATTTAACACAAGATTTGAAAAATGTTAAATGTGTAGAGAGAAAATATTTACCACGTATACGAAAAATGAATACAAAAAAATACAATGTGTTTGGAAAAATCGATCATGTACATAAAAATGTTAATCAAGCATTTGAAAAAAGTATTTTAAAAAATTTAATCAAGCATTTGAAAAATGTTTAATGTCTATAGACAAAAAATTGACCATGTATTTAAAAAATGATGATTTTTTATCATGTATATAAAAAATTAATCAAGCATTTGAAAAAGTATTTTAAAAAATTTAATCAAGCATTTGAAAAAGTATTTTAAAAAATTTAATCAAGCGTATAGACAAAAAATTGACCATGTATTTAAAAACTGATGATTTTTTATCATGTATATAAAAATGCTAATCAAGCATTTGAAAAAATGTTGAACAAGTATTTGAAAAAATGGTAATCAAGCATTTGGAAGATGTTGGGCAAGTTTTATAAAAAATGTTAATAAAGCATTTGGAAAATGTTAAATGTGTATAGAAAAAATATTGACCATGTATTAAAAATGATGAAACAATTTGATCATGTATATAAAAATGTTAATCGAGCATTTGAAAAATGTTAATCAAGCATTTAGAAAATGTTAAATGTGTATAGAAAAAATGTTGACCATGTATTAAAAATGATGAAAATTTTGATCATGTATACAAAAATGTTAATCAGGCATTTGAAAAAATGTTGAAGAAGTATTTAAAATTTGTTAATAAAGCATTTGAAAAATGTTAGTTTTGTATAGAAATGATGTAGATTATGTATCAAAAAGACGAAACAATTTGATCATGTATATAAAAATTGTTAATCAAGCATTTTGAAAAATGTCGAACGAGTATATAAAATGTGTATAGAAATAATTTTGACCGTGTATTTAAAAAATATTAAAAATTGATCTTGTATATAAAAATGTTAATAAAGTATTTGAAAATATAAAACAATTATATAAAAATATTAGTCAAACATTAAAAAATATTAAATGTGTATAAGAAATGTTGACCAAGTATTAAAAATATATATTAATATTTTAGTAGAAAGTTTTTAATCAAGCATTTAAATAAAATGTATAGGAAAATGTTTGAATGTGTATTGAAAAAATGTGAATAAAGGATTTAAATTCTTTAAAAAACATTAACCATCTATTTAGAAAATGTTTAACTTGTTTATTTAGAAAAGGTTGAACATGTACTATAAAAATTTATTAGATATATATCAAAAATATGTATAAAAATAATGAAAAACTGGGAGAAAACAAAAGGAAGAAACAGACGAACAAGAAAGAACAAAACAAAAATGAAGAAAAATAAAGAAATAAGGAAGAAAGAAAAATGTAATTGAAAATGGGAAAGAAACAAGAAAAACAATGGAAAGAAAAAACCCAATGAGAATAGTTAAAAGAAATAAAAAGGTAAAAATGTAGAAACAAACGAAGAAGCCAATAAAAAACAAAGAAAAACAAAATACATAAATACCCAATGAAAAACAGGCTCTTTTCCTGTTAAGTAGATCACGCCATACTATTTTCACGAACCCGATGGTAGCTCCGTGCCCTGCAGCGCTGCCTGTCATTCTGGAGACGCTATTTGTCTGGCCCGGAACCGTAGATACTTAAGGCGAGATATCCTACCGTCTCGCTTAATGGTCATGTTTGGATTCATGAGTTAGAGTTAGTTTGAGCTAGTTTTGGCTCGAATAACCGTAAAGTATTAAAGTATCTAAACATGATGGCTAGTTTGAGCTAGTTGCATTTAACTCATTCAAAAAAAATATCCCACCTAAGATGTGTTGATTGGAGCTAGTTCTTTAGTGTATTTATTGTCAATCTAACCTCGTCATCCAAACACCTTTATGGCTAGAGTTAACGCTGATCGCTGACAGAGCCGGCTGGCGTTTCGAGAACCGTGCACCACTGATGTGTGGGTAAACCCGTCATCTGCATCAACGGCTAACAACGAGCAGAGCCCAGCTCTATCCCGCAGCAGCTAGCAATGCCCGCCACCATGCTGCTAACCTTCTCCCCGCCCCGCCTCCTCCTCCACCACCACCACGGCCAAGCCAAGCTCCGGCAGCAGCGCTCCACCGCCCGCCTCGCGCTCCTCCCGCGCCGCGCCGCTCGGCTCCGCTGCGCCCCCGACGAGGTCGCGGCCACAGCCGCCGAGCCCGAGCAGCAGGGGGAGGAGGAGGAGGAGTTCGTGCTCCTCGCCTCCAACCGCAGCGACTTCAACGAGGTCATCATGGTCATCGACTCGCCCTCCAACCGCTACCTCGTCCTCGACCCCAGCCGTACGTATCACCGGTTGCTCCGCGGCCTTGGGTTGATTTGGTTTCTGAATCTGAATACAGTGCGTTCGACCTCTGTGTCGTGCAGGGAATGTCCACAGCATTCTCCCCAAGAAGAGCGCATGGACCAACTCCTACTGGGTAGGTATCTGAACAGAATTTAGATGAGCCCACATTTTGGTTAATGCTCTACCATCCGTGACATGAGTATGTATGAGTACATAATTGTCATAAGCATATTATCGAGCACCTGGTAGGCATTAGAACTTTTATGCTCGATGCTGCTCAATTGCTCATTGATGGTATCACCATTCATCACCAGTTGACCATGGAGTGTAGGTGCTTAATTTCTTAATGAAGGCATCATATTGTTCTTTCACCTCTTTTACATACCATTGTTTCCCCTCAAAGCAGCAACTGAATGTAAATTCTTATAACCCGTTCAGGATGAGTTCGTCAGCCTACCTCCCGTTGTTCCACGTGGTCCTGTTGCACTTCTAGGTTTGGTAAACCCCTTCTCTGACATTTCTTAGCTATGCTCCTATTCTTTATAAGTCATTGCTATGTGAAGCTGCTTCAGTGCATGATAAGCAAACATCCTAGTATGCTTGGGGTTGGGGGAACTTGAGGAGGAGATGTTTAAGCACTACTTTAGCATTCCACCAGTTACAATGGGTCTGTGTAGAGTATTGTACATCACAATTCCTAGTAAGCACAGTAGGTGATCTATTTAGACAAGCAACATAAAGTCATAGCGCTCCTTATTTAAATAATTAGCTCTTCGCACTCTTGCAGACGTGATTCATTTCTTCTCTTCATGCTTCTTTCAGGGTGCTGGGACAGCAGCGCATATGATGCTAGAAGTTTGGCCCTGGATACAACTTATCGGATGGGAGATTGATCCGACGGTGAAAACTGTTATCACTTTCCTTTCATTTGTTTACTGATAACATGACTTAAGTTTGCAGAAATTTTCCAATTTCGTCATACATCAGTCTTGGAAACTTGTCAGAAGAGCATTAATTTTTTGTAATGTTGGTTATGCTATTTCAAGCACACATCTATTACAAGTATTCTGTGACTGATTATGCAGTCACAACTATTCATGTTTTTGAGCCTCGTTTCTTGTGATGTATGTTTTTCCTAATCATACAGCCATCTGTTTATATTTTTGTAACTGAAACCCCTGCAAAACTGTACCGTTTCATGACAGATAATTGAATTGTCAAGGGATTATTTTGGTATGTCCAGTTTAGAGAAGGCCACGGAATTAGGTGGTTCACTTTCGGTGCGTATAGGCGATGCACTTTCCCCGTCAGCTACAGTTGAAGGAGGATTTGCTGGTGAACATCTGATCTGATGCAAACATAATGCATGTTTTACTGCCTTATTGGAATTGAATTATGACATGCTTTCTAGTAATCAGTTTTTCGATAATTATCTGTAATAAATTGTAGACTCTGTGTTATTTGGTTAGTGTTTCGTATGCCTTTAATTAGCTTTTCAAAGCATTTTAAGTTTTCAGTTTTGGAAGCTGACTTGCAAGGGTTTTAGCCTGACGGTACCTTGCTCATGCCTGCAGGCATTGTTGTTGATTTATTTGCTGATGGAAAAGTCTTACCTCAGCTACAAGAAGTAAATATCCCATGCCTTTTAATTCCTTTGTTATTATTCTCTATTTCTACCATGGCTAGTTTGTACTTTTCACTATATATATTTGCCTCGTGCTCCTTCCAGAACACATCAGAGTCATATTGTTGTATGGTCTAGCATGCAGGAACCACCATAGCTCCACAACAAATCTCTTTGTGCTTACGAATTTGAACTGTTATCATGTTGTATTAATGAGTGCACAAACTCAGTTCGGTCTGATATTTAATTTACCGACGTAGAAAATCTGACATAAAAATGCTTTACACATCCAAAAGTAAATAGAGTACATGCAAATGCAAAAATTGATTTAGGACCTCGAGGATACTCTGCTCTAGGGACTCTCGTGTTCGAGAAAACATTAGTGTGTTCAAGAATACTCTGGTATGATGCTTATACCAAGATTAAATTTATATAAAGCTTTTGTATTCTTATGACAAAGCGTACTTCTGAGATTTATAAGTTCTTGAATGCTACCCCCTCCGTCCCAAAATAAGTGTCTCAACTTTAGTACAACTTTATACTAGAGTTAGTACAAAGTTGAGACACTTATTTTGGGATGGAGGGAGTATATTTTTATGGAGTATTTACTTCATTTCAACAAACTACATAGTACACTCTGATTTGTGCTGGGTTTAATGTAATGTCAACATTGTCACAGGCTGAAACTTGGTTAGAGATTGCGAAAAAGCTCATGCCAGATGGTCGAATCATGGTCAACTGCGGTGGAGCAGATACCCCCGTATCTCTTGCTGCCGACACGGGTGTTTCGTCTTGGGTCCAGAATCCTACAATCAAGGCTCTGTGCTCTGCGTTCCCTGGGCAGGTAAGAGTAATAGTCACCAGACCACTGAAACTCTATATTTTCGACCGTTGGTGCGAAATGATGTCCTCCTGATCATACGACCCTATATCGCAGCTAAACTGGAAGAGACTTTCGGAGAAGGAGAGTGTAAACTACGTCGCGTTGACGGGTCCCCTTCCAGACCTGGAGGAGTGGTCAACCTCGGTTCCTAGCGAGCTAAGCCCAAGAGTGAAACAATGGGTGCCTTGCGAGCTCGCGTGAGAATGTGCGTTTTCTTCTGGTTGCACCTTTGCTTGCTTCTACAACTTTGTCTGTCTCCCCCCTCCACGGTCCTTTTAAGGTAAGTAGTTGCTGCAGCCAGTACATACCGTACACTTGATTATTTTGAATTATGTTAATTGTTGAATTGTTACTTGCTCAAGGTGTACATAAGGCCATCTGTCTGCATCTGAAGAAGTACCATATCATATCAGCACTCACATGTCCAAGGAAGGAATTGCAATGTGGAAGGTAGTCTATCTGGCTCCCAAAGCTTGAAGAACAGCAGAGCGAAGACCTGTCCGTTTAATGGAGTTGATGCGTGTAATCCTGAAACCGAGCCGAGGGAAGAACGCATCGCGCTACAGTTTTTGGCATGTCCTGCTGCCCTGCTGTTGATTATCATTCATCATTCCATGCCTTCATGGTGTCACAGTGTCAAGTTCAGACGGTGATTAGTAAGCGCGCGTTACATTACATCCCTTTGTTTTTTTAGGTAACAACCTCTTATTTTTCTGTTGTATACACGACCGATTCGTGCCGCGGCTGAGCTGAATCAAAGCCAGCCACGGTTTGCAGTCTTATGTCAGTGTAATGTTGTTGTTCAGCATCAGGTTCTTAGTTCTTACTCAGCTTTTTTTTTCGAAAAGGGGATCTCCCCGGCCTCTGCATCAGAGTGATGCATACGGCCATCTTATTAACCGAATAAAAAGGTTCCAACAAGGTCTCAAAGTCTCCAACTGGAAAAGGTGAAAAAAAAGCTCACACAGAGCCAAAATGGGCTAGAAACACAAACTAGCCAAATAAAGGACGCCACAACCGGCTGGCTAAAGAGAGATAGGTAAACTAATTGCATATCCTATTACATGACCGCCATCCAAACCGGTTGAAGATATCCCGAGCTACCATCTCCCAGCGGATAGATCCAGTAACCAAATGCTCCCTGGCCTCCATCGGAGTGAGTAGCGACCACGAACGGATCAATGCCGTGGCTCCGAAAATAACCTGCAAAAAATGAATACGTGATGTTCTGTTAAAAACTAAATCATTTCTGCAATTCCAGATAGTCCACAGCAAAGCGCATACTCCAACACGAATATGTCTCGCTAAGTCAGGCTCAATCCCATTAAGCCATGTCCCAAATAACGTGTTGACAGAATTCGGTGTAGTAATATTAAAAGCAATGTGGACCGTCCGCCAAAGAACTTTGGCTAACGGGCAATCAAGAAAAAGGTGCTTGATCGTCTCATCCCGATCACAGAAACTACACCTAGTAGGTCCTGTCCAATTACGCTTTATCAAGTTGCCCTTGGTTAAAATAACTTGTTTATGGACAAACCACATAAACACTTTTATTTTCAATGGAACTTTGACAGCCCAAACATGCTTGGAGGTAGGAATGAAGCTCGAATTGATAACATCAATATACATTGATTTAACTGTGAATACTCCAGACCTAGTAAGCTTCCAGCGTAATTCATCGGGTTGTTGAGAAAGCTGAACCTCCATCAGTCTCCTAACTAGACGGAGCCATGCTTCCCAACGATTGCCCGCTAGCGACCGTCTGAATTGAATATTAAGGGGGATAGATTGAAATACCGTTGCAACGAAAACCTCACGTCGTTGAACAATACGATATAAAGACGGGTATTGAATGGCCAAGGGTGTCTCTCCGAGCCAAGTATCCTCCCAGAAACGTGTACTAGCACCGTTGCCAATACTAAACTTTGTCCTATTAAACAAGGATTGTTTGACTTTCATCAGTCCTTTCCAGAAAGGCGAGTCGGTCGGCCTGACTGTCACCTGGGACAAAGTTTTGGTCTGAAGGTACTTGCTACGAAGGATTTGCGCCCACGTGGCATCGGTCTCACTGGACAGCTTCCACAGCCACTTACTGAGAAGGCATCTGTTCTTAACTTCAAGATTCTCAATACCAAGACCCCCTTGGTCTTTCGGTCTACAGATGATATCCCATTTAGCTAGCCGGTATTTTCTTTTTAGTTCATCACCCTGCCAAAAGAAACGCGATCGATAGAAGTCCAGTCTTTTCCTGACTCCAACTAGGACTTCAAAGAACGATAAGAGAAACATAGGCATACTCGTGAGCACCGAATTTATCAGAATTAATCGGCCGCCGTATGACATGAGCTTGCCCTTCCAGCAACTCAGTTTCTTTTCAAATCGGTCTTCGATGCACTTCCATTCTCTGTTTGTCAGCTTACGGTGGTGGATTGGTATACCTAGGTAAGAGAAAGGTAAAGCCCCCAAATCGCACCCGAACAATTGCCTATAAGCCTCTTGTTCATCGTTGGCTCTACCAAAGCAGAACAACTCGCTCTTGTGAAAGTTAATCTTTAACCCGGTCAATTGTTCGAAAAGGCATAACACCAGCTTCATATTTCTCGCCTTGGCCAAGTCATGCTCCATAAAGATGATTGTATCATCAGCGTACTGAAGGATGGATACACCTCCATCAACAAGATGAGGTACCAAGCCACCTACTTGACCATTCTCCTTAGCCCTTCCTATCAAAATTGCTAACATATCAACCACAATGTTAAACAGGATAGGGGACATCGGATCTCCTTGCCTTAGGCCTTTATGTGTCTGGAAGTAATGACCAATATCGTCATTCACTTTAATTCCAACACTTCCTTTTTGCGTAAACGATTCAACCTGGCGGCGCCAGGCGTCATCAAAACCTTTCATACGCAATGCCTATTGGAGGAATGGCCATTTGACTTTATCGTACGCTTTCTCGAAATCCACCTTAAAAACTACTCCATCTAATTTTTTTGAATGGATTTCATGGAGCGTTTCATGAAGGACGACCACCCCTTCAAGGATGTTTCTGTCCGGCATGAAAGCGGTTTGGGAATGTTGCACCACAGAATGCGCAATCTGTGTGAGCCTATTAGTCCCGACCTTGGTGAAGATTTTGAAACTAACATTGAGAAGACAGATCGGCCTGAACTGCTCTATTCTCACAGCATCCGTTTTCTTAGGAAGCAGTGTGATTGTTCCAAAATTCAAGTGAAATAAGTGAAGCTGTCCAGAGAACAGATCGTGAAACATAGGTAACAAATCCCCCTTAATAATGTGCCAGCACTTTTTGTAGAACTCGACCGGGAATCCATCCGGTCCAAGAGCCTTATTTTTTTCATCTGTGCAATAGCATCAAACACCTCCTTCTCTGAGAACGGGGCAACCAGAATATCATTATCAGCAGCCGATAGTTGAGGCACATCCTCAGTCCTGGACTCATCTAGGGACACACAACTATCCTCCGGAGGTCCAAATAACTGCTTGTAATACTCGGTTATATAAGTTTTTAGGTTGTCCTGTCCTAAAATAGTTCCTTCATCTTGTTCAAGCTGAAAGATCCTATCTTTCTGTGCTTACCATTAGCAATCAAGTGAAAGAATTGAGTATTCGCGTCCCCTTGGACCACTTTGCGGACCTTAGCCCGCAATGCCCACTTCAATTCTTCTTCACGGAGAAGTCCTTTCAACCTCTTCTCCGCCTCAGTTTTAACCTGAAGCTCTGCTGGCTGCAAAATCGTGGATTCAGCCTTTATGTCTAGGGTCTGAATAAGAGAAAGGAGCATGTCCTTTTCAATCTTATACACCCGACTAAGGTGCTTAGCCCACCCCCGTAAGAAACTTCTCAAATACCTAATCTTATTCTGCCAACGCTCGACCGAAGTCCTACCTCCTGCACCCTTAGCCCATTCCCTGGCAATCAGGTCCAAGAAACCTTCGCGTTCGAACCAGGCCATCTCGAAGGAAAAGGTGTTTTTGTTTCCCACATGGTTCGGCTCCCCTGAGTCCACGAACAAGGGTGTGTGATCGGATATTCCACGCGAGAGGGCTTGAACCATTATGAGAGGGAACTTCTGTTCCCACTCCACGCTCGCGAGAACTCGATCAAGCTTTTCATATGTCGGGTTTGGCATAGCATTAGCCCAGGTAAACTTGTTGGAAATATGCCCTAGAGGCAATAATAAAATGGTTATTATTATATTTCCTTGTTCATGATAATTGTCTATTGTTCATGCTATAATTGTGTTATCCGGAAATCGTAATACATGTGTGAATACATAGACCACAACATGTCCCTAGTGAGCCTCTAGTTGACTAGCTCGTTGATCAACAGATAGTCATGGTTTCCTGACTATGGACATTGGATGTCATTGATAATGGGATCACATCATTAGGAGAATGATGTGATGGACAAGACTCAATCCTAAGCATAGCACAAGATCGTGTAGTTCGTTTGCTAGAGCTTTTCCAAATGTCAAGTATCATTTCCTTAGACCATGAGATTGTGCAACTCCCGGATACCATAGGAGTGCTTTGGGTGTGCCAAACGTCACAACGTAACTGGGTGGCTATAAAGGTGCACTACGGGTATCTCCGAAAGTGTCTGTTGGGTTGGCACGAATCGAGACTGGGATTTGTCACTCCGTATGACGGAGAGGTATCTCTGGGCCCACTCGGTAATGCATCATCATAATGAGCTCAATGTGACCAAGTGTTTGGTCACGGGATCATGCATTACGGTACGAGTAAAGTGACTTGCCGGTAACGAGATTGAACAAGGTATTGGGATACCGACGATCGAATCTCGGGCAAGTAACGTACCGATTGACAAAGGGAATTGTATACGGGATTGATTGAATCCTCGACATCATGGTTCATCCGATGAGATCATCGTGGAACATGTGGGAGCCAACATGGGTATCCAGATCCCGCTGTTGGTTATTGACCGGAGAGTCGTCTCGGTCATGTCTGCATGTCTCCCGAACCCGTAGGGTCTACACACTTAAGGTTCGGTGATGCTAGGGTTGTACAGATACTAGTATGCGGTAACCCGAAAGTTGTTCGGAGTCCCGGATGAGATCCCGGACGTCACGAGGAGTTCCAGAATGGTCCGGAGGTGAAGAATTATATATAGGAAGTCCAGTTTCGGCCACCGGGAAAGTTTCGGGGGTCACCGGTATTGTACCGGGACCACCGGAAGGGTCCCGGGGGTCCACCGGGTGGGGCCACCTATCCCGGAGGGCCCCATGGGCTGAAGTGGGGAAGGGAACCAGCCCCTGGTGGGCTGGTGCGCCCCCCTTGGGCCTCCCCTGCGCCTAGGGTTGGAAACCCTAGGGGTGGGGGGCGCCCCACTTGACTTGGGGGGCAAGTCCCCCCTTGGCCGCTGCCCCCCCCCCCTTGAGATGGGATCTCTGGGGCCGGCGCCCCCCCTGGACCCCTATATAAAGAGGGGGAGGGAGGGCAGCCGCACCCAAGCCCCTGGCGCCTCCCTCTCCCTCCCGTGACACCTCTCCCTCTCGCTGAGCTTGGCGAAGCCCTGCCGAGATCCCCGCTGCTTCCACCACCACGCCGTCGTGCTGCTGGATCTCCATCAACCTCTCCCTCCCCCTTGCTGGATCAAGAAGGAGGAGACGTCTTCCCCAACCGTACGTGTGTTGAACTCGGAGGTGCCGTCCGTTCGGCGCTCGGTCATCGGTGATTTGGATCACGACGAGTACGACTCCATCAACCCCGTTCACTTGAACGCTTCCGCTCGTGATCTACAAGGGTATGTAGATGCACTCTTTTCCCTCTCGTTGCTAGAAGACTCCATAGATTGTTCTTGGTGATGCGTAGAAAAATTTTAATTTCTGCAACGATCTCCAACAGTGGCATCATGAGCTAGGTCTATGCGTAGTTTCTATGCACGAGTAGAACACAAACTTGTTGTGGGCGTAGATGATGTCAATTTTCTTGCCACTACTAGTCTTATCTTGTTTCGGCGGCATCGTGGGATGAAGCGGCCCGGACCGACCTTGCACGTACGCTTACGTGAGACAGGTTCCACCGACTGACATGCACGAGTTGCATAAGGTGGCTAGCGGGTGTTTGTCTCTCCCACTTTAGTCGAATCGGATTCGATGAAAAGGGTCCTTATGAAGGGTAAATAGAAGTTGGCATATCACGTTGTGGTTTTACGTAGGTAAGAAACGTTCTTGCTAGAAACCTATAGAAGCCACGTAAAAACATGCAACAACAATTAGAGGACGTCTAACTTGTTTTTGCAGCATATGCCTTGTGATGTGATATGGCCAAAAGGATGTGATGAATGAAATATATGTGATGTATGAGATTGATCATGTTCTTGTAATAGGAATCACGACTTGCATGTCGATGAGTATGACAACCGGCAGGAGCCATAGGAGTTGTCTTTAATTTATTTATGACCTGCGTGTCAACTATAACGTCGTGTAAATTACTTTACTTTATTGCTAAACCGTTAGCCATAGTAGTAGAAGTAATAAATGACGAGACAACTTCATGAAGACACGATGATGGAGATCATGGTGTCATGCCGGTGACGACGATGAGCATATCATGTCACTATTTGATTGCATGTGATGTTTATCATGTTTTACATCTTATTTGCTTAGAACGACGGTAGCTTAAATAAGATGATCCCTCGCAATAATTTCAAGAAAGTGTTCCCCCTAACTGTGCACCGTTGCGAAGGTTCGTTGTTTCGAAGCACCACGTGATGATCGGGTGTGATAGATTCTAACGTTCGAATACAACGGGTGTAAGCCAGATTTACACACGCAATACACTTAGGTTGACTTGACGAGCCTAGCATGTACAGACATGGCCTCGGAACACGGAAGACCGAAAGGTCGAGCATGAGTCGTATAGAAGATACGATCAACATGAAGATGTTCACCGATGTTGACTAGTCCGTCTCACGTGATGATCGGACACGGCCTAGTTGACTCGGATCATGTTTCACTTAGATGACTAGAGGATGTCTATCTGAGTGGGAGTTCATTGAATAATTTGATTAGATGAACTTAATTATCATGAACTTAGTCTAAAATCTTTACAATATGTCTTGTAGATCAAATGGCCCACGCTAATGTTGCCCTCAACTTCAACTCGTTCCTAGAGAAAACCAAGCTGAAAGATGATGGCAGCAACTATACGGACTGGGTCCGGAACCTGAGGATCATCCTCATAGCTGCCAAGAAAGATTATGTCCTAGAAGCACCGCTAGGTGACGCACCCATCCCAGAGAACCAAGACGTTATGAACGCTTGGCAGCAGCGTGCTGATGATTACTCCCTCGTTCAGTGCGGCATGCTTTACAGCTTAGAACCGGGGCTCCAAAAGCGTTTTGAGCAACACGGAGCATATGAGATGTTCGAAGAGCTGAAAATGGTTTTCCAAGCTCATGCCCGGGTCGAGAGATATGAAGTCTCCGACAAGTTCTTCAGTTGTAAGATGGAGGAAAATAGTTCTGTCAGTGAGCACATACTCAAAATGTCTGGGTTACACAACCGCTTGACTCAGCTGGGAGTTAATCTCCCGGATGACGCGGTCATTGACAGAATCCTTCAGTCGCTTCCACCGAGCTACAAGAGCTTTGTGATGAACTTCAATATGCAGGGGATGGAAAAGACCATTCCTGAGGTATATTCAATGCTGAAATCAGCAGAGGTGGAGATCAAAAAGGAACATCAAGTGTTGATGGTGAATAAAACCACGAAGTTCAAGAAAGGCAAGGGTAAGAAAAACTTCAAGAAGGACGGCAAGGGAGTTGCCGCGCCCGGTAAGCCAGTTGCCGGGAAGAAGCCAAAGATTGGACCCAAGCCTGAGACTGAGTGCTTTTATTGCAAGGGAAGTGATCACTGGAAGCGGAACTGCCCCAAGTACTTAGCTGACAAGAAGGCCGGCAACACCAAAGGTATATGTGATATACATGTTATTGATGTGTACCTTACCAGCACTCGTAGTAGCTCCTGGGTATTTGATACCGGTGCGGTTGCTCATATTTGTAACTCAAAGCAGGAGCTGCGGAATAAACGGAGACTGGCAAAGGACGAGGTGACGATGCGCGTCGGGAATGGTTCCAAGGTCGATGTGATCGCCGTCGGCACGCTACCTTTACATTTACCTACGGGATTAGTTTTAAACCTCAATAATTGTTATTTAGTGCCAGCTTTGAGCATGAACATTGTATCAGGATCTCGTTTAATTCGAGATGGCTACTCATTTAAATCCGAGAATAATGGTTGTTCTATTTATATGAGAGATATGTTTTATGGTCATGCCCCGCTGGTTAATGGTTTATTCTTAATGAATCTCGAACGTAGTGTTACACATATTCATAGTGTGAATACCAAAAGATGTAAGGTTGATAATGATAGTCCCACATACTTGTGGCACTGCCGTCTTGGTCACATTGATGTCAAACGCATGAAGAAGCTCCATGCAGATGGACTTTTGGAGTCTCTTGATTACGAATCATTTGACACGTGCGAACCATGCCTCATGGGTAAGATGACCAAGACTCCGTTCTCCGGAACAATGGAGCGAGCAACCAACTTATTGGAAATCATACATACTGATGTGTGCGGTCCAATGAGTGTTGAGGCTCGCGGTGGCTATCGTTATGTTCTCACTCTCACTGATGACTTGAGTAGATATGGGTATGTCTACCTAATGAAACACAAGTCTGAGACCTTTGAAAAGTTCAAGGAATTTCAGAGTGAGGTTGAGAATCAACGTGATAGGAAAATAAAGTTCTTACGATCAGATCGTGGAGGGGAATATTTGAGTCACGAATTTGGCACACACTTAAGGAAATGTGGAATCGTTTCACAACTCACGCCGCCTGGAACACCTCAGCGTAACGGTGTGTCCGAACGTCGTAATCGCACTCTATTGGATATGGTGCGATCTATGATGTCTCTTACCGATCTACCACTCTCATTTTGGGGCTATGCTTTAGAGACTGCTGCATTCACTTTAAATAGGGCTCCGTCGAAATCCGTTGACACGACACCGTATGAATTATGGTTTGGGAAGAAACCTAAGCTGTCGTTTCTAAAAGTTTGGGGATGCGATGCTTATGTCAAGAAACTTCAACCTGAAAAGCTCGAACCCAAGTCGGAAAAATGCGTCTTCATAGGATACCCTAAGGAAACCATTGGGTATACCTTCTACCTCAGATCCGAAGGCAAGATCTTTGTTGCCAAGAACGGGTCCTTTCTGGAGAAAGAGTTTCTCTCGAAAGAAGTAAGTGGGAGGAAAGTGGAACTTGATGAAGTACTACCTCTTGAACCGGAAAGTAGCGCAGCTCAGGAAGATGATCCTGTGGTGCCTGCACTGACTAGAGAGGAAGCTAATGATGATGATCAAGGTACTTCGGATCAAGTTACTACTGAACTTCGTAGGTCCACGAGGACACGTTCCACACCAGAGTGGTATGGCAACCCTGTCCTGGAAATCATGTTGTTAGACAACGGTGAACCTTCGAACTATGAAGAAGCAATGGCGGGACTAGATTCCAACAAATGGCTTGAAGCCATGCAATCCGAGATAGGATCCATGTATGAAAACAAAGTGTGGACTTTGACAGACTTGCCCGATGATCGGCGAGCGATAGAAAACAAATGGATCTTTAAAAAGAAGACGGACGCGGATGGTAATGTTACCATCTATAAAGCTCGACTTGTCGCTAAGGGTTATCGACAAGTTCAAGGGGTTGACTACGATGAGACTTTCTCACCCGTAGCGAAGCTGAAGTCCGTCCGAATCATGTTAGCAATTGCCGCATACTATGATTATGAGATATGGCAAATGGACGTCAAAACGGCATTCCTTAACGGCTTTCTTAAGGAAGAATTGTATATGATGCAGCCGGAAGGTTTTGTCGATCCTAAGAATGCTAACAAGGTATGCAAGCTCCAGCGCTCCATCTATGGGCTGGTGCAAGCATCTCGGAGTTGGAACATTCGATTTGATGAGATGATCAAAGCGTTTGGGTTTACACAGACTTATGGAGGAGCCTGTGTTTACAAGAAAGTGAGTGGGAGCTCTGTAGCATTTCTCATATTATATGTGGATGACATACTGTTGATGGGAAATGATATACAATTCTTGGGAAGCATAAAGGCCTACTTGAACAAGTGTTTTTCAATGAAGGACCTTGGAGAAGCTGCTTATATATTAGGCATCAAGATCTATAGAGATAGATCAAGACGCCTCATTGGTCTTTCACAAAGTACGTACCTTGACAAGATATTGAAGAAGTTCAATATGGATCAGTCCAAGAAGGGGTTCTTGCCTGTACTGCAAGGTGTGCAATTGAGCACGGCTCAATGCCCGACCACGGCAGAAGATAGAGAAAAGATGAGTGTCGTCCCCTATGCCTCGGCCATAGGGTCTATTATGTATGCCATGCTGTGTACCAGACCTGATTTAAACCTTGCCGTAAGTTTGGTAGGAAGGTACCAAAGTAATCCCGGCATGGAACACTGGACAGCGGTCAAGAATATCCTGAAGTACCTGAAGAGGACTAAGGATATGTTTCTCGTTTATGGAGGTGACGAAGAGCTCGTCGTAAAGGGTTACGTCGATGCTAGTTTCGACACAGATCTGGATGACTCTAAGTCACAAACCGGATACGTGTATATTTTGAATGGTGGGGCAGTAAGCTGGTGCAGTTGCAAGCAAAGCGTTGTGGCGGGATCTACATGTGAAGCGGAATACATGGCAGCCTCAAAGGCAGCACAAGAAGCAATCTGGGTGAAGGAGTTCATTACCGACCTAGGAGTTATTCCCAATGCGTCGGGCCCGATGACTCTCTTCTGTGACAACACTGGAGCTATTGCCCTTGCCAAGGAGCCCAGGTTTCACAGGAAGACCAGGCATATCAAGCGTCGCTTCAACTCCATTCGTGAAAATGTTCAAAATGGAGACATAGATATTTGTAAAGTACATACGGACCTGAATGTAGCAGATCCGTTGACTAAACCTCTCCCTAGAGCAAAACATGATCAACACCAGAACTCTATGGGTGTTCGATTCATCACAATGTAACTAGATTATTGACTCTAGTGCAAGTGGGAGACTGTTGGAAATATGCCCTAGAGGCAATAATAAAATGGTTATTATTATATTTCCTTGTTCATGATAATTGTCTATTGTTCATGCTATAATTGTGTTATCCGGAAATCGTAATACATGTGTGAATACATAGACCACAACATGTCCCTAGTGAGCCTCTAGTTGACTAGCTCGTTGATCAACAGATAGTCATGGTTTCCTGACTATGGACATTGGATGTCATTGATAACGGGATCACATCATTAGGAGAATGATGTGATGGACAAGACCCAATCCTAAGCATAGCACAAAATCGTGTAGTTCGTTTGCTAGAGCTTTTCCAAATGTCAAGTATCATTTCCTTAGACCATGAGATTGTGCAACTCCCGGATACCATAGGAGTGCTTTGGGTGTGCCAAACGTCACAACGTAACTGGGTGGCTATAAAGGTGCACTACGGGTATCTCCGAAAGTGTCTGTTGGGTTGGCACGAATCGAGACTGGGATTTGTCACTCCGTATGACGGAGAGGTATCTCTGGGCCCACTCGGTAATGCATCATCATAATGAGCTCAATGTGACCAAGTGTTTGGTCACGGGATCATGCATTACGGTACGAGTAAAGTGACTTGCCGGTAACAAGATTGAACAAGGTATTGGGATACCGACGATCGAATCTCGGGCAAGTAACGTACCGATTGACAAAGGGAATTGTATACGGGATTGATTGAATCCTCGACATCGTGGTTCATCCGATGAGATCATCCTGGAACATGTGGGAGCCAACATGGGTATCCAGGTCCCGCTGTTGGTTATTGACCGGAGAGTCGTCTCGGTCATGTCTGCATGTCTCCCAAACCCGTAGGGTCTACACACTTAAGGTTCGGTGATGCTAGGGTTGTACAGATACTAGTATGCGGTAACCCGAAAGTTGTTCGGAGTCCCGGATGAGATCCCGGATGTCACGAGGAGTTCCGGAATGGTCCGGAGGTGAAGAATTATATATAGGAAGTCCAGTTTCGGCCACCGGGAAAGTTTCGGGGGTCACCGGTATTGTACCGGGACCACCGGAAGGGTCCTTGGGGTCCATCGGGTGGGGCCACCTATCCCGGAGGGCCCCATGGGCTGAAGTGGGGAAGGGAACCAACCCCTGGTGGGCTGGTGCGCCCCCCTTGGGCCTCCCCTGCGCCTAGGGTTGGAAACCCTAGGGATGGGGGGGCGCCCCACTTGACTTGGGGGGCAAGTCCCCCCTTGGCCCCCCCCCCCTTGAGATGGGATCTCTAGGGCCGGCGCCCCCCCCCCCTGGACCCCTATATGAAGTGGGGGGGGGAGGGAGGGTAGCCGCACCCAAGCCCCTGGCGCCTCCCTCTCCCTCCCGTGACACCTCTCCCTCTCGCTGAGCTTGGCGAAGCCCTGCCGAGATCCCCGCTGCTTCCACCACCACGCCGTCGTGCTGCTGGATCTCCATCAACCTCTCCCTCCCCCTTGCTGGATCAAGAAGGAGGAGACGTCTTCCCCAACCGTACGTGTGTTGAACGCAGAGGTGCCGTCCGTTCGGCGCTCGGTCATCGGTGATTTGGATCACGACGAGTACGACTCCATCAACCCCGTTCACTTGAACGCTTCCGCTCGCGATCTACAAGGGTATGTAGATGCACTCTTTTCCCTCTCGTTGCTAGAAGACTCCATAGATTGTTCTTGGTGATGCGTAGAAAATTTTTAATTTCTGCAACGATCTCCAACAAAACTTTCTACCAGAAAAATCTATCTCCCTCAGATCCAAGCTTTCAATAATGGTATTGAACATAAACAACCACCTGCCGTCAAAATTATCATTATTCTTCTCCTCTCTCCTCCTGATGATATTGAAATCACCCCCAACTAAAATTGGAAGCTGCTCGGACCCACAGATTCGAACAAGGTCCGCCAGAAACTCCGGTTTAAGCTCGGGCTGTGCGGCACCATATACCGCCACCAAAGCCCAGTTGAAACCATCAGCTTTAGACCTGACTCGAAACTTAACCGTGAAGTCGCCCATCACTACACTTCAGACTTCTAGCGAATCGCATCTCACACCAAGCAAGATCCCACCCGATCTTCCTCGCGGAGGAAGACAATGCCAATCGAAATCAGCACCGCCCGCAAGAGAGGTAAGAAACTGGGGCGCAAAGTTTTCTCGTCCAGTTTCCGATAGAGCAATAAAATCTAAACGATGCTCCAGAGATGCCTCAGCAAGAAACCTTCTTTTAGCCAAGTCTTTCAGACCTCTGCTATTCCAAAAGATTCCTTTCATAATTCATCATGAAATTTTTTGGTAGTCTGAATCCTAGCACTCCTACGAACTGCAGAATCGGGATAAATCTTCCGTTTCCACTTGCATTTTGGTTTACTAGGTTCTTCCCCCCGGTCCTCATAACCGGGCTCAGCAGTACTAACAGCTGCATTATCTAGAGGTACATCGTCATCCTCAGACTCATGGTTGGATGGTGCTAGATCCGCACACAGATTATCGAGCACTCTGACCCCTAACGCATCAATCTCATCATCATTCATGGGTTTTACCGCTGCGAGATTACGAATAGTCTCTAAGGCACGCTCCGCCTCCAAATCTAAAAGATCATTCACCGAATTGGAAATTTCACTATCATTAGCCCCTAGTGAAACTCCTAATTGGTTTGCATTATTTATAATCTCCTCATTAGAAAAATGCAATAAAGAATTAGATATGTTGACGGACATACCAGTAGAGATCGCAGCATCACGAAGCTTGGCCGCCCTCATAGCGCACCTCTGCTGCATGTCATCAACCTCCGGAAGCTCCTGAATGCGAGCACTCATCCGTCTCCCCGTCGAGACCGGGTCAGGGATCCCGCTGAAAGCAACGACCTCCTCCCTAGTAAAGCCTCGCGCTGAATCCCGCAAAGGGTCAACCAAGGTTACCGGAGGAGGCGGCAGAAGGCTCCCATGCCCCTCGGACAAGTGACCCACACCGAGGCCCTGGGCTACGGGCAAGTCGAGAGAGAGGAGTGCGGGGGCCTCCTGCCCGAGCCCTCCTCCCGCCCCACCCCTTGGCCCAGAGGGAAGCGCCGGGGTCGTAGGAGACGCGGTCCTCCTGACCGCCAAAGAAGAAGGAGTAGCCAGGGCCACCTGCCCCAGACCCCCCCCCCCCAGCTCCACTGGATGCGTGGGCACCGTCGCCACAACCGGAGAAGAAGTAGCCGAGGCCACCTGCCTCGGACCACCTCTCCCAGAACCAGCCGACGTCATCATGTCCGGCGTCGCCGGCGTCTGGATAGGGAAGAGAGAAGTTGAGGCCACCTGCCCCGAACCCCCTCCCCCAAGCACCACCTCGGACGCAGTCATCATCTCCGGATCCTCGGCCACGGGTAAAGCGAGGGAAATAGAAGCAACCACAGGCTCCACCTCCCCAACTCCAACCAAAGTCCTCGCCGACGGTGTCCTCACCAAGCCTCCAACCATGGATCCGCCAGCACCCTCGAACTCCAACATAGGGAGCGTGTGTTCAAACACATCATCAGAATCTACCCGGTCACTCCAAAGTCTGGGAGGGGCAGCGCGTAGCCTCATCAGTCGGTGCCCCCTTAGCCCCCGCACTGTCGTCACCCTCGTGCATATCTACATCAATCCCATTAATCGCCTCAGCAAACAGATCAGTGTCCTCAAACTCGATCTCGAGAGGGAAAACCTCTCCCCTATAAGTCCAGTTGACCACATCAGGTACAAACTCAATATCCAGAACGCTCACTAGAATCCGGGCCACTCCATGAGCACGGGTAAAAGCCATATCCACTTTCTCCGTTTTCCCAACCATAATGCCCATACTGGCCACAACTCGGACATCCTGCAAAGGCTTAGAGGGAGCCCCCGAAAACCTCAACCAGACCTGCGTAAGGGGCTTGCCCTGAGGCTCCACCTTCTCCCACTCGTGAAACTCCAGAATGCACTTAGTGCCAGGAACTCTACACAAACCAAAGCTCAGCAGCCTCTGCAAATCATCCACAGTGGGGAAGTCAACCTTAAAAACATTGGCCTCGAGACTGACCAGCTCCCATTGGAAGTCACCCGGTGCCAGCTCCTGAAGCCTCCGCACAATCTGAGCCTTAGTCACCTCACCCTGGGTAACTTTGATAATCCCGGTGGTCAAACTCGGTGTCTCCTCCGGAATCTCTCTCACGGCCGGGGACTCAAAGAACATCAGCTCAGCACAATATACTCCATACATTGTAAGAGCCGGAGCCTGGTCACGCAAGAACGGGCAATCCCCCGAGGCATGTGCTGGCTTGCCACACGAATCACACAGCTCCGCCACACACTCAGCAATGAAGTGGCCCTTCTCACCACAACGATAGCATAACATCCTTTCCTTCTAACGCGCCCACTTGGACGCCCTCTCTGCATCAGACCTGTCGCTAGCCTCAGTCACAGCCCCAGTCGCAGGAACCTCCACATTGGCCAAGGCCGTCACCACGTCCATCGCCTAGATCAGTGGACTGTGCGTGATCAGTCTCCACGGCTAATGCCGCATGGTCACCAACTGCCGGAGGCGGAGGCTGTCTGCAATACCTCCCACGGCCACCACCCCGACCACCACGATGTCCACGGTAGCCACCTCTCTGGCGGTGATCCGGACCGGAGGCTCCCTCGACAAATCCACCTGGAGGGCCGAGAAACGGTCTCTCAGCAGACCCATCACTCTGCCAGGCATAACCACGACCTCCTCCCATGGATGAGGAACCACGATGTTGTCCATCTCCATACGCATCATAACCATCGTCCCCCCACTGGCCTCGGGGCGGATCATAGGACTCTCTAGTGTTCGAATTCTGCCTCGTCTGCGACGGTCCCGAACGGTTCTGAGCAGGCCTCGCGACGAAGTGAGGCGGAGGCGCGGCATGAGGCTGACCGCCAGTAGGCGTTGGCACAACCCCAAGGGCCGCACCACCCCGGCCTGCAGCAGCCACAACAGCCACGCCCGGCGCCTGAGGGCGAGGCCCTCCCCGACCCGCGGCCGGCTGCGCCACGGAAGCCGCACCTGGCGCCGGAGGCCTCAGCCCGCCCCTTCCGGCCACAGCTTGCAAGGGCACTTGCCCCGGCAGCCGAGCGCCCAAGTGGCCATTGCCACGACCCTGGGTGCCATGAGTCACACCACCACCCGCCGGCGGCCTCTGGCCAAGCGGCACCAGGGCACCACGCTCGGCACCCGCCGCCGGCGGCGGAGCAGCCCCGCCCCGACCTGCTGGAGCAGAGGCGGCGTGCTTCTTGGCTGGCGGCGCCACAGCCCCGCGGCCGGCCATGGCCTGTAGAGGTCGGATCCTCCTTGCCCGACCCGAACCACACGCCGGGAAGCCGCGAATCCCGCACCTAGGAACCCTAGCACCAGCAGAAGACGGCGCACGAGGGGAAGAACGATCGATCGCGTACGTGCATGGGAAAATGCTACGAGTAGGAATAAGGTCCGGTACAGCCTGGGCCACATACCCATCTGACCCTGGCCCATCCCCTCGCGGACCCGGCTCCCTCCGAGCCGGCCCAACGCTGCCCAGCAAGCGATTCAAACGCTGCGATCGCATCTCGGAGATCCCGATCGCCGGAACGGCCATCACGGTCGCCGCCGACACCGGACGAACGTCCCTCCGCTTCGCATTCTTCCTTTTCTTAACAGTAATCCACGACTCCGGCCTAATCATATCAAAAAGCGTAAGATTTGGAAGACTCACCTTAGGGAGGAGACCCTTCCAAGGTCTGAGCGCCGTCGCCGCCGTTCTCCGATGAACTACGCGTCGGATCATCTCTTTCTTCTCGCCCGCGTGAAGTCCGATTCATGCCGGATCGTCCGATGGCAGAACACGGTCGATCGTCGTTGCCACTTCGTCTTCGTTATAACCTGAATTAAAAAACTCACAAATGATATCTGAAGGCGTCGGTGACGGCGGAGAATCCGCCGGGGTCGCATCCCCATCGTCGTCCGCGTCGTCCTCGTCGGATTCGGCAAGAGCCCAAAACCGGCCGCCGAAGCGCCGGCGATCGCCGGCGGCAATGGACGGCGCCGGCGCGGTCGCGTGCACCGTCGTCCGCCCTGTCGCCCGCCCTGTCGCCCCCATCTTCACGAGCAATATTACTCTACATAATTGTTATACTCGCGGTGGCGCTGCGTAAGTCGGCCATGAAGCATTACCTCGGCAACGACGTGTGAGCTAGGGTTACGGTTCGGTTTCTTAGCATGTAATCTTTCGGTAGTCCTTTCAGTTGTGTTTGATAAACTCGTCTCAGTTTGTGTGCATTGTTTGTGATGAACTGCCACGTGATCTCGAACAAATTCTCGCGCGAAATAATTTTTTGAATTATCGAGTACCGTTGAGGGGATATGTTTCGGCTGAAGCTTTTGCAGCCCGTAAAACCAGTTTCGGGGGTACCGCAAACTGGTTTTACGGTTTGGGGTTTTTAATGGATCTGCTAGAGATGCTCTAAGCGGTAGGTTACGGCAGCCGCGTGTCGATCATGCGTTGTTAGTAAAGGCGTCACTATTGAGAGTTTTGACTAGCCAAAAGGACCAGTCGATGAGATAACGTTTAACACGATGATACGAAGAATTGATGGAACAACTGCACGATTTAAACTTGAAATACAAACAGATGTTGATAAATGGAGACGGTCTGAGGGGCGAAGTGCTTTCGCTGAAAAGACAACACCAGTAAAACATAATCCCTGACTTGATGCTCCCCTTCTTAGCGAAGGAAATTAGCAACTTTCTACTACCTCAATAAGGCCAAGGGGCGAGGGGAAGGAGCTCTGATGTCTGGTTCCTGGGTTGCGCTTGCACCAGATCAAGATTAAGAGGACGCAAATGGAATGGATATGCGAAATTACTTCACACACGAAAGATGCTGGGACGATCCTTACACGATGGCTAATCCAACAGCTTTCTGCAGTTTGGTCTTTCACATGGATGCCAAGATATGCAGCGATGTGCATGTATCCTGTGTGAAGTGTCTTGCGTGTATAGTGTGTGAAATATCATGCGTGTAGCAACGTTCATGGATAAGGTGGGAGAGTGATTATTACTTAGTGTGAATCTTCAAGCATCGGAGCGGTCTAGATTCCATGACCATCTGGATCCGAAACTCAAATTGATTATCCGCTTCGTCAAGGACCAAGAGCATGGTACGCAAAACTTGACAAAAGCCTAGTGTCATTCAGGTTTGAGAGAAGCCCACTTGAGCATGCTGTCTACAAGAGAATTATTGGTGATACAAGTCTCCTGGGTGGTTTATATGTGGATGACTTGATTATCACAGGAACGAGCACTGCTAAAATTGCAAAATTCAAGATGCATATGAAGCAATTATTCAGCATGTACCGTTGAGGATTGAGGTAAAACAGAAAGATGAAGAAATTTTCTTGTGTCAATCATCTTATGTAGCAAAAATAATAGAGAAATGTGGGCTTGCAACTTGCAACCCGTCACAGACGAGCAATGCTACACATACGAAGAGTTGTGTTTAATTTTACGTAATTACCCACTTGGCAATCTGTGGTTGGAAGTAGGGGGAGGAGCCCCCCCCCCCCCCCCCCCCCCTCTGAAATTCAGGGGGGAATTAGTGAAGAAAAGTGACGTAAAACTTTACGTAGCTATTCGTAGGTGTAGGATTATGGCGTCAGAGACACCGATGGAAGCGAGGTTCGAGTTGAGTAAATCAAGCAAGAGTCCTCTGGTTGATAAGACAGACTACTACAGTGTAGTTGGAAGCCTTCGATATTTGGTGAATACAAGACCATACATAGCTTATGTGGTAGCAATTGTGAGTCGCTACATGGAAACACCAACTGAGAAACATATGGTTGCAGTGAAGCAAATCTTGAGGTGTGTCCATGGTACAATTAATTTTGGATATCATTAAACCCATTAAGCTACGTATGAAGGGCGACCAACCAGCTATGCCACGTGGCGCAAGCTGATTGGCCGCGGTGAGAAATCTTTTGGACTTTTTTAGATGAAGGTGTGGATTGTTTTTTAAATGTATTTTTTTTAAGATGAAGGTGAGGACCTCTGGTATTTTTTAAATGAAGGGTTATGCAAAGTGGCACTCGCTGGTAGGCTTCGGAGGTAATTTTTCCTTTTTACTTTTTTTTAGATGAAGGTGAGGATTTTTTCTAAGATGATTTTTTAGACGGAGGTGAGGACTCTGTATTTTTTTTAAATGAAAACGTGTGCGCAACTTTATGTGAGAAAGGGCTTGGAAAATTATAGGCTTGTGGGCTATAGCAATAGTGACATGGCTGCAGAAGTTGATGACGGGAAGAGCACTACTGGCACTATATTTTTCTTAGTCGGTAACTTGGGGATCTCAGAAGCAAAGGACGATAGCATTACCATCATCTGAAGACTGAAGCGGAATACATTTCTGCTACTACGGCAGCTTGTCAAGGCATTAGGCTTGCATGCCTGCTTAATGAATTGAAAATGCAATCAGATGACAAGGTTACCCTCAGGGTGGACAACAAATCAGCAACTGCATTATGCAAGAATTCGGTTTATCGCGACAGAAGCGGACCACATCGACACAAGGTACCACTTCATACATGAGTGCGTGTGTGGAAGATGGTAAAATCGAGGTGGAGTACGTCACAACTAAAGATGATCGGTTAGCGGATATTCTCACTAAACCCCTCGGCAGACTCAAGTTCCTGAAAATAAGAGAGCGAATCGGCATACAAAATATATCAAAGATAGGCAACACGATTAGGGCGTGAAATGTTGCAAATAATCATGTTGGCTGGCAGGTGCATCTAGCAGTGAACTGATTGCTGGGAATATCTAACATGCATGTCGGCAGGGCACAAATATCTGAAGAGAAGAAATATCCTGATATAGGAAGTCGGCAAGGCTGCGTACTTACCACTTATAGTATTAGCTTCTAGCAATATGTGTGCTGGCTGTTCACGTGCAGCTCAATGCCACCTTGTATTCTCGATCCTATATAAGGATTGGAGTCCTCCTCGTGCAGCTGCTCCGGTCCTCTTGGTTTGATCTCGGGACAGCTAACTACATTTAGCTAACACTAACAAGGAGTCGAGCCCCAGCTCTATCTATCCCGCACCAGCAATGCCGGCCACCATGCCGCTAACCTTGTCGCTGCCCCGCCTCCTCCTCCTCCACCGCCGCCGCCACGCCAAGGTCCAGCAGCCGCGCTCCCTCGCGCGGCTCCGTTGCGCCCCCGACGAGGTCGCGGCCACGACCGCCGAGCAGCGGCAGGGGGAGGGGGAGGAGGAGGAGTTGGTGCTCCTCGCCTCCTACCGCACCGCCTTCAACGAGGTCATCATGGTCATCGACTCGCCCTCCAACCGCTACCTCGTCCTCGACCCCACCCGTACGTATCACCGGTTGCTCGCGGATTTGGATCGTGTTGGTTTCTTGAATCCAGTGAGTTCGAGCTCCATGTTTGGCTGTCTCGTGCAGGCAACGTCCACAGCATTCTCCCCAAGAAGGGCGCCTGGACCAATTCCTACTGGGTACTAATCTAACCAGAATTTAGATGAGCCGACATTTAGATTACTGCTCTACATCCATCATTTGAGTACCTCGTAGAGCTTTTTTCTTTTTTCTTTTTTGGACAAAACGTATGACGGTAGAGCTGTTTTTTAACATGGCCTCCTTAATAGAGGGCATAGAATATCTGAACAGTTGAGATAATTAAGGTGGTGTTTGGTTCTCTAGTCTTAGGACTTTTTCTAGTCCCTAGGACTTTTTGAAAAAGACTCTTAAGAAGGTGCTTTTAAGGACTTTTAGCAAAAAGTCCCACCTTGCTTGGTTTGCTAGGGACTTTTTCTAATCCCAACACAAAAAAGTCCTTGAAACCAAACACCCCCTAACATGTGTAAATATATTTGTCTTAGCCAGTCATCTCCTCAGGCCCTAAGGAAACACCCCCATTTCCAAAAAGGAAAACGAAAACGCCCCCTAATCGCATGGTCCAGGCCAAATAAGGAAACCTACTAACGTGTTTTCTTTACCATTTTTGTAGAAGTAATTACCCATATATCTTCCACACGAAATTAAAATATTGAGCGATATTTGTGGATGGAGATTCAACTGCCTTGTTCACTATAAATCGAACGGTTCTACCGGTTTTTACTAGTTTGATGATGGGATAGTCGATATGCTTAAAAACCACTAAGGCTAGTTTTAGCTTTTCTCCTTTGATGTATGGTACGGTCCGGTTTCTATAATATATATCAAGTACATTGATGTTTCCTAACTGAATTAAACCAACGAAAGTCAATTTGAGAGACATTTATGTTTAAACTTTAGGTTGCTTTTGTTTTTTGTTTCAAAATTTCAAAGTGTCCAGTCCTACTCGGAAGGGGAAATTTTGAGATTGACGAGGTCATCCTGGTTCTCATGGCGTTATTTCGCCGGTCACGGCATGTTGAACGATATAGGTTGTGTAGCCATACCCCTCTCCGTAAACCCACAATAGCCGCCACCGCTCCACCTGCTCCCCGCCGACAAAGCCACGAGTCCCCTCCTCCTCCGGTGCGGAGTGACTCATATATGTGTTGCGGCATTAAAGTTAGGTCTCTTAGGGTTAAGAGTTTTGTTCCCTAATAACGGCATTGTGGTGGTCCACCTTGATACACCTTGTTGGTGACGGTCATGTTGGCACCATAGAGGAGGTCGGTGGATCATGTAGTCACTGCTCTCCTAGAGTGTTGTGCCTTGGCGTTAAGTTCTAGTCCACACCTTCTTGTTGTTTCTTTACCAACATCTTTCTAGTTCATATTAATTTCAATTATTTTTATCTATTTATACTAATCATCATGAATTATCAAATATATGGAGCTAAATACAAGTTGAAAATTAGAGTCAATGTTTGTATTTAAAAAAGTTAGGGCATTTTTAAGACATTTTAAAACAACACATAGTTGCATTTTATCAGTCTCAAAACAGATGAAATACCATCCTCGGACCATCCCAAATCGTTTGACCAGCGTTGCGCATTTTGCATCCACACCGTAAATCTAGATTAATCTTGATTGAAATTTTAATTTTCAAAAGAAATTACCTGCAATCACATCAGATAAAAATAGTGAAAAATTGTAAAATAGGAAAATAGCAAAAACACAATACAAAGTTTTGAACTCACAACCTAACCAAAGGCTCAATACTAGGAGAGCGTGACATTTCCAATGTTTTTCCTGGCAATTCTAATTGTATAGGGGGTGACAGTTTCTTCGGAACAGCATGGCATTTTTTTGGAGGATGGTGGTTTTGAGTCTTCATTCCAGAAAATGCCATGTTGTTTTAAAGAAACTACCACACCCAACCAATTAAAACTGCCATCAAAACGTTCACAAATGTTACCCCCTCCCAGCGAACGGTCGCCAGATAAGAGGGTCTATGGACAAAGCGTGCTAACCGGTATGAATACATAATTGTTATAAGCATATTACCGAGCACCTAGTAGGCTGTAGGCCTTAGGAATTTATGCTCGATGCTTCCAGTAGGTCTGTTACTCTGTTAGCATTATAAATGTACCCCTACGTTTTCGGTATGACAACAGAAAAGTTGTTTTAAGAACCATCGCACGAAAAATATGTTTTATTGCACAGAAAAAGTTTTAATCAGCTTCCAACACTGCTCATTGCTGGCATCATCATTCATCGCCAGTTGGCCGTGCAATGTAAGGGTTTAATTTCTTAATGAAGGCATCATATATACTCCCTCCGTTTCAAATTACTCGTCGCACAAATGGATGTATCTAGAACTAAAATACATCTAGATACATCCACACCTGCGACAAGTAATTCGGAACGGAGGGAGTATTATTCTTTCACCTCTTGTATTTACATAGTACAATTTTTCTTTCCCTCAAAGCGGCCACTGAATGTAAATTCTTATAACCCGTTTTGTTTTTTATCATTCAGGATGAGTGTGTCAGCCTACCTACCGTTGTTCCACGCGGCCCTGTTGCACTTCTAGGTTTGGTAAATCCATTCTCTGACATTTCTTAGCCATGCTCCTGTTCTATACATGTCATTATTTCTGCGAAGTGAAAGTGATTTTGTGAGATCGGGCTTACATGATCTCGGGTGAACAGTAAAATCCAGAAAATAGTTTTAAAAAACTGTTGTTTTACCGAAAGTGTCGTTCTGCTCCCGAGCTCAAATGAGCTTGGTTAACAGTAAAATAAAAATATATGATTTTTTTTGTGACAAACATTGACAAAAGTTTCAAGTGCTTGCAAAAATTCATCATGGAATCACATTCCTGTAAGGCGTGGCAAAAAAAAATTCAGTGCTCCAAAATGCTTTTGAAAGTAGCATTTTCAGAGTATAGATTTTTTTTTTGGGCCACGGCTTCTAGGAATATGATTCCACGATGAATTTTTGGCAGCACGTGAAACTTTTGGCAATGTTTGTCACAAAAAAAGGATTTTTTTGAAAAAAAAAAATCGATTTTAAACTCTGCGTCCTTGTTTTACGCACTACTTCAGTATTCAACCAGTTGCAACGAGTTTGTGTAAGGTATTGTACATTACAATTCCTAGAAAGAGCATTAGGTGATCTACTTAGACAAGGAACCGTCGTAGCGGTCCTTACTTAAATAATTAGCTATTCACACCTCTTGCAGATGTGATTCGTTTCTTCTCTACATGCTTCTTTCAGGGTGCTGGGACAGCAGCACATATGATGCTGGAAGTTTGGCCTTGGATACAACTTATCGGATGGGAGATTGATCCGACGGTGAAAACTGTTATCACTGTCCTTTCATGTGTTTACTGAATACATGACTGAATGTCTGGAGAATTTTACCAATTTCAGTTATACGGTAGTCTTGGAAACTGCTCAGAAGAGCGTTACTTTTTTGTAATGTTTTTGGGGCTTTTTTGGGTAATGTTGGTTATGCTATTTCAAGAAAACATCCATTATCATTATTCTGTGATTGGTTATGCAATTACAACTATTCATGTTTTTCAGCCTTATTTTTTTGTTTTATGCTTTTCCTGATCATACAGCCATCTATTTACATTTTCATAACTGAAAACCCTGAAAAACTATATCGTTTCATGACAGGTAATTGAATTGTCAAGGGATTATTTTGGTATGTCCACTTTAGAGAAGACCACGGAACTAGGTGGTTCACTTTCAGTGCATATTGGCGATGCACTTTCCCCATCGGCTACAGTCGAAGGAGGATTTGCTGGTGAACATTTTATCTGATGCAAACATAATGCATGTTTTACTGCCTTCTTGGAATTTAATTATGGCAAGCTCTCTAGTGATCAGTTTTCAATGATTATCTGTAGTAAATTTAGACTCTGTGTGATAAAAATTGGTGATAGAATACATATAATTGGCTTTTCAGAGGCTTTAAAGTTTTTAGTTTCGGGAACTGGCTTGCTCATGCCTGACGGTACCTAGCTCATGTCTGCAGGTATTGTTGTTGATTTATTTGCTGATGGAGAAGTCTTACCTCAGCTACAGGAAGTAAATATCTCCCTTGCCATTCCTTTTTAGTTCATTTGTTATTATTCTGCATGTATTTCTACCATGGCTAGCATTTAGAGTTTGTACTTTTCACTATTATCATTGTCTGGTGCTCCTTGCATAACACGACAGAACCATATGGTGGTATGGTCTGCATGTGTGAGTCACCATAGCTCCACCACAAATATCTTCATGGTGGTTACAAATTTGAACTGTTAGCATGTTGTATAAATGAATGCTCATACTCTGTTCGGTCTGGTATGTAATTGGCATTGAAAAACTTTCCAGCATAAATGCAAATGCATAAAAAATTAAAAATGAAATGATCTCTATAACAGAATTAGAGGAACTGTAGTACATAAAGATTTTGCATATTTCTACAAACAGCACACCCGAGATTTGTAAATTGATGAATGGTACTTTTACAGAGTATTTACTTCATTTCGACGAACTTCCGCTGGCTCTAACGTGATGTCAACATTGTTGCAGGTTGACACTTGGTTAGAGATTGCGAAGAAGCTGATGCCCGATGGTCGAATCATGGTCAACTGCGGTGCGGGAGATGCCGCCGTATCTCTTGCTGCCGACGCGGATGTTTCCTCCTGGGTTCAGAATCCCACAATCAAGGCTCTATGCTCTGCATTTCCAGGGCAAGTAAGAATATTTTTTTTTTTTTACCAGACTACTGAACCTGTGTATTTTCGACTGCTGGTGCTAAATGATGTCATGCTGATGATACGACCCTACTATGTCGCAGCTAAACTGGAAGAGGCTTTCGGAGAAGGAGAGCGTAAACTACGTCGCGTTGACGGGTCCCCTTCCGGACCTGGAGGAGTGGTCAGCCTCGGTTCCGAGCGAGTTGAGCCTGAGAGTGAAACAATGGGTGCCTTGCAAGCTCGCGTGAGGATCGATCCATGTAAGTTTTCCTCTGGCTGCGCCTTGCTTGCTTCCACAACTTTGCATGTCTCCTTCCTCCACGGTCCTTTTCTGGTGAGTAGAAGCTTCAGTCAGTCGGCAGGTGCCGCACCCTGGAGCACGCTTGATTATTCGATGCACTAGTTCATCATGAGCCCATCTAACTCGTTGAACTATGTATATTGTTAATGGTTGACTTGTTGCTTGTTTAAGGTGTAGTTAAGGCCATCGATCTGCATTTGAAGAAGTGACATATCATATCAGCGCTCACATGTCCGAGGAAGGAATGGCAGTGGGGAAGGAACGAAGATGATATGGATCTGTCCGGCCCAAATTTATGTTCCTAGTTTGAAGAAGAGCAGAGCGAAGACCTGCCTGCATGTTGAATGGAACTCATGTGTCTACTCCTGAAATCGGGCGAGGGGAACTCCGGAACGCACCACGCTACAATTAATTTTTGTTATGTCCCGCTGATTAGTACTATCTCCGTATCAAAATATAAGATGTTTTTGCAGCTCAATTTAAACCGTAGAGATGTCTTGCATTTTGATACCCGAGGCAGTACATATACCATTCATCACCCCATTCCATGTCTTAGGCAGCGTGTCGCAAAGTGACAAGTTCATTGCCGTTGTGCAAAGGCTTTCGCTGGAGGTCGCTGTTCGTTAGTACCATTTGCTGACGGCTACACGTTACTTCTACACGATTGATCATCGCGCCGCGGTTGAGCTGGATGTATTGTTGTGGTTGCGTCTTCAGGTTCTTCTTACGCAGCTGTCGTGTTTGTTAGGCGCAAGAGTGAGTGAAATGCGTGCGATCCGTTTTTTCTGCGTCGCACAAGGCAGGCTGCTTTGCAAGATGCACCATCCACACTAGTCATGGAGATGCATTCATTCATCTAAATTGTTACTACTACGGTTTCTTACTTCTTGAACCAAATAACGATAACCCCTTTCCTGAAGAAGAACGCGTGCGGGAACTTGACAAAGACGGTCTTCTTGGCGCCGAGGCCCCTCGGCGTCTCGATGCTGCACAGCGTCACGATGTCCGCCGGCAGCCCCGCCGCCTCCTCGATCGCCGTGAACGGCACTCCGAGAATCCGCGCCAGCTCCCTGACGTTGCCGACCGGGTCGCGCAGCATCTCCTCGTACCGCAGGAAGAGGATCCTCTCCGGGCTGGCTCTGCTCGCCTGCCAGTAGCCGAGGACGTGGTCCCAGATGGGGCCGTTGGGGTGCTTGCCCTGGCACGCGTTCTCGAACAGGTCGGAGAACGCGTAGGTGCCGCCCTCTGCCGTCACCAAGCTTTCGTACAAGTGCCACAGCGAAATCAGCATATCCTTGGGCTTCCTGCAGGCGTGGACGATCTTGCAGTCTGGGCTGTGGGCGACAGGAGGGAGTGGTGGACGTGCGTGTTGATCAGCCTGGGCGACGGCAGCGCGTCCAGCTTGGTCTCCTGGCCGGCGCTGAAGAGGCTGTCGACCAGAGGGACGCAGTCGTGCGGGTTGAGGCGGAGCGCCGCTGGAAAGAGAGGACCCCGCCACCCACTGGTGGACCTGCCAGGCGCCCTGGTTCTGGCGCATCACCAGGCCTCCGCGCACGGTGATGGTAGGCATGGCGGAGATGACGTCCGCGTACTCTTCCGGCGGGGAGACGGCATGGTCATCACCGTCGCCGACGCCCTTGAAGGGGACCGGGCCGACGAGCGGGCAAGGGGATGCGCCTAGAGTGGCCGCCATGGTTGTATCAGCAATGCTAGTTAGCTAGCCACCCGGTCGATCTCCAACGAGTTGACGATGCTAATCAACGAGATAACAATGGCGCTAGATGCAATCCAGATTTGACATCAATCCACTTGAATGAAATGAAACCATTCAACAAGGAGAGTGCCGTGCTCCAGCCCTGGCTGGATTGCTGCCATTTCAAAATGAACGGCCACTAGATATGTGCCAATGTGCATGTGCTGTGTCTGCACATTTTTCAATTTGTTGGGCTCAAAGTTGAGCCTAGCCGTATGCAACAGTTTGGTACCAGCGTATAAGATGGACCACAGCAATTCATTCACTAACAAACCACAGCCACGCAATCCAATGCAGATCCCGAACCTCCATTAAGATGAATGGATGGGTACTCCTTTCATGGTTTACGGCAATCAGAAAGGAAAATAAAAAAGATAAAATCAGTAGCAACAGACGAACCGTGTCCGTGGGCAACCGAGACCGCATTCGACCGACTCTCGCAGTCAGGGCAGTCCATTCCAGCATCCTACAAGATTTCATATTCACATGATATAAAGAAAAAAGCAGATTTCATACTCACATCCCGGGAACATAAATGTTATTACAGAGAATCGATAACCAACCGTACCTGGATAACGCCTCGATCATGTCGTGCTCAGGCCGGAGATGCGCCATCCGTACTGTGAGCTCAACATCAGCCTTGCCAGGTTAACTTAGTCTTGCTCTGTTGCCGTCAAAATAGATGATGGTCTAGTTAGACCTGCCTCAACCTCTAACTGACAGTAAAATTATCGATGTAGGTCGTCGGAAATATAAGAGGCAACTAACACGGTACAAACACTTTGTAAGCACACAAGGTTTTCCACCCATTTTCCCGTTCAATTGCTTATTAATTTTTGCGCCTTTATGGTGAGTACGTGATAATGGAAAACTAGCCTTCATAAGACACACAGTAAGACATGACCTTACATATAGCTTGCTAAGCTTAAATCGGATAACAAAAAGACGAGAGACCGTTGGCGCAACATACTACTGTACCTAGGAAATATCTAAAGTCCCTTTAGTCGACATAGCTCCACCTGAGTTGTGCAAGCTCCCCCTACATATATGCAAAGCAGTATATCTGGAGCTAGATCAAGCACAAGCTCACATGTCCATCTCGACTTTGGGTAAAGGAAATGTGATGAATCTGGCTTTGCTTACATTCTTTCCTTTACGATAGAGATTCTTGTTCCTGGTGATATGGACCTAAAAGGGCTATTTCACCAGCAGCTCTTAAATGTTCTTCGAGTAAAGTTAAGGGGAATTTGCCAAAAAGGACATATTCCAATATCTTTACAATAAAAAATTATATAGGCTAGTTCAGCAGACGCGCTGTTTTACTAATAATGAAATAAATGCAAGTACACCAAGCCAAGCAAGGCACAAGTTTTTGCTAAGTCTAATAGTAACAGTAGTTCCAGCGGAAAAGTTTCACATCGACAGTAATACTATCTTATGCAGACATATACAATAGCTAAAGTATATTTTAAGACAAGGAAAACAGAAGAAAAGCAAACGATACTGTGCGAATGCAGGAAGACAGGAGAAAAATGACAGTTGGTACCTTGATTTTTCCCTGGGCTCAGTTATGATAAGAACCGATTTTGCTTCACTTAGCCATGCCAGGCCTGGCCACTCACTGTCAACAAAGGTCAACTGAGGTTGAAGAACCTTGCTTAGTTCCTCAGTTTCCACAACCACAATGACACCTCAGGATTGAACCATGCTTGATTGCTCACTCTCCACAAGTGTGCATCATCCATGAGGCTCACCAAGTAACTGGTTCTGCCTTCGATTGCTGCCAGACTCTTTTCTTTTGGAAACAGGAGGGTTGTACACCGCAGCTGTGGGGCATTGTAGACCGCGGCTGTGAGATCCAGAAAAGGCAATCTGTACATAATAAGCTGTGAATCTAATGTACATGTTTTTGCCCAGAAAAAAGGTTGTAGGTAAGCATTACCTGGACAGTCCGCATACCTGAAAACAAACAGCTGATATTCTGCAAAGAACTTTCTTCTTCATATGTCCAAATATTAATGCCATTCAGGATTTGGTTAACAGTACTCCCTCTGATCCATATTAATTATCACGGCTTTAGTACAAAGTTGTACTAAAGCTGCGATAATCAATATGGATCAGAGGGAGTAAAAGAATTAAAAAAAAACTCCGGAAAAGGGAAAAGCTTCGCTGACAATAAGGACAAAACAATACTGTAATACACTGTTCAGCCACAAATATCAGTACTGCTGGTAACAACCTGGAATAGGATGTTGGTGGAGTACCGATCCAAACCATCCATAATGGTAACCAAGTAAGTGGTATGTTGAGCAACCAGATAAAATAGCAAAACCTTCATCCTCATACAGCTAGAGATAAAACAACATATTGTAGAAGTATCAGCACTTCCAAGTTTTTGTGACATACAAAATGACTATGTCTCTAACTCACATTATGAGCATCACTGTTTAAGTTTTGAGATGACAAGACAGATGCCCAGATGCCATACAAGATAATTTAGGAATGGCTAGCCCCAGACCAACAACTGTATACAAAGGTGATAGTCAAAAGTAGTACAGGCTAGGAAACTATAGAAACTAGCAGATGTCAACAAATATTTGATTCAAAATGGCAGGTCAACAAAGGCATAACCGAGTCAGCATCACTGTTTTAATCAGCATTTAGAAGTTCCCTCTGCCTCCTTCACAGTTTCTGTGATTCCCTGAAGAAGTTCTTTAGAGATAGCAGCTGGATCTACCTCATAGCTATCTTTGGGGACATTTGGAGCTTCTTCCCCTGACATCCTGTAAAAGGGAACCTGGTGTGAAAACCGAAACATCTCTTCTTTTGGAATCCTCTTGATGACATCCTGGTCCTGATGATGCTGGAAAACTGTTCGAAATCCAGTAACCTTAATCAAGGGAATGACAGAAATTCCAATATCTTCATCATAATCATCCAGTACCTCAACCAGATCATAAACATGAAGCACACTATCAGGAGTATCTCCGCTCCAATCAGGGGACCAATTTCGGTACAAAGCCCAGATATCGCCTTTCCGTGGATAAATTTTGACCACCCCACGTGGACCTTTCTCCCATTTAATCTGGTGAGAGAACATGTTGATTATATCAATGGTTTCATATTTACCAATCCTGAAATCACCGCATGTCTTTATGAAGCCGGAAGAAGCCCAATTCAGTGGTCCAAACTCACTATTTGTCCTCGATGCGAGATAACTTATTTTGACCTTAAATGGAGTCAAGGAGATAACTTTCTGAATATATGCATAATAACGAGGCATACCATCTTCATCATCATATGAAGCCCAAATTTGATCACTCTGAAAAGATTCCTCGGTACGATCCTTGTCAAAATCATGGAAATCAGGATCAGGGACAGTATAGGAGAAAGTGTTGTCATCTTCATTTTCAGCATCTGCGCTATTAGCAGAACCATTCTCCTCTGGATCAGCACAGGCATCTTTGTTTGCAGTAGAATCATCTGATGCAAGACTTTCATTACCCTCAACATGTTTGTTAACCACATGTTTCTCGCTAGCTTTTCCATTAACTGTAACTTGGACTGGTTTACTTCTTATCTCCTTCACCTTCTCTCTCAAATCGCTCTTCATCTTGTCAATCAAAATGCTCCTAATATCCTTCTTAGAGAAAGTCCTAGTTACGCTGATCCGAGTAGAAGGCCTGGGTCTCCAATTGGGTATCACGCCATTAGCACCTTGAAACTCAAAGGCTCCACTGTTGGTTGAAAATGGTATAGTTCCACCTGGCGTTCCAACATAATTGGCCCATGCACCTGAGAGAATGGAGGAAGAACCAACTCCAGCATCTTTACCCACAGTTTTCATCTTCTTCCCAGATGCAACATCACCCATTCCATGGTTAACATTCTCGGACACATTTGCTTTCCTTTTTAGAGGATTGTGCTTCCTCTGAAGAGCTTCTTCCCTTCTTGCTGCAGCTTGTGCCTCCTCCCTCTCTCTCTTGACTTTCTCATACGTCTGATGAACCATATTAGCAGCTTGAGCACCAGCAGCAGATGATGCAGTAGCACTAGCTGGACCAGCTGTCCTTGAGAACAGACCCCACTGAAACTTTCTGCCAGTGCTTGCATCTTCAGTTGCACCGCGGATGTTTGAATCACGTACTGCCTGAACAACCTCAGGTGGTGGCATCGGCACCTCTTTTGCTATGAATGGCTCGCGGCAGCTAGGGCAAAGCAGATTGCGATTTAAATACTCTCTGAGGTATTCAAAATTCATCTTGCATTTGTTGCATGAGGTCCAAAATGTAGGTTGTGCTGCTGGAGGTGGAGCTGGAGCAGCAGCCTGATGGCGAGGAAGCGGGCGCTGTGGGGGTGGGGGTGGAGGCGGGCGCTGTGGGGGTGGGGGCGGGGGCGGGCGCTGACGCACTGCAGATGTTGCTGATCCTGTCTTTTCCTTGTTTGCACTTGCCTTGGAAGCGGGTGCTTTGGCTGCGAAATGTTCAAAGCCATTGGCTGCACTTGTCTTATTTGATTGAGATGTCTTCTGTTGCATTGCAATCAATTTCCTTTTTTGGTCAAACAGCGCTCTCTTGGTTTTGTCGGACAGCACCGTCCATGCCTCTTGAACCATCTGGAAAGCACCCTCAGCACCAACTGACTTGTTCTTGTCGGGATGGAGCTGGAGCACCAACTTCCTGTACTGCTTCTTCAGAGTTTCATCATCTGCCGACATGTCCACGGAAAGGATAGAGTACCAGTCCTTCCCACCAGCAATCTTCACCTCCGAAGTAAGGTAAACATCCAAGGTGGTGATCAGCTGCACAATACCTTCAAGATCCGGAAAGAGAGCCTTGGCCTTGAGGGCGAATTTCTTGGCCCCCTGCAGGTCCCTGGATTGGAACTTCCTCTCTGCAATTTCCTTCGCCCTAAGGGCCTCATCCTTGTTGCACTCCATTCCGTCACAGTTCAGAAAAGTACAAACAGCAGCCACGCTCTCGCTATGGATTCGAGAGAGACAACAGAGCGCCACAACACCTCCACCAATCAGCGCTGAGAGTGTGACCAAACAAGTACCTTCCAAGCCCTGCCCAAAAGGGATCAAATGTTACCAAAAATCATAGTATACAACTAATTGCAGCATAAAGATTTGTTGACAAATACAGTCCTCTCCAGCTTGACAGGAATTATAACTACACAAAACCAAACACCTCCCTAGAGTGCATGAACGACAAAGAGGATATGAAGGATCAACTGAAGATACATAATTTTGGTGCATAACTGGAATTATAACTACATCCAACTCAAAAATTGCCCTAGTGCCCAATGGGTGACAGCGGTGGATCTAGATGGTGCCTCCCCCCCCCCCCCCCCCCCCCCGGTGGGATTTAACTAGGAGAATCGCTGGATGAAAACAGCCAACTTATTCGCTTGTATTCAGTTTACACTGGTATTTCAGCAGGCAGTTGTAATTCAGTTCAAAAGAAAGCATCACGTCCGACAATTTTCCAGGATATTCCAACAATTTATAAACAGTTCATGAGCGGGACATCCAACTCAAAAATTGCCCTAGTGCCCAATGGGTGACAGCGGTGGATCTAGATGGTGCCCCCCCCCCCCCCCCCCACCCCGCCCCACCCCCCTGGTGGGATTTAACTAGGAGAATCGCTGGATGAAAACAGCCAACTTATTCGCTTGTATTCAGTTTACACTGGTATTTCAGCAGGCAGTTGTAATTTAGTTCAAAAGAAAGCATCAAGTCCGACAATTTTCCAGGATATTCCAACAATTGTATAAACAGTTCATGAACGGGAAATCAAACTAGCACTGTGGAGCACCGAATCTGCACCTAATCACACCGAGAGAGGAAGAAATCTGCAGACGCTGAAGAGGTCCGTCGCTCTGAATGGATATGGCGGCGGCGGTAGCGGCGGGGAAGCACGGAAAGGGTAGACGGCCGCGCCGGCGGCGGAGAAGCGCGATGAGGAGGCGCCCGCGACAGATACCCGACGCGGGGGGAGAAGCGAAGGGGATATATGGGTGGCAGCGGCGGGGAAGCAGAGGACGGAGAGGCGGCGGCCTCGGCACGACCCGCCGGCGGCGGCGAGCAAGCACGGGACGAGCCCCGTGTTTATGCCCGGAAAAAAATGGGGACGGGGAACAGTGTTTTGTTTTTTGAGATTTGATTTTGACTGGATTTCGACGATTTGCCTTCGTTTACTTTGCAACATATATATATCTTGCCCTAGCTTTTCTTGTCAATTGTTCCTCTCGATTTAGCGTGAAAAGACGAAAATACCCTTGCCCTAGGTTTTCTCGTTGATTCCATATGTAAAGACCAAAATGCCCCTGTCCCCTTTTTGTCCTAGCCTTTCTTCTTCGTCGGATTCAGATGCAAGGACCAAAATGCCCTTTGCCCTAGCTTTCTTGGGGGTTCGTATACAAAGACTGAAACGCCCTTGCCCTCTCACCCCCCACCAACCGCATAACACCGCCGGCCTTAGCTTGTTATATAGATGGGCTTTAGGCCCATAAAACAATTTCAGAAAAAACTCTAAAGGCCCATGTAGGTGTCATGACTAGGTGGTGAAAAGTTTAATACTCCCCGAGGGGTGGATGAAGCTTTAGACCTTCTTAAGATCTTGCTCAGTTGAGGTGGATTTGAAGGGAATTGAGAGGAATTAAATCCCAAGAGGTCTAAATCTCTCTAATTCCCCTTCAATCCTCTTCAATCCCCTTGAGAGAAGGTTTAACTGAACAACGCCTACAAGAGATTCTCTTCTATATGCTATTGGAGCATGAGAATAAAAGTGGTTCATGCGTGCCCCTCCTCCGCCACCCGTCTCACCTCGCTCGTGTCGTGTTTCATGAATGAGTCGAGCTCAAACCTATGTCATGCGTGTGTTATTTTTTGCCGGTTAGGAACGGAAATTTATTTAGTACTCCATTCGTGCTATAATGTAAGACATTTTTTGACACTACACTAGAATAAAAAATGTCTTACATTATGGGACGACGGGGGTAATTAATTACATTATGAGACGCCGGATCATGAATTGTTGTCGACTCTGAGCATGGTCGAGCCCACGTCTCCCTACCATGACCCTAATATATTGAAGGCATCAGCAACCCTAGCAGTCACCCAGATCAGATCGCATTTGCCTCCTCGCACACAACCCACCGGCGTTCCACTCCTTGTTGCTGCTTCCGGTGATCCCATCCCCACCCATCACGTGCACGGCTATACGGGAGAGCAGGCCTCCAGACCCGTGTCCTTTGCGATCCTGCACTAGGAGAAGGGATTAGGTTTTTGGGGAGCGTCTCATACGCGGCTGCTCGCCATTGTTCGTCTTTGGCCGTTACTTCGATTACGTCATTGTCCTCCTTGACATCATCATAAGGCTGACCGAGTAAGAGAAGAAGGGTGCCGAGGATACTGTCACCGTCGCGTCTATGACTTGGCCGTTAGGAGGGTATGATATGTTCATCTCCCTCATGTTTATTTCTGTGTTGGACGTACTAGCTATTTACGTAGATGTATCTGTTATATACGCAACACATGCTTACATGATAAAATATTAATATGAGTTTAACAATGTCAATGACATGTTCATAATTTATTCATGAATAAATCAATCCAAAAATCAATAACTTATCCATCATAGCCGTCACCGTGTCTCAATGTCAATTTGACACGTTTCCCCTTTTGATCCCTTCCCATCGGGGAGTTATGCTAGATGCTCTAATCCTTTTATTGATTGAAACATTTTCCTAAAAGATTTGATGTTATATCTGAGACTGGATGTTATTATTTTTAAATAGCTATTTGGTTTATAAACATATAGCCTTCTTGGCCTTTGTTTTCAGTTGGAAGATTTCTCATAGCCGAGCCTTAGGTAATTTTATCTTTAAAAGTAGATAATTTTTTGTGTATTACAGAAATGTATAAATATTCTAATATGTTAGTATGTAATTTACCTATCAGTATTAATATGATTGTGTAAACATATTGATAAATACTTATTTGGTAAGTGCTTATTGGCTTACCAAAGAAAATATATTTTATTTGGAAAGTCAATAAGTGATTGGGCAGTTGTGGCGGTTTTCAAGGAAAACGGCAGGAAAACCGAGTAGTGATAAAATAAGGGTTTGATGAAGGAGGAGTGGACTGACTCGCAACCTTACGTCTTTTTAAATAGCAAGAGATGTGCAGATTTATACGAAATCAGTGTATTGTACTAGTATTTCATATTACACGGAGGTTTTATATATTTTCTGGACATTGTTTCACTACTAGGGAAAACCTTATACACAGAACTTTAGCAGTAGCGCTTGTTAAAAAAGGGCGCTAGTGCTAAGTACCAGTAGCGCGTGCGTGATAAGGGCGCTACAGATACAAACGTAGCAGTAGCGCGCCTAACTATAAACGCGCTACAACTAAAATTCTCACGACTAAGCCGATAAGCTACACATAGTAGTAGCGTTCTTATTTAAACCGCGCTACTGCTATGTCTATTGTAGCAGCGCGTTTACATAGAAAGGCGCTACTGCTAACGAAAAGAAAACAAATCGAACAACAAATAGAAAAGTAAATGAAAATGAAATAAATAGAAAAAGGAAAAAGGAAAAAATAAAATGTAAAGAAAAATAGATGAGAAAGGAAAAAAAGAAACAGGCTTAGCAGTAGCGCGTTTTGTGAAACGCGCTATAGCTAACGCGTTACCGCTATGTTTCACTTAATCAGCGGTTTTCCCTCCACCCGGCCACCACTTCTCCCCTAAATCGCTCGCCCCCACTTCGCCGTCGTGTCCCCAATTCACCGTCGCCCCACTTCGCCGCCGTCTCCTGCCGACGTCGACGCCCCCGGAGCCACCAGAGCCGCGCGCCGTCGACGCCACCTGAGCCGCCCCCAACGCCACCGGAGCCTCCCTCGGCGCCACCAGAGCCACCCTTGATGCCCCTGTCTCCCTCGCCACAACTGCCTCCCTCGCCGTCACCGGAGACGCCCCTGCCTCCCTCGCCACCACTGCCTCCCTCGCCACCACCGGAGCCATCGTCTGTAAGCACCCCTCCTCTCTCTCTCTCTCTGATGCATAGCACAAACATTGGACATACTAACTAGCTAGGTTAACTAGCTTAATTAGGTTAATTTTCTAGGTTAGTGCAAAAATGTAGGTAGGGCTTTCACAGAGAACTAGTTAGGTTAACTAGTTTAATTAGGTTAATTATCTAGGTTAAGAAAAAAATTATTCAGGGCTTTGACAGAGAACTAGCTAGGTTAACTAGTTTAATTAGGTTAATTATCTAGGTAAACTAGGTTAACAAGCTAGGTTAACTAACCTGCTAGGTTAATTTGGTTCGTTAGGTTAACAAGCTAGGTTAACTAGGCTCTCTAGGTTAGAGGAAAAATTTATTTTCGACCACTATTTTTCTAGGAAAAGAATTTAGGCAAGTTTTATTTTAAAGATGATCCCTTCCTAGACTTTTATTGTTGATTATATCTTTTCATTGAAGTGGTCATGTTATATCTTTTCATTGAAGTGGTTCAATTGTGCCCAAGTGGCCTTTTGTTGTTTCCAGGGAATGAAGCTGAGTGGCCTATGTTTTGACGGAATGTTGATTCATTTCCGTTCCGGCAAATTTCAGGTTCTCGATTTGTCCACTTTTTAGCAAAGGTCATGCCGAAATTTTTCATGAATTTCGGCATGATTTGTGCTACAAACTAGGACATATCGAGTGCCCGGGATTTGCCGCACCGGGAAGGAGTCAACGTTCCTGCAAAACATAGGCCTTTTTCATGTCATTATTCATTTTATTAGGTCTAGAATTAATTGACTAGATTTAATCGTAGGAAACATGGATAGCAACGATGAAGGACAGGTTTCTAGTGATTGCGACGACGTCTACCTGGCGGCAAACGAATTTTTGAGCCTTGCCGACGATCAACCGATGTTGTTGCTGGGCCCACCGGTGTCATCGGGGACTGAGACCGACACGCAGACCGGTGCTGAGACTGAGACCGGCGCTGAGACTGAGACCGACGCCGAGACTAGCGGAGCCGGTGTAGAACCGAAAGCAAAGAGGCAACGGCTTCCTAACAAGCTCAGGACTACTAGACTGGTGGCCACGGAGGTGGACGACGGCAATTTTGAGCCAAAGACGCCCGAGGAAGCGCGCGCGTGCTACGGCAATCAAATAGGCTGCATCGTACGGACAACCGCCACCATCAACGATGAGAAACTACAGAAGATAGACAATATGAGGCCCTCCCTCCTAAAGAAGCTGCACCAGATATTCTTGTTCCCGGGCCGGAACGAAAATGATTATAAAGATCCAGATAAGGACCCGGCAATGAAGAAGATAAACAAACACGCCATGACCAAGTTTAGCGACGCGTTGGCCGCCTGGAAAACAAGGGTGAAAGCAAGGATCATCGACAAAAAGTAACCCTACTCCGAGATTGTAAAGGATAATCCGACAATCACGGCAGAGCACTTTGAAATATTCAAGGTGGCTTGCGAGGCCGAAGCTGCCAAAAAAAGTCGAAGTACATGAAGGGGCTTCAACAGAGGAACATTGGGTGCCACCACCTCGGAAGCCGTGGTTACGGTGGGAAGAGGTCCATATGGGCCAAGGAGGACGCGGAAGCCACGAGTCTGGGCATCCCAGACCCCTTGGCGGAGTTCACCGTCCCGCAGGAGCGTGACGTCCTCAGGGCCCGACACCGTTGGGACCCAGTGAAGAAGGTTTTCGAGACGAACACGGTCACGACGGAGTTCATGAGACTGCTGGTAATTTTAGTTTCTGATCAATTCGACTACACGTTAGTCATATTTGTAAACGATCCTTGTGCCTTTTGCAGAGAGAGCAGCACAGGATTGCGGCCGAAAGCGACTCGCCGTCTGAGGCGTTGGCGAGGCCCAAGTGGGACACTCCATTCAACCGGGCGTTGAACATATTGAAACGACTCCCGATGGAGACTCGACTGTCGTATGGACGCGTGCACGGTGTCGGAGACGGCGCCACGTGGAAGAAGTACTACCGTGAGACCACGGAGGAGAGAAAGGAAAGACGGAGGTTAACTGAAGAAAACATCGACAAGAAGGTTGAGATTGCGGTTGAGAAGAAATCATCTCAGACAGTCGCAACAGCGGTAGCTGCCGCAAAACAGGTTGTTGTAGATATGTCTACTTCCTTGGTTCCGGCCGTTTTCAATTGGACCAGGCAAAATCCAGAAAAAAATGCAGCGGACTTTCCCCTTGCTGACTTCTTGGGGAGCAGCTCGACTAGCGTTGCACCAGCACCTACAGCTGCACCTGCTCCCGCACCAGCTCCCGCACCGGACGTGCTCAGTGGTGCTTCGTCTTTGGCTGAGCTCGACGCCCTCACGGTATCTGTCACACCGGCCCCCTTCAATAAATGTATAATCTCCCGTTTTCGTTGCCTTTCGGATGTCTCACGTTGCAGACTTTTCTTTGCAGGCCGACGAAACCCCGTGCACCATATTGTACACCTTCGGCGACTAGAAGGTGGAGGTGGGGAAGGCGACGATAATGAAGCCGAAGGAACCATTGTTCCACAGCCGGCCGATCCCCCCAAACGTCTTCAAGGTTTCCGTGGCCAGTGTCAAACCGGGCCACGAGAATTTGCCTCCTCTGGTACTAGTGGGGGATGACGACGAGACCCCACGGCGGCTTGGTGATTGTTGCAATGGGTGGGTCCAAGGTAGTTAGAGTCGGGATTCAGAGTCGGATCGGTTTTCCTCAGACAGAATCGAGTCGTAAGATCGAGTCGTGGAATCGAGGATTCTACTAGATTTACTCAAATAAGATATTTTGTATGCACACAAGAAATTTATATGGGTTCTCTAGCGTTTTGACACTAAATATGGAGTAGAGAACGCACACATCAATGCTAGTTGTATTCCACTTCTTTTTATAGCTAACCTACCATCTAGCTCGCATGTATGGAACATATATGAGAGGGAAATATGTAGAACATTTATACCTTCAATGCATGAAATTTACTTAAGTTCTTTTTAGAGTGCGTGAATAGTCGATCACTTGTCTATCTGACCTACAGTGCTAAACCTTGAAGGGTCTTTCTCTCCTTCTCTGATCAATCTTGAAGCATCCTCCTTTTCACACCAATTCCATATGTCGACAAGCCTGATGCTCAATTTCGGTCTAGGGTTTCTTAGAGCTAGATCAAAGGTGTTTGCGAGTGAGCGTTTGGACTTGGGATGGGAATAAAGGTCCATGAGGCATATGAAAAGGGGTTTGGATGATGGCATACTATTTTGCTACAACTAAACAAACAACTTAGATAGGTTAGTAGAATCGGATGTAGTCCATACCATAGTCGGGATTGTACAATTTTGTACATGATTCTATGATTTGGATCGCGACTCAACATGGATTCTACCTGATCCGGATTCATTGTGGGATTTGGATCGACATGCTTCCGTAGGGTCGTGAAGTCGTAGGATTCTAGCAGTCGAATCGGGATTCTGACTACCTTGGGTGGGTCCTGTTGTGGCCAAAGAGTCTGCTTCGTCTGGAGGCGGTCGGGAGCACACCCACGAGCACGCGGTTAGGTATGAACATCAACACCTCACCTACCCAGTTAGCGTCGGCTGTCGTGCTGGGTGATAGCGGAGGGGGTGAGGAAAAGGCTCCATTAGTCGCTGGTGACGTCGCCATAGATGAGGATGAGGATGACGATGGCACTCAACAGTATGTCTATACTGGCGCCTACTTAGGGTTTGAGCGTCATGAGTCGGTGCCTGAATTGCCGTCTCCGGAGGCTGAACGTATTATGGACGACCTTCCGGTAGTAAAGAAGTCTAGGAAGTGACCGAGGAAAGGCAAAAAGCTGATTCTATGATCCAGCCGCCTCAGCAGCCTCGGGTTCAAGACCGTATAGATATCCCCGGTGCGGATAAATGGCATATCCGGTCAACCAATCCTACCTGCAGCAGCGCTAGGGGCCAGATTCGGCGATCTAAGGAGACTTCATGGCGATGTGCTGTGGATAGAGAAAGGCCTCATCGCCTCAAAATATCCAGGATACCCACTCTACGTGGTTAACGTTCCACGGCAATTGTCGTACGTCGACACATTCCCCGCGGAGAAGTTCTTCCTTCGATTCGATTACATATTCGACATGTTTCACGGGAAGAAGCTGGATTTTACGTTTGTCTGCCTTTATGCCTTGCACATGAACTACATCATCGGTGTTGAGTAGATACCGCATACCTGTGTCACTGACCCGTACTTCATGCACGGGGGCTTCTTGGGAGTCTGCGCAAAGCACCGTGAATACGTGAGAGAATACATCGTCAATTTCATGCTCGCCAATAAGGACAAGGAGGCGATTCTCGTGCCTTATCATCCCCTGTAAGTCATCCGCACGGATATCCTTCCTTCGATTTCAATCATTCATTTGCACGGTGGAGGCTAATTAATTTGAGGTGTACTTATTTTGCGCAGCGGCGGGCGCGCCGTCCTCATCATCCTCTACCCCCGATACTCCCACGCTCTTTACTTGGACTCATCGAAGAACATTAACAAAAAGGATTACACCCACATCAAGGATGTTCTCGACAGTGCTATGTTTTACTACGACGCACGGGGTGGAGAGGTCAAGGACAAGAAGAGAAGGAACGGCAGGCCCGCCTTCGGCCATAAGACCGACTTCTGCTGCATCCAGCAACCGAGTGATTCTCTTAATGATGGATTCTATGTCCTACACCACATGCTGGAGTACAGACGGGATCACCAGAACCTTCGCATGTCACCTACATTCGGTGATACGTCTCCAACGTATCTATAATTTTTGACTGCTCCATGCTATATTATCTTCTGTTTTGGACATTATTGGGCTTTATTATTCACTTTTATATTATTTTTGGGACTAACCTATTAACCGGAGGCCCAGCCCAGAATTGCTATTTTTTTGCCTATTTCAGAGTTTCACAGAAAAAGAATATCAAACGGAGTCCAAACGGAATGAAACCTTCGGGAACGTGATTTTCGGAACGAACATGATCCAGAGGACTTGGACCCTACGTCAAGAAATCAAGCAGGAAGCCACGAGGTAGGGGGTGCGCCTACCCCCCTAGGCGCGCCCTCCACCCTCGTGGGCCCCCTGTTGCTCCACCGACGTACTCCTTCCTCCTATATATACCTACGTACCCCAAAACTACCAGATACGGAGCCAAAAACCTAATTCCACCGCCGCAACCTTCTGTACCCACGAGATCCCATCTTGGGGCCTGTTCCGGAGATCCGCCGGAGGGGCATCAATCACGGAGGGCTTCTACATCAACCCCATATCCTCTCCGATGAAGTGTGAGTAGTTTACCTCAGACCTTCGGGTCCATAGTTATTAGCTAGATGGCTTCTTCTCTCTTTTTGGATCTCAATACAATGTTCTCCCCCTCTCTCGTGGAGATCTATTCGATGTAATCTTCTTTTGCGGTGTGTTTGTTGAGACCGATGAATTGTGGGTTTATGATCAAGTTTATCTATGAACAATATTTGAATCTTCTGAATTCTTTTATATATAATTGGTTATCTTTGCAAGTCTCTTCGAATTATCAGTTTGGTTTGGCCTACTAGATTGATCTTTCTTGCAATGGGAGAAGTGCTTAGCTTTGGGTTCAATCTTGCGGTGTCCTTTCCCAGTGACAGTAGGGGCAGCAAGGCACGTATTGTATTGTTGCCATCGAGGATAACAAGATGGGGTTTTTATCATATTGCATGAATTTATCCCTCTACATCATGTCATCTTGCTTAAAGCGTTACTCTGTTCTTATGAACTTAATACTCTAGATGCATGCTGGATAGCGGTCGGTGTGTGGAGTAATAGTAGTAGATGCAGGCAGGAGTCGGTCTACTTGTCTCGGACGTGATGCCTATATACATGATCATACCTAGATATTCTCATAACTATGCTCAATTCTGTCAATTGCTCAACAGTAATTTGTTCACCCACCATAAAATACTTATGCTCTTGAGAGAAGCCACTAGTGAAACCTATGGGCCCCGGGTCTATTTTCCATCATATTAATCTTCCAACACTTAGTTATTTCCGTTGCTTTTATTTTACTTTGCATCTTTATTATAAAAATACCAAAAATATTATCCTATCATATCTATCAGATCTCACTCGTAAGTGACCGTGTAGGGATTGACAACCCCTTATCGCGTTGGTTGCGAGGATTTATTTGTTTGTGTAGGTGCGAGGGACTCGCGCGTAGCCTCCTACTGGATTGATACCTTGGTTCTCAAAAACTGAGGGAAATACTTACGCTACTTTGCTGCATCACCCTTTCCTCTTCAAGGGAAAACCAACGCAGTGCTCAAGAGGTAGCATCCGGCGATGCCCATATTCTGCAATGGGCAAAGAACGTAGGAGATATCGAGGATCATCGACTTCGAGCTGAGTTCTATCACATCCAGCGCGAACTTGCCCAAATCATCATGAAGGAGGTCGTCGGAAAAACAGGGATGTTCTACGAAGAAGGACAAATGTCGCGGGAGGACGTCCGAACACGGGTAGCCTCTCAGCGTCTCGACCTGAAGCCTTTCACTAGGCTCCGGGACTATCTCCCTGACTTGGATGGATGGCACGACATGTTGGAGTGATTGTCGATATATGACAATGTGTCCGTTTAGTCCATACTTTCTGTATGACGAAACTTTGAGTTATGCACGACGAAACTTTATTTGTGATGTAATTAAACCGTCCTCCTCGACTAGCGACAATCACTCTAGTTAGGGAATTTTGGGTACGATCAACTTTGTTATTTATGCTTATGATATGTTGCTTCTATTTTTGCCAAGTCTGTCTCTTTCTGTTGCTCAACTATATATGTTGCATATCATCGACTCATGTGACGATGCAGGTGCATAGATCGTCGATGGTGAAGAAGTGCTACGCCAGGAGTATATATATGACGAGTGGCCGGAGTATCAGGCCCAGGTGTACCAGTTTCCGGTTTCCGAGCGACAGGCAGTAGTTAGTTTAGGTTCACGCTAATGCGAGAGAGGGATACGAACTCATGTACTGCATAGTTCCGCTCTCACTCAAAGTGATAGCTCTTCTCGCGTATGTCATTATTTAGATGGATGACGATGTAGTTGCAAGTAATCGAGACTTGTATCGCTATTTTCGAGATGATGACGAGAGACCACTTTGTGCTGGATGATGATTATGATGATGACATGATTTGATGAGACTAGTTGTATGTATATGCTATGATTACATTTGTATGTGTATGATATGCTAAAGATTATTGTATAAAGCCTATTCAAATACAAAATAAATATGCAGATTTTTTTTAATAAAACTAGCAGTAGCGAGGGGAACAAAGTTAGCAGTAGCGCTGCCTTACCAGTAGCGCTTCCTTCTAAAAAGCGCTGCAGATATTAGCAGCAGCGCTCTTCACTAAAGCGTTCTACTGCTATCCATGTATAGCAGTAGCGTGGGACGACAGGCGCTACTGCTACACGTTAGCTGTAGCGCCTTATCAGTAGCGCGTCGTCCCGCGCTACTGGTAGGCAAAAGACCCGCGCTACTGTTAGGGTTTTCCCTAGTAGTGTTTCTACACCTCGAGAGCTCATCTAAACACCAATTGGTAAGAATCGTCCTTGTCAGTTACTGGTTACATGAGCAAAGGGAACACAACACAAGGCGTTTGTCACGTGGAAAACGAGAAAATCTCCGATGCAAATCAAGTTACACTAAAAACTTAATGGGAACCATGTTTCGATGTATTCAAAAAGTATTTAAAAAGATGTTTTAGAAAGAAGTTGTCTGATAAACATGTGAAGTTAGAAGTTCAAATTCGTGTGCATTTGGGAGCGAAGAGAAAAAAATACAAATTGTGCATGAATAGTGGCGTTATATAAAGCTGGACCAAAAGCTGACAGCTCACAAGATTAATGAGCGCTCGATAGTTCGGCTTGTTAAGCTCATAGCGCGATTGAAAGGATCGAGATGGACCTAGAGGGGGGTGAATAGGTACAATTACAAATTTTAATTCTTACTTAGCAATTTTAGGCACTAATGCGGAATATGAAAGTGAACCTAACAATTGCAAGTATGATACTAAGAGCTAAGCAAGGTAAACAAGTACCACAAGTATATGAGTAAGCAAGCACAATATGGTACGAGTAAAGACTAAGAGACAAGTAACCACAAGTAGGGAGTTAGAGTTAGGAATAACCACAACTCCGAGAGACGAGGATGTATGCCGATGTTCACTTCCTTGGAGGGAAGCTACGTCACCGTTTCGAGAGGTGGGTGTTACCATGAAGGCTCACCATATTCTCTCTTTGATATATCACCACGAAGGCGATTCCCAACCACTAGTGGTAGACCTTGGGGTGGTCTCCAAATCCTCACACACTTTTCCGAGGGTAATCACAATGGTCGATCCATCTCCGAAGTACTCCTACCGCCTAGGAGTCTCCAACCTCCAAGAGTAACAAGAACGATGGGGAAAAGCTCAAGACTTGCTCAAATCACGAATTCTTTTGGTGCAAAGAAGGGGGAGGAGTGGATCTATCACTTGATTGGACAACTTCTCACAAATGTTCTCAAATCCCTTCGGGATCTAAAATTTGGTGTATGAGTGTGTGTGTGTGAGAGAGAGAGAGAGAGAGAGTGAAATGTGTTCTAGGGGTTGCTCAAAGTGAATGGTCAACCCTCTCCCATGGAGGAAGAAGGCTATATATATTATTGGAGCAAATATGGCCGTTGTAGTGTAAGTGACAGGGGTAGACCGGACATCTGGCATAGTGTAACGTCTGTGTAATAAAACAAAGAGGAGTGAATAAAGCAGAGAGGCCGGACATCCGGGGCAAAGCCCGGACATCCGGCGTGGTGGCCGGACATCCGGCGATTTCACACAACACAGACGCTCTCTGGATAGCTGTGGCCGGATATCCGACTGGCCAGCCAGGACATCCGGGGACACGAAGAGCCCGGACATCCGGCAGTGTGGCAGGACATCCAGAAATATCATCATCACAAATGCTCTTTGGTCAGCAGGGTGACGGACATCCGGCGTGGGAGCAGAGGCAATATTTTAACTCCAGTTTTTAGTGTATGTGCCTAAGATGGAGAAGCTAGGTTTCTGTGACATGAGTAAGTCCTTCACTACCACTACTGATCCCCTCTTAATAGTGCGGGATCCCTATACTCAAGAATAAGCAAACATGCAACCTTTTTGATCTAGTATTTCTTCCTTGATAATATCAACTCCATATGTTCATGATCCACACACCTTTGTCATCCGGGGACTAACACCTGAGATATACTTGACGAGCATAGCTAGTCCCCTACATGTATATTGTCATCAACATCAAAACTTGATGTAAGGGCATGATTGCACTTTCAGCGATTCTTAACGAACAGAGTCAATCACTGATTTCAGCTTGTTAAGCTTAACGAAACGAACTAAAGAGTTTCACGCGCATCTCGTTAATACAACACACACCGCATTTTACCTTATGTGATGACATTTTATAGCACCTCGGACCATCTATTCAATCAAATCGACACAACCTAGCCCATATGAGGCAGCAAACTAGTTCCTGTAGTCACCATCTTACTTTAGAAAACACACCAGCACACTCATCTCAGTCATCTGGTACGCCATAACATAATCTTATCTGTTAACAAGTGCTCATGAGATCTTGCGAGCTTAACGAGCTTCCAACGAACAGGGCCACGTAGAGTTTTTCTGCTCGTTAAGTTTAACGAGCCTAGTCTTAACGTGTCGAGCAGCTCGTTAATCCACACCTAGTGTTGTACTGTTTGTCACTAATCATCCTTGAATTGGGATCTTCCATACATCTTTGATGACTTTGTTCGCGAAGTTTGATTTTTTGCGTGCTTGTAGAACATCACCTCCCCAAATTTACTCCTTATTTTAGAAATTTTTGATTAATCGTAATATAGTTTTGGGAAACGCTTGTGTTCACCCAGTGGATCTACCCGCTCGGGTCAACTTCCTCCGCGCCCGTCAAATCTTCATTGGTCAGACGGTCGGGAGACAACCTTCGCCACTTCACTTTCCTACAACTTGACCCATGTTTTAGAAGCGTTTCTACACTCGGCCTTTGTTTGCAAACCGCGTCTTCGCCTGGATTTTTTGAAGGAGACGCTGCAAGGCTGCTCGTGTGGTGTAGGTGTTGGGAATCGTAGCATAATTTTAAAATTTTCCTACGCTCACCAAGATGCATCTATGGAGTATACTAGCAACGAGGGGAAAGGAGTGCATCTACATACCCTTGTAGATCGCGAGCGGAAGCGTTCCAATGAACGTGGATGACGGAGTCGTACTCGCTGTGATCCAAATCACCGATGACCGAGTGCCGAACGGACGGCACCTCCGCGTTCAACACACGTATGGTGCAGCGACGTCTCCTCCTTCTTGATCCAGCAAGGGGAAAGGAGAGGTTGATGGAGATCCAGCAGCACGACGGCGTGGTGGTGGATGTAGCGGGATGCCGGCAGGGCTTCGCCGAGCTTCTACGAGAGAGAGGGGTGTAGCAGGGGAGGAGGGAGGCGCCCAAGGCTGAGATGTTGCTGCCCTCCCTCCCCCCCTTTATATAGGCCCCCTGGGAGGGGGGGCGCCGGCCAAACCCATCTAGGGTGGGGGGCGGCGGCCAAGGGGGTGCCTTGCCCCCCAAGGCAAGTGGGAAGCCCCCCCACCCTAGGGTTTGCAACCCTAGGCGCATGGGGGGAAGCCCATGGGGGGTGCCCAGCCCACTAGGGGCTGGTTCCCTTCCCACTTCAGCCCACAGGGCCCTCCGGGATAGGTGGCCCCACCCGGTGGACCCCCGGGACCCTTCCGGTGGTCCCGGTACAATACCGGTAACCGCCGAAACTTTCCCGGTGGCCGAAACTTGACTTCCTATATATAATTCTTCACCTCCGGGCCATTCCGGAACCTCTCGTGACGTCCGGGATCTCATCCGGGACTCCGAACAACTTTCGGGTTTCTGCATACACATATCTCTACAACCCTAGCGTCACCGAACCTTAAGTGTGTAGACCCTACGGGTTCGGGAGACATGCAGACATGACCGAGATGCCTCTCCGGTCAATAACCAACAGCGGGATCTGGATACCCATGTTGGCTCCCACATGTTCCACGATGATCTCATCGGATGAACCACGGTGTCGAGGATTCAATCAATCCCGTATGCAATTCCCTTTGTCAATCGGTATGTTACTTGCCCGAGATTCGATCGTCGGTATCCCAATACCTTGTTCAATCTCGTCACCAGCAAGTCTCTTTACTCGTACCGCAATGCATGATCCCGTGACTAACGCCTTAGTCACATTGAGCTCATTATGATGATGCATTACCGAGTGGGCCCAGAGATACCTCTCCGTCACACGGAGTGACAAATCCCATTCTCGATCCGTGCCAACCCAACAGACACTTTCGGAGATACCCGTAGTGCACCTTTATAGTCACCCAGTTACGTTGTGGCGTTTGGCACACCCAAAGCACTCCTACGGTATCCGGGAGTTGCATGAACTCATGGTCTAAGGAAAAGATACTTGACATTGGAAAAGCTCTAGCAAACGAAACTACGCGATCTTTTATGCTATGCTTAGGATTGGGTCTTGTCCATCACATCATTCTCCTAATGATGTGATCCCGTTATCAACGACATCCAATGTCCATAGTCAGGAAACCATGACTATCTGTTGATCAACGAGCTAGTCAACTAGAGGCTTACTAGGGACACGTTGTGGTCTATGTATTCACACATGTATTACGATTTCCGGACAATACAATTATAGCATGAACAATAGACAATTACCATGAACAAAGAAATATTATAATAACCATTTATTATTGCCTCTAGGGCATATTTCCAACAGTCTCCCACTTGCACTAGAGTCAATAATCTAGTTACATTGTGACGAATCGAACACCCATTGCATCCTGGTGTTGATCATGTTTTGCTCTAGGGAGAGGTTTAGTCAACGGATCTGCTACATTCAGGTCCGTATGTACTTCACAAATATCTATGTCTCCATTTTGAACACTTTCACGAATGGAGTTGAAGCGACGCTTGATATGCCTGGTCTTCCTGTGAAACCTAGGCTCCTTCGCAAGGGCAATAGCTCCAGTGTTGTCACAGAAGAGAGTCATCGGGCCCGACGCATTGGGAATCACCCCTAGGTCGGTAATGAACTCCTTCATCCAGACTGCTTCCTGTGCTGCCTCCGAGGCTGCCATGTACTCCGCTTCACATGTAGATCCCGCCACGACGCTTTGCTTGCAACTGCACCAGCTTACTGCTCCTCCATTCAAAATATACACGTATCCGGTCTGTGACTTCGAGTCATCCAGATCTGTGTCGAAGCTAGCGTCGACGTAACCCTTTACGACGAGCTCTTCGTCACCTCCATAAACGAGAAACATATCCTTAGTCCTCTTCAGGTACTTCAGGATATTCTTGACCGCTGTCCAGTGTTCCATGCCGGGATTACTTTGGTACCTTCCTACCAAACTTACGGCAAGGTTTACATCAGGTCTGGTACACAGCATGGCATACATAATAGACCCTATGGCCGAGGCATAGGGGATGACACTCATCTTTTCTCTATCTTCTGCCGTGGTCGGGCATTGAGCCGTGCTCAACTGCACACCTTGCAATACAGGCAAGAACCCCTTCTTGGACTGATCCATATTGAACTTCTTCAATATCTTGTCAAGGTATGTACTCTGTGAAAGACCAATGAGGCGTCTTGATCTATCTCTATAGATCTTGATGCCTAATATATAAGCAGCTTCTCCAAGGTCCTTCATTGAAAAACACTTATTCAAATAGGCCTTTATACTTTCCAAGAATTCTATATCATTTCCCATCAACAATATGTCATCCACATATAATATGAGAAATGCTACAGAGCTCCCACTCACTTTCTTGTAAACACAGGCTTCTCCATAAGTCTGTGTAAACCCAAACGCTTTGATCATCTCATCAAAGCGAATGTTCCAACTCCGAGATGCTTGCACCAGCCCATATATTGAGCGCTGGAGCTTGCATACTTTGTTAGCATTCTTAGGATCGACAAAACCTTCCGGCTGCATCATATACAACTCTTCCTTAAGGAAGCCATTAAGGAATGCCGTTTTGACGTCCATCTGCCATATCTCATAATCATAGTATGCGGCAATTGCTAACATGATTCGGACGGACTTCAGCTTCGCTACGGGTGAGAAAGTCTCATCGTAGTCAACCCCTTGAACTTGTCGATAACCCTTAGCGACAAGTCGAGCTTTGTAGATGGTCACATTACCATCCGCGTCCGTCTTCTTCTTAAAGATCCATTTGTTTTCTATGGCTCGCCGATCATCGGGCAAGTCAGTCAAAGTCCATACTTCGTTTTCATACATGGATCCTATCTCGGATTTCATGGCTTCTAGCCATTTGTCGGAATCCGGGCCCGCCATCGCTTCTTCATAGTTCGAAGGTTCACCGTTGTCTAACAACATGATTTCCAGGACAGGGTTGCCGTACCACTCTGGTGCGGAACGTGTCCTTGTGGACCTACGAAGTTCAGTAATAACTTGATCCGAAGCTTCATGATCATCATCATTAACTTCCTCCCCAGTCGGTGTAGGCATCACAGGAACATCTTCCCGCGCTGCGCTACTTTCCGGTTCGGAAGGGGTGACTATCACCTCATCAAGTTCCACTTTCCTCCCACTCAATTCTTTCGAGAGAAACTCCTTCTCCAGAAAGGACCCGTTCTTGGCAACGAAGATCTTGCCTTCGGATCTGAGGTAGAAGGTATACCCAATGGTTTCCTTAGGGTATCCTATGAAGACGCATTTCTCCGATTTGGGTTCGAGCTTTTCAGGTTGAAGTTTCTTGACATAAGCATCACATCCCCAAACTTTTAGAAACGACAGCTTAGGTTTCTTCCCAAACCATAATTCATACGGTGTCGTCTCAACGGATTTCGACGGAGCCCTATTTAAAGTGAATGCGGCAGTCTCTAAAGCATAGCCCCAAAATGAGAGCGGTAAATCGGTAAGAGACATCATAGATCGCACCATATCCAATAGAGTGCGATTACGACGTTCGGACACACCGTTTCTCTAAGGTGTTCCAGGCGGCGTGAGTTGTGAAACTATTCCACATTTGCTTAAGTGTGTACCAAATTCGTGACTTAAATATTCTCCACCACAATCTGATCGTAAGAATTTTATTTTCCTGTCACGTTGATTCTCAACTTCACTCTGAAATTCCTTGAACTTTTCAAAGGTTTCAGACTTGTGTTTCATTAGGTAGACATACCCATATCTACTTAAATCATCAGTGAGAGTGAGAACATAATGATATCCTCCGCGAGCCTCAACACTCATTGGACCGCACACATCGGTATGTATGATTTCCAATAAGTTGGTTGCTCGCTCCATTGTTCCGGAGAACGGAGTCTTGGTCATCTTACCCATGAGGCATGGTTCGCATGTGTCAAATGATTCGTAATCAAGAGACTCCAAAAGTCCATCTGCATGGAGCTTCTTCATGCGCTTGACACCAATGTGACCAAGGCGGCAGTGCCACAAGTATGTGGGACTATCGTTATCAACTTTACATCTTTTGGTATTCACACTATGAATATGTGTAGCATCACATTCGAGATTCATCAAGAATAAACCATTGACCAGCGGGGCATGACCATAAAACATATCTCTCAAATAAATAGAACAACCATTATTCTCGGATTTAAATGAGTAGCCATCTCGAATTAAACGAGATCCAGATACAATGTTCATGCTCAAAGCTGGCACTAAATAACAATTATTGAGGTTTAAAACTAATCCCGTAGGTAGATACAGAGGTAGCGTGCCGACGGCGATCACATCGACCTTGGAACCATTCCCGACGCGCATCGTCACCTCGTCCTTCGCCAGTCTCCGTTTATTCCGTAGTTCCTGTTTTGAGTTACAAATATGAGCAACCGCACCGGTATCAAATACCTAGGAGCTACTACGAGTACTGGTAAGGTACACATCAATTACATGTATATCACATATACCTTTGGTGTTGCCGGCCTTCTTGTCCGCTAAGTATTTGGGGCAGTTCCGCTTCCAGTGACCACTTCCCTTGCAATAAAAGCACTCGGTTTCAGGCTTGGGTCCATTCTTTGACTTCTTCCCAGTAACTGGTTTACCAGGCGCGGCAACTCCCTTGCCGTCCTTCTTGAAGTTCTTCTTACCCTTGCCCTTCTTGAACTTAGTGGTTTTATTCACCATCAACACTTGATGTTCTTTTCTGATTTCCACCTCCGCTGATTTCAGCATCGAATATACCTCAGGAATGGTCTTTTCCATCACCTGCATATTGTAGTTCATCACAAAGCTCTTGAAGCTTGGTGGAAGCGACTGAAGGATTCTGTCAATGACCGCGTCATCTGGGAGATTAACTCCCAGCTGAGTCAAGCGGTTGTGCAACCCAGACATTCTGAGTATGTGCTCACTTACAGAACTGTTTTCCTCCATTTTACAGCTGAAGAACTTGTCGGAGACTTCATATCTCTCGACCCGGGCATGAGCTTGGAAAACCAACTTCAGCTCCTCGAACATCTCATATGCTCCATGTTTCTCAAAACGCTTTTGGAGACCCGGTTCTAGGCTGTAAAGCATGCCGCACTGAACGAGGGAGTAATCATCAGCACGCTGCTGCCAAGCGTTCATAACGTCTTGGTTCTGTGGGATTGGTGCATCACCTAGCGGTGCTTCTAGGACATAATCTTTCTTGGCTACTATGAGGATGATCCTCAGGTTCCGGACCCAGTCCGTATAGTTGCTGCCATCATCTTTCAGCTTGGTTTTCTCTAGGAACGCGTTGAAATTGAGGACAACGTTGGCCATTTGATCTACAAGACATGGTGTAAAGATTTTAGACTAAGTTCATGATAATTAAGTTCATCTAATCAAATTATTTAATGAACTCCCACTCAGATAGACATCCCTCTAGTCATCTAAGTGAAACATGATCCGAGTTAACTAGGCCGTGTCCGATCATCACATGAGATGGACTAGTCAAGATCGGTGAACATCTCCATGTTGATCGTATCTTCTATACGACTCATGCTCGACCTTTCGGTCCTCCGTGTTCCGAGGCCATGTCTGTACATGCTAGGCTCGTCAAGTCAACCTAAGTGTATTGCGTGTGTTCCGAGGCCATGTCTGTACATGCTAGGCTCGTCAACACCCGTTGTATTCGAACGTTAGAATCTATCACACCCGATCATCACGTGGTGCTTCGAAACAACGAACCTTCGCAACGGTGCACAGTTAGGGGGAACACTTTTCTTGAAATTATCATAAGGGATCATCTTACTTACTACCGTCGTTCTAAGCAAATAAGATGCAAAAACATGATAAACATCACATGCAATCAAATAGTGACATGATATGGCCAATATCATTATGCTCCTTTGATCTCCATCTTCGGGGCACCATGATCATCTTCGTCACCGGCATGACACCATGATCTCCATCATCATGATCTCCATCATTGTGTCTTCATGGAGTCGTCACGCCAACGATTACTTCTACTTACATGGCTAACGCGTTTAGCAATAAAGTAAAGTAATTTACATGGCCTTTATTCAATGACACGCAGGTCATACAAAATAATAAAGATAACTCCTATGGCTCCTGCCGGTTGTCATACTCATCGACATGCAAGTCGTGATTCCTATTACAAGAATATGATCAATCTCATACATCACATATATCATTCATCACATCTTCTGGCCATATCATATCACATATATCACTTGCTGCAAAAACAAGTTAGACGTCCTCTAATTGTTGTTGCAAGTTTTTACGTGGTTTGTAGGTTTCTAGCAAGAACGTTTCTTACCTACGTATGACCACAATGTGATTTGTCAATTTCTATTTACCCTTCATAAGGACCCTTTTCATCGAATCCGTTCCGACTAAAGTAGGAGAGACAGACACCCGCTAGCCACCTTATGCAACTAGTGCATGTCAGTCGGTGGAACCTGTCTCACGTAAGCGTACGTGTAAGGTCGGTCCAGGCCGCTTCATCCTACAATACCGCCGAAACAAGATACGACTAGTAGCGGCAAGAAGAATTGGCAACATCAACGCCCACAACTGCTTTGTGTTCTACTCGTGCATAGTAACTACGCATAGGCCTGGCTCATGATGCCACTGTTGGGAATCGTAGCATAATTTTAAAATTTTCCTACGCTCACCAAGATGCATCTATGGAGTATACTAGCAACGAGGGGAAAGGAGTGCATCTACATACCCTTGTAGATCGCGAGCGGAAGCGTTCCAATGAACGTGGATGACGGAGTCGTACTCGCGGTGATCCAAATCACCGATGACCGAGTGCCGAACGGACGGCACCTCCGCGTTCAACACACGTACGGTGCAGCGACGTCTCCTCCTTCTTGATCCAGCAAGGGGAAAGGAGAGGTTGATGGAGATCCAGCAGCACGACGGCGTGGTGGTGGATGTAGCGGGATTCCGGCAGGGCTTCGCCGAGCTTCTACGAGAGAGAGGGGTGTAGCAGGGGAGGAGGGAGGCTCCCAAGGCTGAGATGTTGCTGCCCTCCCTCCCCCCTTTATATAGGCCCCCTGGGAGGGGGGCGCCGGCCAAACCCATCTAGGGTGGGGGGCGGCGGCCAAGGGGGTGCCTTGCCCCCCAAGGCAAGTGGGAAGCCCCCCCCACCCTAGGGTTTGCAACCCTAGGCGCATGGGGGGAAGCCCATGGGGGGCGCCCAGCCCACTAGGGGCTGGTTCCCTTCCCACTTCAGCCCACGGGGCCCTCCGGGATAGGTGGCCCCACCCGATGGACCCCCGGGACCCTTCCGGTGGTCCCGGTACAATACTGGTAACCCCCGAAACTTTCCCGGTGGCCGAAACTTGACTTCCTATATATAATTCAAACCTGGCTCTGATACCACTGTTGGGAATCGTAGCATAATTTTAAAAATTTCCTACGCTCACCAAGATGCATCTATGGAGTATACTAGCAACAAGGGGAAAGGAGTGCATCTACATACCCTTGTAGATCGCGAGCGGAAGCGTTCCAATGAACGTGGATGACGGAGTCGTACTCACCGTGATCCAAATCACCGATGACCGAGTGCCGAACGGACGGCACCTCCGCGTTCAACACACGTACGGTGCAGCGACGTCTCCTCCTTCTTGATCCAGCAAGGGGAAAGGAGAGGTTGATGGAGATCCAGCAGCACGACGGCGTGGTGGTGGATGTAGCGGGATGCCGGCAGGGCTTCGCCGAGCTTCTACGAGAGAGGGGTGTAGCAGGGGAGGAGGGAGGCGCCCAAGGCTGAGATGTTGCTGCCCTCCCTCCCCCCTTTATATAGGCCCCCTGGGAGGGGGGGCGCCGGCCAAACCCATCTAGGGTGGGGGGCGGCGGCCAAGGGGGTGCCTTGCCCCCCAAGGCAAGTGGGAAGCCCCCCCACCCTAGGGTTTGCAACCCTAGGCGCATGGGGGGAAGCCCATGGGGGGGAGCCCAGCCCACTAGGGGCTGGTTCCCTTCCCACTTCAGCCCACGGGGCCCTCCGGGATAGGTGGCCCCACCCGGTGGACCCCCCGGGACCCTTCCGGTGGTCCCGGTACAATACCGGTAACCCCCGAAACTTTCCCGGTGGCCGAAACTTGACTTCCTATATATAATTCTTCACCTCCGGACCATTCCGGAACCTCTCGTGACGTCCGGGATCTCATCCGGGACTCCGAACAACTTTCGGGTTTCCGCATACACATATCTCTACAACCCTAGCGTCACCGAACCTTAAGTGTGTAAACCCTACGGGTTCGGGAGACATGCAGACATGACCGAGATGCCTCTCTGGTCAATAACCAACAGCGGGATCTGGATACCCATGTTGGCTCCCACATGTTCCACGATGATCTCATCGGATGAACCACGGTGTCGAGGATTCAATCAATCCCGTATGCAATTCCCTTTGTCAATCGGTATGTTACTTGCCCGAGATTCGATCGTCGGTATCCCAATACCTTGTTCAATCTCGTCACCGGCAAGTCTCTTTACTCGTACCGCAATGCATGATCCCGTGACTAACGCCTTAGTCACATTGAGCTCATTATGATGATGCATTACCGAGTGGGCCCAGAGATACCTCTCCGTCACACGGAGTGACAAATCCCATTCTTGATCCGTGCCAACCCAACAGACACTTTCGGAGATACCCGTAGTGCACCTTTATAGTCACCCAGTTACGTTGTGACGTTTGGCACACCCAAAGCACTCCTACGGTATCTGGGAGTTGCACGATCTCATGGTCTAAGGAAAAGATACTTGACATTGGAAAAGCTCTAGCAAACGAAACTACACGATCTTTTATGCTATGTTTAGGATTGGGTCTTGTCCATCACATCATTCTCCTAATGATGTGATCCCGTTATCAACGACATCCAATGTCCATAGTCAGGAAACCATGACTATCTGTTGATCAACGAGCTAGTCAACTAGAGGCTTACTAGGGACACGTTGTGGTCTATGTATTCACACATGTATTACGATTTCCGGACAATACAATTATAGCATGAACAATAGACAATTACCATGAACAAAGAAATATAATAATAACCATTTATTATTGCCTCTAGGGCATATTTCCAACAGTAGGTCGCCACTGGATTTCGTGGGAGGCACCGCTGCACCATGGGTGGGTGTTGCAGGGTGGGTCGTCAGAGTTTCTTCAACAGGTCGGTGGTCGGTGATCGCGGTGCTCCAACATGCTCGTCACTGGAGAGGAGGATGGCGGCGAGGTGACCTGGTCAGAGGTCCGACGCTCGTCAGCAGCGGCACGATGGCAAGGACGGGCGGCGTTGCTCCTCCCTCACCATTGTACGATGGGAGATCAAGGCGAACAACGGCGGATTTTTTTCTTGCAACATCCTCCCTATTGCAAGACAGATTTCTGCAACACTAGTGATGTTGCCTAATTTTCTTCTGTAGCGCCACATAAAAGGTAAAAGACAAAAAATTCAGCTCTGTTGCAAAAATATTCTGCAACAATACCTATGTTGCAAAAGTTTTGTAACATGAACTCTATTGCAAATGTCCGAGTGCAACATCATCCTTGTTGCAAAGCTGATATGACGACCATCCCGCGTTAAATCTAATGGCTCGCTAGGCGGCGGGTCTTTCTTTCTTTTGAACACGGTACACGCAGACGATCATACATACATACGCATATACACTCTGTTGGGGAACGCAGTAATTTCAAAATATTTCCTACGCACACGCAAGATCATGGTGATGCATAGCAACGAGAGGGGAGAGTGTAGTCCACGTACCCTCGTAGACCGTTAGCGGAAGCGTTATGGCAACGTGGTTGATGTAGTCATACGTCTTCACGATCCGACCGATCCTAGTACCGAAAGTACGACACCTCCGCGATCTGCACACGTTCGGCTCGGTGACGTCCCACGAACTCTCGATCCAGCTGAGTGTCGAGGGAGAGCTTCGTCAGCAGGACAGCATGATGACGGTGATGATGAAGCTATCGGCACTGGGCTTCGCCTAAGCACTACAACAATATGACCGAGGTGGATTATGGTGGAGGGGGCACCGCACACGGCTAAGAGACCAATCATCAACTTGTGTGTTCTAGCGGTGCCCTCCCCACATATATATAGGTGGGAGGGGGAGGGAGCAGCAGGAGGCGCGCCCCAAGTAGGAGCAATCCTACTTGGGGCCTAATCCTATTCGGCCTCCCCCCTTGCCATGTTTTCCGAAGGGAGAAGGAAAGAGGAGGGGGGGGGAGAAGGAAAGGGGAGGCCGAATTGCCCCCCTTCCTTTTTCTCCTCGCCCTTTCCTTTCCCCCACCCTATTCGGCCATATATGGGGCGCATCAGCCCACTAAGGGCTGGTCTGTCCCGCCCTAGGCCCAATTAAGGCCCATATCTTGGCCGGGGGTGCCCAGAACCCCTTTCCGCTGACCCGATACGTACCCGGTACCCCCAGAACACTTCCGGTGTCCAAATACTATTGTCCTATATATGAATCTTTATGTCTCGGCCATTCCGACACTCCTCGTCATGTCCGTGATCTCATCCGGGACTTCGAACAACCTTCGGTACATCAAAACACATAAACTCATAATACCGATCGTCATCGAACGTTAAGCGTGCGGACACTACGGGTTCGAGAACTATGTAGACATGACCGAGACTCATCTCCGGTCAATAACCAATAGCGGAACCTGGATGCTCGTATTGGCTCCCACATATTCTACGAAGATCTTTATCAGCCAAACCGCATAACAACATACGTTATTCCCTTTGTCATCAGTATGTTACTTGCCCGAGATTCGATCGTCGGTATCTCAATACCTAGTTCAATCTCGTTACTGGCAAGTCTCTTTACTCGTTCTGTAATGCATCATCCCGCAACTAACTCATTAGTCACATTGCTTGCAAGGCTTATAGTGATGTGCATTACCGAGAGGGCCCAGAGATACCTCTCCGATACACGGAGTGACAAATCCTAATCTCGATCTATGCCAACCCAAGAAACACCTTTGGAGACACCTGTAGAGCATCTTTATAATCACCCAGTTATGTTGTGACGTTTGATAGCACACAAGGTGTTCCTCCGGTATTCGGGAGTTGCATAATCTCATAGTCAGAGGAACATGTATAAGTCATGAAGAAAGCAATAGCAATAAAACTTAACGATCATACTGCTAAGCTAAGGGATGGGTCTTGTCCATCACATCATTCTCCTAATGATGTGACCCCGATCATCAAATGACAACACATGTCTATGGTTAGGAAACATAACCATCTTTGATAAACGAGCTAGTCAAGTAGAGGCATACTAGGGACACTTATGTTTTGTCTATGTATTCACACATGTACTAAGTTTCCGGTTAATACAATTCTAGCATGAATAATAAACATTTATCATGAAATAAGGAAATAAATAATAACTTTATTATTGCCTCTAGGGCATATTTCCTTCAGTCTCTCACTTGCACTAGAGTCAATAATCTAGATCACATCACCATGTGATTAACATCAATAGTTCACATCACCATGTGATTAACACCCATAGTTCACATCGCCATGTGACCAACACCCAAAGGGTTTACTAGAGTCAATAATCTAGTTCACATCGCCATGTGATTAACACCCAAAGAGTACTAAGGTGTGATCATGTTTTGCTTGTGAGAGAAGTTTAGTCAACAGGTCTGCCACATTTAGATCCATATGTATTTTGCAAATTTCTATGTCTACAATGCTCTACACGGAGCTACTCTAGCTAATTGCTCCCACTTTCAATATGTATCCAGATTGAGACTTAGAGTCATCTGGATCAGTGTCAAAGCTTGCATCGACATAACCCTTTACGACGTACTCTTTGTCACCTCCATAACCGAGAAACATTTCCTTATTCCACTAAGGATAATTTTGACCGCTGTCCAGTGATCCACTCCTGAATCACTATTGTACCTTCTTGCCAAACTCATGGCAAGGTACACAATAGATCTGGTACACAACATAGCGTACTTTATAGAACCTATGACTGAGGCATAGGTAATGACTTTTCATTTTCTTTCTATCTTCTGCCGTGGTCGGGTTTTGAGTCTTTACTCAACTTCATACCTTGCAACACAGGCAAGAACTTCTTCTTTGACTGTTCCATTTTGAACTACTTCAAAAACTTGTCAAGGTATGTACTCATTGAATTTATCAAGCGTCTTGATCTATCTCTATAGATCTTGATGCTCAATATGTAAGCAGCTTCACCGAGGTCTTTCTTTGAAAAACTCCTTTCAAACACTCCTTTATGCTTTCCAGAAAATTCTACATCATTTCCGATCAACAATATGTATTTCACATATACTTATCAGAAAACTATAGTGCTCCCACTCACTTTCTTGTAAATACAGGCTTCACCGCAAGTCTGTATAAATCTATATGCTTTGACCAACTCACCAAAGCATATATTCCAACTCCGAGATGCTTGCACCAGTCCATAGATGGATCGCTGGAGCTTGCATATTTTGTTAGCACCTTTAGGATTGACAAAACCTTCTTGTTGTATCATATACAACTCTTCTTTAAGAAACCCATTAAGGAATGCAGTTTTGACATCCATTTGCCAGATTTCATCAAATGTGACAATTGCTAACATGACTTGGACAGACTTAAGCATCGCTACGAGTGAGAAAATCTCATCGTAGTCAACACCTTGAACTTGTCAAAAACTTTTTGCGACAATTCGAGCTTTGTAGATAGTAACACTACTATCAGCATTCGTCTTCCTCTTGAAGATCCATTTATTCTTACTGGCTCGCCTATCATCGGGCAAGTCAATCAAAGTCCATAATTTGTTCTCATACATGGATCCCATCTCAGATTTTATGGCCTCAAGCCATTTCGCGGAATCTGGGCTCATCATCGCTTCCTCATAGTTCGTAGGTTCATCATGGTCTATTAACATGACTTCCAGAATAGGATTACCGTACCACTCTGGTGCGGATCGTACTCTAGTTGACCTACGAGGTTCGATAGTAACTTGATATGAAGTTTTATGATCATCATCATTAACTTCCTCACTAATTCGTGTAGGCATCACTGGAACTGATTTCAGTGATGAGCTACTTTCCAATTCGAGAGAAGGTACAATTACCTCATCAAGTTCTACTTTCCACCCACTCACTTCTTTCGAGAGAAACTCCTTCTCTAGAAAGGATCCATTCTTAGCAACGAATATCTTGCCTTCGGATCTGTGATAGAAGGTGTACCCAACAGTCTCCTTTGGGTATCCTATGAAGACACATTTTCCGACTTGGGTTCGAGCTTATCAGGTTGAAGCTTTTTCACATAAGCGTCGTAGCCCCAAACTTTAAGAAACGACAGCTTAGGTTTCTTGCTAAACCACAGTTCATACGGTGTCACCTCAACGGATTTAGATGGTGCCCTATTTAATGTGAATGCAGCTGTCTCTAATGTATAACCCCAAAACGATAATGGTAATTCGGTAAGAGACATCATAGATCGCACCATATCCAATAAAGTACGGTTACGACATTCGTACACACCATTATGCTGTGGTGTTCCAGGTGGCCTGAGTTGTGAAACTATTCCACATTGTTTCAAATGAAGACCAAACTCGTAACTCAAATATTCACCTCCATGATCAGATCGTAGAAACTTATTTTCTTGTTACGATGATTTTCCACTTCACTTTGAAATTCCTTGAACTTTTCAAATGTTTCAGACTTATGCTTCATTAAGTAGATATAACCATAACTGCTCAAATCATCTGTGAAGGTAAGAAAATAATGATATCCGCCACGATCCTCAATACTCATTGGACCACATACATCGGTATGTATTATTTCCAATAAGTTAGTAGCTCGTTCCATTGTTCCGGAGAACGGAGTTTTAGTCATCTTGCCCATGAGGCACGGTTCGCAAGCACCAAGTGATTCATAATCAAGTGATTCCAAAAGCCCATCAGCATGGAGTTTCTTCATGCGCTTTATACTGATATGACCTAAATGGCAGTGCCACAAATAAGTTGCACTATCATTATTAACTTAGCATCTTTTGGCTTCAATATTATGAATATGTGTATCACTACGATCGTGATCCAACAAACTATTTTCATTGGGTGTATGACCATCGAAGGTTTTATTCATGTAAACAGAACAACAATTATTATCTAACTTTAAATGAATAACTGTATTGCAATAAACATGATAAAATCATATTCATGCTCAACGCAAACACCAAATAACATTTATTTAGGTTTCAACACTAATCCCGAAAGTATAGGGAGTGTGCGATGATGATCATATCAATCTTGGAACCACTTCCAACACACATCGTCACTTCACCCTTAACTAGTCTCAGTTCATTCTGCAACTCCCGTTTTGAGTTACTAATCTTAGCAACTGAACCGGTATCAAATACCCAGGGGTTGCTATGAACACTAGTAAAGTACACATCAATAATCTGTATATCAAATATACCTTTGTTCACTTTGCCATCCTTCTTATCCGCCAAATATTTGGGGTAGTTCTGCTTCTAGTGACCATTCCCTTTGCAGTAGAAGCACTTAGTTTCAGGCTTAGGTCCAGCTTTGAGCTTCTTCATGGGAGTGGCAACTTGCTTGCCATTCTTCTTGAAGTTCCCTTTCTATCCCTTTGCCCTTTTACTTGAAACTAGTGGTCTTGTCAACCATCAACACTTGATGCTTTTTCTTGATTTCTAAAGTTTTATTAGCTTGGTGATAGTGACTAGAGAACACTATCAATCACTATATTATCTGGAAGATTAACTCCCACTTGATTCGAGCAATTGTAGTACCCAGACAATCTGAGCACATGCTCACTGGTTGAGCCATTCTCCTCCATCTTGTAGGCAAAGTACTGTCAGAGGTCTCATACCTCTCGACACAGGCATGAGCATGGAATAGAAATACCAATTTCAACTCTTGGAACATCTCATATGCTCCATGTCGTTCAAAACATTTTTGAAGTCCTGGTTCTAAGCCGTAAAGCATGACGCACTAAACTATCAAGTAGTCATCATACCGAGCTTTTCAAACGTTCATAACGTCTGCATCTGCTCCTACAACAGCTCTGTCACCTAGTGGTGCATCAAGGACATAATACTTCTGTGCAGCATTGAGGATAATCCTCAGATCACGGAGTTAGTCCGCATCATTGCTACTAACATCTTTCAACTTATTTTTCTCTAGGAACATATCAAAAATAAACGGGGAGCTACATCGCGAGCTATTGATCTACAACATAGATATGCAAATACTATCAGGACTAAGTTCATGATAAATTAAAGTTCAATTAATCATATTACTTAAGAACCCCACTTAGATAGACATCCCTCTAATCATCTAAGTGATCACGTGATCCATATCAACTAAACCATGTCCGATCATCACGTGAGATGGAGTAGTTTTCAATGATGAACATCACTATGTTGATCATATCTACTATATGATTCACGCTCGACCTTTCGGTCTCAGTGTTCCGTGGCCATATCTGCATATGCTAGGCTCGTCAAGTTTAACCCGAGTATTCTGCGTGTGCAAAACTGGCTTGCACCCGTTGTATGTGAACGTAGAGCTTATCACACCCGATCATCATGTGGTGTCTCGGCATGACGAACTATCGCAATGGTGCATACTCAGGGAGAACACTTATACCTTGAAATTTAGTGAGAGATCATCTTATAATGCTACCGCCGTACTAAGCAAAATAAGATGCATAAAGGATAAACATCACATGCAATCAATATAAGTGATATGATATGGCCATCATCATTTTGTGCCTTTGATCTCCATCTCCAAAGCACCGTCATGATCACCATCGTCACCGGCTTGACACCTTGATCTCCATCGAAGCATCGTTGTCATCTCGCCAACTATTGTTTCTACGACTATCGCTACCGCTTAGTGATAAAGTAAAAACAATTACATGGCGATTGCATTGCATACAATAAAGCGACAACCATATGCTCCTGCCAATTGCCGATAACTCTGTTACAAAACATGATCATCTCATACAACAATTTATATCATCACGTCTTGACCATATCACATCACAACATGCCCTGCAAAAACAAGTTAGACGTCCTCTACTTTGTTGTTGCAAGTTTTACGTGGCTGCTACGGGCTTAGCAAGAACCGTTCTTACCTACGCATCAAAACCACAACGATTTTTCGTCAAGTGTGATGTTTTAACCTTCAACAAGGACCGGGCGTAGTCACACTCGATTCAACTAAAGCTGGAGAAACAGACACCCACTAGCCACCTGTGTGCGAAGCATGTCAGTAGAACCAGTCTCATGAACGCGGTCATGTAATGTCGATCTGGGCTGCTTCATCCAACAATACCGCCGAATCAAAGTATGACATGCTGGTAAGCAGTATGACTATTATCGCCCACAACTCTTTGTGTTCTACTCATGCATATAACATCTACGCATAGACCTGGCTCTGATGCCACTGTTGGGGAACGCAGTAATTTCAAAATAATTCCTACGCACACGCAAGATCATGGTGATGCATAGCAACGAGAGGGGAGAGTGTAGTCCACGTACCCTCATAGACCGTAAGCAGAAGCGTTATGACAACGCGGTTGATATAGTCGTACGTCTTCACGATCCGGCCGATCCTAGTACTGAAAGTACGGCACCTCCGCGATCTGCACACGTTCGGCTCGGTGACGTCCCACGAACTCTCGATCCAGCTGAGTGTCGAGGGAGAGCTTCGTCAGCACGACGACGTGATGATGGTGATGATGAATCTACCGGCGCAGGGCTTCGCCTAAGCACTACAACAATATGACCGAGGTGGATTATGGTGGAGGGGGCACCACACACGGCTAAGAGATCAATCATCAACTTGTGTGTTCTAGCGGTGCCCTCCCCACATATATATAGGTGGGAGGGGGAGGGAGCAGCAGGAGGCGCGCCCCAAGTAGGAGGAATCCTACTTGGGGCCTAATCCTATTCGGCCTCCCCCTTTCCATGTTTTCCGGAGGGAGAAGGAAAGAGGAGGGGGGAGAGAAGGAAAGGGGAGGCCAAATTGCCCCCCTTCCTTTTTCTCCTCGCCCTTTCCTTTCCCCCACCCTATTCGGCCATATATGGGGCGCCCCAGCCCACTAGGGGCTGGTCTGTCCCGCCCTAGGCCCATATCTTGGCCGGGGGTGCCCAGAACCCCTTTCCGCTGACCCGATACGTACCCGGTACCCCCAGAACACTTCCGGTGTCCAAATACTATCGTCCTATATATGAATCTTTATGTCTCGGCCATTCCGACACTCCTCGTCATGTCTGTGATCTCATCCGGGACTTCGAACAACCTTCGATACATCAAAACACATAAACTCATAATACCGATCGTCATCGAACGTTAAGCGTGCGGACACTACGGGTTCGAGAACTATGTAGACATGACCGAGACTCATCTCCGGTCAATAACCAATAGCGGAACCTGGATGCTCGTATTGTCTCCCACATATTCTACAAAGATCTTTATCGGTCAAACCGCATAACAACATACGTTATTCCCTTTGTCATCGGTATATGTTACTTGCCCGAGATTCGATCGTCGGTATCTCAATACCTAGTTCAATCTCGTTACCGGCAAGTCTTTTTACTCGTTCCGTAATGCATCATCCCGCAACTAACTCATTAGTCACATTGCTTGCAAGGCTTATAGTGATGTGCATTACCGAGAGGGCCCAGAGATACCTCTCCGATACACGGAGTGACAAATCCTAATCTCGATCTATGCCAACCCAAGAAACACCTTTGGAGACACCTGTAGAGCATCTTTATAATCACCCAGTTACGTTGTTGATAGCACACAAGGTGTTCCTCCGGTATTCGGGAGTTGCATAATCTCATAGTCAGAGGAACATGTATAAGTCACGAAGAAAGCAATAGCAATAAAACTTAACGATCATACTGCTAAGCTAAGGGATGGGTCTTGTCCATCACATCATTCTCCTAATGATGTGACCCCGATCATCAAATGACAACACATGTCTATGGTTAGGAAACATAACCATCTTTGATAAACGAGCTAGTCAAGTAGAGGCATACTAGGGACACTTATGTTTTGTCTATGTATTCACACATGTACTAAGTTTCTGATTAATACAATTCTAGCATGAATAATAAACATTTATCATGAAATAAGGAAATAAATAATAACTTTATTATTGCCTCTAGGGCATATTTCCTTCACACTCATCCTTATGAAGCAATCACGCACACCCTATCCCTACAAGCACCTTCGATAGACGGAGTCGGCACATCATCTTGAGATCGGCGAAGTTGCCACATACGCCTTCCTAGTCAACGGGAGCGCATTCTCCCACTGAATGCACATCGCCGGAAGGCCTGAAATAAATTCAGGAAAATGCCAGCACCAATGTAAGTGTATGCCTTGAACTTTGATGGACCGGGGATACTGCTGTCCTGTTCTAACCATCTAACCACAAATTGATTCGCGAGGCCGTGGACCCACGTGTAGCGCTCCCTATAGGTTTTTGGTATGGTTTTCGTGATAACCTGGCAGCAAAGGTGCTGGCGCAGATTTGGTACACCAAAACAGACAGCGACGGATGCAACGGAACGGCAGTGAGATCTGCACACAATTGAATTGAATCCGGCGGTTGCCACTCTCGCCTCGTGAACCGGTGGGCCCACCTCTCTCCCCCCCTCCCTCTCTGACAGGTCGCGCGTCGCGCAGCAATCCGTTCCCCCAAACCAAAGCAAAAGCCCCCGCCGGAGCGCCTCCCCGACCCCCGATCTGACCGGCGCTCCGGCGCCCGCGGGCCCACGATGGCCCACTCGCCGGCCGGCGCCGCCGCCGGGCTGCCGCTGGTGGTGTCGCTCAACTGCCTCGACGACCCGTCGCCGGAGCGGGAGCTACTGGCGGGCGTGGCGGGGGTGGAGCACGTCTCCCTCTCCGCCGTCGGCTCGGGCCGCGTCGAGTCCGCCGCCGCCGTCCTGCTCCCGTCCCTCGCATACCTGCCGCGCGCCGCGCAGCGCCGCCTCCGGCCCTGGCAGCTCCTGCTCTGCCTCGGCTCCCCCGACCGCGCCGCCGACGCCGCCGCCGCCGCCGACCTCGGCCTCCGCCTCGTCCACGTCGACGCCAACCGCGCCGAGGAGGTCGCCGACACCGTCATGGCGCTCTTCCTCGGCCTGCTCCGCCGCACCCACCTGCTCTCGCGCCACGTCTCCTCCTCACCCGCCGCCGTCGCCGCCGGCTGCCTCGGCGCCGTCCAGCCGCTCTGCCGCGGGATGCGCCGCTGCCGCGGCCTCGTGCTCGGCATCGTCGGTCGCTCCGCCGCCGCGCGCTGCCTCGCCACCCGCAGCCTCGCATTCCGGATGAGCGTCCTCTACTTCGACCCGCGCTATCTGGTAAGCGCCCGATCTGCTGCTTCCTGCGCTTCTGGAATTTCTTTCTGATGATTCGCAGTCAGGCTTTCACTAACTATTCAGGTTATGATATGAGGCTGGAATGCTGTGAGATTAATGCTCTCATTCGTTTGTGATTTTGACTAGTACTACTTTTTTTGGGCTAAGTTGCTGAGTTATCAAGGTTCCTATCAATTTCTTCCTTCTTGGGAAGTACAAATGAAAAGCAGTGGTAACGTATGCAAAATCGGTACAAACTGTAGTGTTTTTTCAAATCACACTCCTGCAAGTGGAGTCGAATTTGCCTTTTTGAAGAAGACATGCATAGGTATTTTGTTTTTTCTAACTCGGGTATCATGCCTTTTGAAGGCTGAAGGGAAAATGCGGCGGCCTTCCATTGTATTTCCTGCTGCTGCTAGGAGAATGGATACTCTCAATGATCTATTGGCAGCAAGTGATCTTGTTTCGCTGCATTGTACATTAACAAATGACACAATGCACATACTTAATGGGGACTGCCTGCAGCACATTAAGCCTGGTACGGTTTTTTCTTGCTTCCTTTCTTATTTTTTTTCTGCTTGTTGCATTATAACACTTTCGGTACTCTGAAAGCTAAAGTAGTGAGTCTCTTTTCTTTTAAATTCCGCAGGTGCATTCATCGTCAACACTGGTAGTTGTCAGCTTATAGATGACTGTGCGCTCAAACAGCTCTTGCTTGATGGTACCATAGCTGGTTGTGCGTTGGATGGTGTTGAAGGTCCACAATGGATGGAAGCATGGGTATGGAATTTAAACTTATGATATGGATGTTGTCCATAAATGGCCACTAGGGTTGGAATAAGTATATCTAAGATCGAACTGCATCATCATTCGAAAGCCATATTATTCCTGATATGGCTCCAATGAACAGGAATCTCTGAAACAAAATGAAAGAGAAAATATTTATTTTATTTTAATTCCTTCATTTAGAAGTTGACCCCACCTTGTGTGGGAGCTTCTATGCAGTGGGTCTGTCCTTTATTCCTTCATTTAGAAGTTGACCATTTTGTATAGTATTAAGATGTGTACCAGTGAAACTACCACCTAGGTAAAAGACCTTTCTTGTCCAAACAGACAGACCATGAGTGTGAAGTAAGGACAAGCAATTGGTGCCTCTTTTCACAGCTATCGCTGTATTACTTGTTTCTCAGAAAATTGATGGTTAGTCTGTATTTGTTACAGGTGCGGGAGATGCCAAATGTTCTAATTCTTCCTCGAAGTGCAGACTATAGTGAAGAAGTGTGGATGGAAATAAGAGAGAAAGCAATCACGATACTACAGTCCTTTTTCTTTGATGGTGTTGTTCCAAGCAGTTCAATTTCTGATGAAGATGAGGAAATTAGTGAAGCTGGAAATGAAGATGATCAAGACAGAGGAACAAAAGATAACCATTCACAAGTTTTTGACGGCGAAGATCAGACAGATGAGAGCCATTTAACTCTCAACTATGAAAAGAAAAGAGTCACATCCCAGCATAAAGATTATCAAGCTCCAGGGCAATCATCACAAAATAGTGTCTCACGAACAGAAGGAAGGCGCAGTCGCTCTGGAAAGAAAGGGAAAAAAAGACCCGCTCACCGCAGATCTCAGAAAACAGATGACCTGTCTGCTGTAGAGAGTGACAGTAATTATTCCTTCCGCAGAGATGATGATAATGCAACGAGTGGTAGGGACCAGGTGGTAAGTTCAAGTTCACGGTTTGCTTCCCCTGAGGACTCAAAGTACAAGCAGAAATCTCCTGCTGAATCCCCAATGGAAATAACTTCGGAGAAGAAGTTACCTGTCATGCTTGGTAGAAAATGCCCTGATACACTAAAAGATGGTTATGTTGTAGCTTTGAGAGCAAAAGATAATTCAGGGTTCCATGTTGCAAGACAAAGACTTGCTGGTGGTGGTGGTTGGATCCTTGATGTTGTGTCAAATGCTACGAACAGGGACCCTGCTGCTCAGTTCCTTGTCACTTTCAAAAACAAGGTATGACTTTAGTTGTTCCCCTATCCTTTTGGTTGTTGGTTGTTCAGTGTTATTAATTTCATAGTTTATTCAAGGGTGATGCATATTCCGTACTAAAACGGTTAAACATATTGACATTTCAGGATCTGATGGGATTGCGATCCTTTGTTGCTGGTGGCAAATTGTTGCAGGTGATGTACACAATCTGTTCTGTTCTGTTTGACTTTAAAAAGCGCCTTCATCTGAACTTAACAACAAAAGGCAGCATTCACGTGTTGTATGCTCATAATTTTGGATTTGATACTTTGTCGCTATTACTTGTTTCACCTCAAGTTTTGTGGGTAGGAATACTCTACTTGCACAATTACCCTGTTGAAATTTTATACTAAAGATTCTTGATTGCCCTTAGTTAACGTGCAACACATTCCTACCAGTGCATTTCCATTTTTTTTCCGTAAAGTATACTTCTCCCAATCTTGATTCCGTTGGAGCTAGTCAAAATGGCTGGGAAATAGAAATTCTCTTCCGATCTTTCCTGATAGTGATACCCTCGGTTGACAACGCTTGACATGCAGCTGTCTTTCAACATGTTAACAGATCAATAGGAAGATGGAGTTTGTGTTTGCAAGCCATAGTTTCGATGTCTGGGAGGGCTGGGTGCTGGAAGTGGAAGGCTCCTTGCTGGAGGGTTGCAAGCTTATCAACTGCCGAAATTCCTCGGTACGTGCACTTGCCATGGACTGATTCTCGATGTCGCTTTGAGAACAATGCTGCTATATTTCAAAATACTTGTCTAGTTGTCTGTAACAGCCCTGTTTCTGTTGGTTGGGATTTCTGTAGGCTGTATTGGACGTGTCCATTGAGGTACTCGCAGCTGCGAGCGAAGAAGACGGAGTCACTCGGTGGCTAGATTAGCCCTGCTGTGCTGGGCTGTGCTGGGATGAAAGAAAGAAATGAACTGACTCATTGCTGTTTGGTTTGGTCTTGTGTGGTTTGCTGCCAATTTCGATTCAGTTTTAGTGTGTCTAGTATAGAAGGGATCCAGTAGGCATTTTGTGTGTATCTGTTATGTAACTATATCTAGTCTAGATCTGATCCTTTCCACTGTAAGTGCATCTCTAATCGAACCCTAAAAACGCTCAACTCCTCAAAAGATTTCGTTTCCGAGGAGGAAGCCTCAATTGTTTCCTCTCTTGCTCAAATTTGAGCAGCCGGCTACACTTCTCCTTGAAAGATTCATTGGCGTCCCCCAGCCGGCCGCCGCTGCCTTAGCCATCGGGATGGCCTGCTTGCCCCTCGGTTATGCCTGTGCACCACATTGACCTCCGGGTGAGATTCCTTTGAAGTTTTTCTTGGTTTTCTTGTCGTTCCCACTTCCCACCCCTTGTGAAATCCCATTGTATTTGAGGAGTTTAAAGGATCTGCTAGGAATTTTGGATCGTTGTTCACGCCTCAACTCCCGGCTTGATTATATATCCATTTGGTCCGCTCTCAACCATTCCACAACTCCCGGCTTGATTATATATCCATTTGGTCCGCTCTCAACCATTCCACATGCTTCCTAGCAGAGACGTGGTTATCTGAAGTGGGTTATTTCTTTTGTACTTCCTTCATCCCAAAATAAGTGTCTCCATTTTGTACTATCTCTAGTACAAATTTGTACTAAGCTCAAGACACTTATTTTGAGACGGAGGGAGTAGTAGATGCCGAACCCGCCGCTCAGTGTGCAGTGCATAGCAGCTACGAGATTATGACGAAGTTCTCCTTCGTTTTCCCAGCCACTCCCTGAGCTACCCTACCCCCATCACTCCGAGGCTCTGAGCCATGGCGGTTGGTTGCCGATTTCGACGGATCGTTGCGCCTCTGGCCACGCCATCAAGCCATAGGATAACGAAGAGGAGAAAACCGGATGAATTTCACCAACTGTCTCGATGCCTTCCTCGCACGCACATGCCGCCTTCGCTGAGAAGTGGTGAAGTTTGAGGGTTCGGTTAGCTCCGACCCTTTTTTCAACTCCACATATTTGATGAGTTATGTGATATGAGGAAGTATTTAAAAAGTTATTACCTCCTTTCATAAATAAGTGGTGTGGTTTTAGTTCAAACGGAGGGGGGCAGTGGATACAAGTTTGGTTGGAGAAGCACTGAGGCCCTGTTTGGATACTCTAACTCAGTTAGAGGTTAGAGTTAGATTCTAACCCTGTACTAATCCTAAACTAACTCTAACCAAAGAGATGTTTGGATGGTAGGGTTAGATTGAAAATAAATATTCTTTCTCAATCATTTGACTACTTTTGACCCTGTTTGGATGGGAGGGGTAACTTTTGTTTACTAATTTTTCAGCAGAACTAACCCAAATAAGCTCCTCTAGTGTGGGCTAGTTTTTTGGGGTGGGTTAGATCCAACTAACCCAAACTAACCCATCATGTTTGGATACTTTTGGGTTATTTGAGTCCCAACTAACTAAGCCCCTGTTCGGCAGCCTTCGGCTCCGCGGCTCAGCTCCTGGAGCAGCCAGTGTGGCACCGAACGCGTTAGGTTCACGCTTTTCTCGAAGCGGAGCGGCCAGCAGGCCATTTTCTTGGAGCGGCCGAAGTGACGCTCCGCGCGCTCCGCTTCTACACGGAGCTGGGAGTTGAGAAATGAGGAGCAGAGGGCTGCCGAACATGCCCTAAAACTAACTCTAAACAGGGGCTGAGTTTGTGTTTTCTTCACAGCTTCTCATTCCACGTGGAAACCGCGCGCAAGTTAAAACTGGCATTGTGTGATCGCCGCGACTGACTGACTGTAGTACTATCCTGTGCGTCACGTGATGTACAGTCGAGTATTCTCCTCGGCATTTGCACGCCAATCACGCGCACGTCACATGTGAAAGGATCGGATCGACGCAAACTCCGAGTTGGTTTCTCCACGTCTACCGACTGTCGCCATCGCGTGCGGTGCGGCGGCTTGTCCCGTTGGCAGGACACCTTGACACGCGACCGCCTCCCTCCCCGAGACTGAGAGCCGCCGGGCCATCACCGGCAACACAACACCGGCTCACCAACCGCACCGCACGAATATTCGTTCGTACCGGTATACTTCTGGTTGTACCGTACATTCGTACGCACGCCACCAACCTCGCTGCTCTCTCGTGCGTGTGCGTCAGGGGCCCAGATGGAAACGGAGACGGAGGAGCGGCACAAGAAAATTAAAGCGAGGCATGAGCACGGCTCGGTGGGCAGGACCGACAGCAGCGTCCGGAGAGCGGCGTCGTGGTCGATGTCGATCGATGGCCGATCTGCGACGCCGTCCGTGCACGCAGGTGCAGCTAGCGGTGCTCGCCCGGTGTCGCGAGCAGGGGCAGGGAAGAAAGGTACGGACTGCTGCGTGGCCGGTTTGTTTAGCCGAGTCCGGTCCTCGCCGCAGCCGGCGTTGGACTTTTATGTAGCGCTTGGGTTGGACCTTAGACCCGGCCGCTCCCGCTCGCTCGCCAATTCCCGTCAATCAAGACATGTATTTATAAGGGAGAGTGTGTAATGGACACGTGTCAACGTGCGCGTGTCTCCGGAACGGAATAGTAACATTTCTCGTGAACTCTCTTTGTACTAGGACTAGCGAAAACGAACAAAAATAATTGCGCTTGTGACTTGCACATATCCATCCATACATACGAAGAAACCAAATAAAAGTAATCACACTTCTTTTATTGAAAACCAGTCCATCTGAACATTTTCATTGAGTAGTGGTTGACACGATAAAGAAAGTGTAGCACACAATGGTTGCCACCGAGCACATATAACACATACTCTTTTTATTACGAGGGACATATATAACGTAGACTCACCTCGATCGATCATCGACTATGTTGCAAGCAACCAGTAGGGGGGGGGGGGGGGGGAGGCGTGATCATGGTGAAAGACCACAGAGTTCCTGCTCTTTCAAATCTCACATAGGGTGATAGTCGCCATCGTGTATCGTAGGGGAGGCGAGGATGGCAATGCACTAGTAGAAAAGAAGGCTTTGGTTCAGGCCGGGTCAGCCCATTAGTCCCGGTTCAGTCCAGAACCGGGACCCATGGGGGCACTGGTCCCGGTTCATGAGGCCAGGGGCCTGCCGGGCCTCGTGGGGGCATTGGTCCCGGTTCGTCTGACCCCTTTGGTCCCGGTTGGTGGGACGAACCGGGACCAATGGGCCTCGCTCCTGGCCCACCACCATTGGTCCCGGTTGGTGGCTTGAACCGGGACCACAGGCTGCCCTTTAGTCCCGGTTCATGCCACGAACCGGGACCAATGAGGTGCCTATATATACCCCTCGCCCGCGAGCAGAGCACTCCAGTGCTCTGTTTTTCTCTAGCCGGCGAGGGGAGGGCTTTGTGGTGCTCTAGCTCACCTCCTATGCACATGAGGTGTTCGATGAAATGCCTGAGCCACACTAGTTAAGCTTTTTCCTCTCGAAGCTCTGATGAACCGGCAATGGATGTACGGTGACAGACACACCTCCGAGTACATTAAGGCCGTGCATGATTTTCTCGAAGTGGCTGAGGCAAACAAGCAGAATGGTTTTATGTGTTGTCCATGCCCTAAATGTGGGAATACGAAGTCTTACTCTGACCGGAAAAATCCTTCACACCCACCTGCTTCACAAGGGTTTCATGCCACACTATAATGTTTGGACGAGGCACGGAGAAATAGGGGTTATGATGGAAGACGGCGAAGAAGAAGAGGACGATGACAACTATGTGCCCCCTGAATACGGTGATGCTGCAACGGGGGAAGCTGCTGAAGATCAAGAGGAACCAGACGATGTTCCCGATGATGATGATCTCCGCCGGGTCATTGTCGATGCAAGGACGCAATGCGAAAGTCAAAAGGAGAAGCTGAAGTTCGATCGCATGTTAGAGGATCACAAAAAAGGGTTGTACCTCAATTGCGAAGATGGCAACACAAAGCTCGGTACCGTACTGGAATTGCTGCAGTGGAAGGCAGAGAATGCTGTGCCTGACAAAGGATTTGAGAAGCTACTGAAAATATTGAAGAAGAAGCTTCCAAAGGATAACAAATTGCCCGACAGTACATACGCAGCAAAGAAGGTCATATGCCCTCTAGGATTGGAGGTGCAGAAGATACATGCATGCCCTAATGACTGCATCCTCTACCGCGGTGCGTACAAGGATCTGAACGCATGCCCGGTATGCGGTGCATTGCGGTATAAGATCAGACGAGATGACCCTGGTGATGTTGACGACGAGCCCCCCAGGAAGAGGGTTCCTGCGAAGGTGATGTGGTATGCTCCTATAATACCACGGTTGAAACGTCTGTTCAGAAACGAAGAGCATGCCAAGTTGATGCGATGGCACAGTGAAGACCATAAGAAAGACGGGAAGTTGAGAGCACCCGCTGATGGGTCGCAGTGGAAAAAAATCGAGAGAAAGTACTGGGCTGAGTTTGCAGGTGACCCAAGGAACGTATGGTTTGGTTTAAGCGCGGATGGCATTACTCCTTTCGGGGAGCAGAGCAGCAATCACAACACCTGGCCCGTGACTCTATGTATGTATAACCTTCCTCCTTGGATGTGCATGAAGCGGAAGTTCATTATGATGCCAGTTCTCATCCAAGGCCCTAAGCAACCCGGCAACGACATTGATGTGTACCTAAGGCCATTAGTTGAAGAACTTTTACAACTGTGGAATGGAAACGGTGTACGTACGTGGGATGAGCACAAACAAGAGGAATTTAACCTGCACGCGTTGCTGTTTGTAACCATCAACGATTGGCCCGCTCTCAGTAACCTTTCAAGACAGACAAACAAGGGATACCACGCATGCACGCACTGTTTAGATGACACTGAAAGTATATACCTGGACAAATGCAGGAAGAATGTGTACCTGGGCCATCGTCGATTTCTTCTGACCAACCATCAATGTCGAAAGAAAGGCAAGCATTTCAAAGGCGAGGCAGATCACTGGAAGAAGTCCGCCATGCGTACCGGTGATCACGTACTTGCTATGGTCAATGATTTACACGTAATCTTTGAAAAGGGTCCCAGTGGACTAGCTGTTCCAAATGACGCTGAGGGACACGCACCCATGTGGAAGAAGAAATCTATATTTTGGGACCTACCCTACTGGAAAGACCTAGAGGTCCGCTCTTCAATCGACGTGATGCACGTGACGAAGAACCTTTGCGTGAACCTGCTAGGCTTCTTGGGCGTGTATGGGAAGACAAAAGATACACCTGAGGCACGGGAGGACCTGCAACGTTTGCACGAAAAAGACGGCATGCCTCCGAAGCAGTATGAAGGTCCTGCCAGCTATGCTCTTACGAAAGAAGAGAAAGAAATCTTCTTTGAATGCCTGCTCAGTATGAAGGTCCCGACTGGCTTCTCGTCGAATATAAAGGGAATAATAAATATGCCAGAGAAAAAGTTCCAGAACCTAAAGTCTCATGACTGCCACGTGATTATGACGCAACTGCTTCCGGTTGCATTGAGGGGGCTTCTACCGGAAAACGTCCGATTAGCCATTGTGAAGCTATGTGCATTCCTCAATGCAATCTCTCAGAAGGTTATCGATCCAGAAATCATACCAAGGCTAAGGAGTGATGTGGCGCAATGTCTTGTCAGTTTCGAGCTGGTGTTCCCACCTTCCTTATTCAATATCATGACGCACATCCTAGTTCATCTAGTCGACGAGATTGTCATTCTGGGGCCCGTATTTCTACAAAATATGTTCCCCTTTGAGAGGTTCATGGGAGTCCTAAAGAAATATGTCCGTAACCGCGCTAGGCCAGAAGGAAGCATCTCCATGGGCCATCAAACAGAGGATGTCATTGGGTTTTGTGTTGACTTCATTCCTGGCCTTAAGAAGATAGGTCTCCCTAAATTGCGGTATGATGGGAGACTGACTGGAAAAGGCACGCTAGGAGCGGACTCAATAATATGCAGGGGCGGGCATTCTTGGTCTCAAGCACACTACACAGTTCTACAGAACTCTACCTTGGTGACCCTGTATGTCGATGAACACAAGAACAGTCTGCGCTCCAAACACCCGGAGCAGTGCGACGACTGGATTACATGTGAACACATCGGGACTTTCAGCAGTTGGTTGGAAACACGTCTTAGAGGTGACAACACTGTTTGTGATGAGCTGTACTCGTTGTCCAGGGGACCATCTTTGACTGTATTGACTTACAAAGGATACGAGATAAATGGGAATACATTTTACACGATCGCCCAAGATCAAAAGAGCACCAACCAAAACAGCGGTGTCCGCTTTGATGCAGCAACCGAGAGGGGAAATGACACATATTATGGTTACATAGTGGACATATGGGAACTTGACTACGGACATGATTTTAAGGTCCCTTTGTTTAAGTGCAAATGGGTCAATCTGTCAGGAGGCGGGGTACAGGTAGACCCACAGTACGGAATGACAACAGTGGATCTGAAAAAATCTTGGGTACACTGACGAACCGTTCGTCCTAGCCAATGATGTGGCACAGGTTATCTATGTGAAGGACATGTCTACCAAACCGAGAAAAAGAAAAGATAAGGAAGTTAATACATCATACGATGAGCCAAAGCGCCACATAGTTCTTTCAGGAAAAAGGGACATCGTGGGAGTGGAGGGCAAGACAGACATGTCTGAAGATTATGAAAAGTTTCATGAAATTCCTCCCTTCAAAGTCAAGGCTGACCCAAGCATCCGGATAAACGATGAAGATTATCCATGATTACGGCGCAATAAGCAAATGACACAAGCGAAGAAAAAGTGAAGACTTTCTCCCGCAACTATTATGATGATACCATGCAAACTTTGTAACAGACGAGTATGATACCATTATTCGTTTTGTACACGAAGTGCATCTAGTTTTTGCCGTAACCCTCTCAACTTCCCACATGCTACATGGATGAAATGATGATACCATGCCAACTTTCAACCTTTTCAGAGTTCATTTGAAATGCTTTTCAATTTCAGGGTCTTATAGCTCAAAATAATCAATAAATACATGAAAAATAACAAATGAAGTCAGAGAGGGCAGAAAGAACCGGTACTAAAGGAATCAACTAAAAAGCTTTTATAAACCTCTAGTATTATTGAAACTAAAATTATATAGAATTTATGCAACTAAAATTATCAAAGTATTTTCTGTTCAAAACATTAAAAGCAAAAAGAATTTTCATAAATAAATACAAAAAGCAAAAAACAAAATAAAATAAATAAGTATAAACAAAATAAACTTTTATAAATAAGTAGAAACAAAATAAAATAAATAAAATAAACTTTTATAAAATAAATAAGTAGAAACAAAATAAAATAAAATAAAATAAACTATAATAAAACAAAATAAATAAACCTTAATAAAATAAATAAAATAGCAACAGTAAGTATTTTGTTGTAAGTAGAAACAAAATAAAAAAATAAAGCAACAAAGAAAACAAAAAAACTGGAAAAAAATAAAAAATGCCACCTCCTGGGCCACCACGGCCTGAATTCGACTAGAAACCCAGCTAGTTGGGCCAGGATTCAGGCCCGCAGAAGGCCCAGCAGGCCCACAGGCAAAGCAGTGTCAAATTAGGCCCATAGGCCTGCAGTTCAGAGGAGTTCGAGAGAGAGGAGGCAGCAGTGCTTATAAACAGGTAGTCGACGCTCTCAACTAGCGAGGTGGGACTAAACTCCCACCACCACGCCGCTGTGCAATGCCATTGGTCCCGGTTGGTGGTACGAACCGGGACCAATGCCACCCTTTGGTCCCGGTTCGTGCCACCAACCGGGACCAATGCCCCCCCTTTAGTCCCAGTTGGTGCCACCAACCGGGACCAAAGGCCGCCGCTTCCCGCCCTTTGGGCTGCTGAAAAGAGGCCTTTGGTCCCGGTTGGTGACACCAACCGGGACTAAAGGGTGGCATTGGTACCGGTTTGTGCCACCAACCGGTACCAATGGGTTTGCTATATAAGCCAGCACTTGTGAAAATTTCATCAGTTCTTCGATCCCTCCGACGACGCCGCCAGGCTGCCCGAGCTCGCCGTGCCTCTGCCGCGCCCCCGACCACGCCGCCGTTGCCCCGCCCCGACCACGCCGCCGTCGCCCTGCCCCCCGACAACACCGCGCGCCCTCGTCGTGCCTCTGCCGCGCCCCCGACCCGCCCCGTCGACGCCGTCGCCGCCCTCTGCCCCGTCGACGCCATCGCCCCTGCCCCGACCACGCCGCCGTCGCCCCTGCCCCCCGACCACGCCGCGCGCCCTCGCCGTGCCTCTGCCGCGCCCCCGACCCGCCCCGTCGACGCCGTCGCCGCCCTCTGCCCCGTCGACGCCATCGCCCGTGCCCCGACCACGCCGCCGTCGCCCCTGCCCCGACCACGCCGCCGTCGCCGCCCTCTACACCGACGTCGGCGCCGTGCCTCTGCCCCTGCCCCGACCACGCCGCACCTCTCCTTGGTCAGGCCGGCGCCGCCCCCCTGTCCTCTCCTCTGTTTTTTCACATATTTATGATGTTTTTTTCCAGATTATATGTATATGTGTGAGTAATGTATGTGTGTATATCTGATTATATGTCCTTTTTTAGATTTTTTGTTCATATATATGATGATTTGTTTTTTGCATTTTTATAAAAATGTATATATGTATGTATGTTCTTTGTGCATATAAAAGTTAGATTTTTAGTACATTTGGGTACATTTTAGGTTAGTTTTATCTATATATGTTCTCTGATTTAGTACATTTTAGGTTAGTTTCATTTTTAGAAAAGTTTTATATATTTAGGAAAAGAAGGAAGAGAAGGAAGAAGAAGAAGAAGAAAAAGTTTTATATATGCAAAAGTTACATTATTAGAAAAGTATTATATATCTAGCTAGGAAGATATTGAAGAAGAAGAAAACGAAGGAGAGGAAAAAGGAAAATAAGAAGAAGAAAAAGAAGAGGAGAAGAAGAAAGGAATAGAGGAGAAGAAGAGAAAATATTCCATTTTCTCTTCTTCTCCTCTTTTTTTTCTTCAATCTTCTCCTCTATTAATATCTTCTTCTCCTCTTTTTATTTCTTCTTCGTCTTCTTATTTTTTATCGGATATGTCGTTCTCGATATACCCCGTGTCCCGATAACTTCAACACGAGGGGGGGGGTCGACCTACCCCCTCCCCGATAACATTATTTTCCCATGTATGTATGTCATCGTTGTCAATATAAACCCCTCCCGGATAACTTCGACCGTCATAACTTATACCACGGGAGCACCCCCCGGCCCTCTCGCTCGACCAAAACTCTCGAGGACACCCAAACCCTAGAAAAAATGATGTCAGTCTCCTACCCCCTCCCGCCGCGCCCCTACCCTTGAAGCGTTGCCGAGGCCATCCCAAACCCGGAATAAGCTAGGTCTACGTTTGCACTAATATATCCACCTGCTGTCATGTTTGTGTAATAATTTCCATGTTGTAATATTTGCAGAAACAATGGAGCACGGACGAGACGAGGACGCAGAAGAGGTGTTGGGGGACATAATCTTAGCCGGAGGTGATGTCTTGTCGTATCTTAACGATAATGATGGTATGGAAGAACAGGGTGAAGAAGCAGGCTACGGTGATCGAAGAGTGGAGGAGGAAAGACATGATTATGATGGCTCCGGTGACCCAATGCTGGTGCAAGAAGGAGCCCGTGGTGACGGCTCCGGTGACCGAACAGAGTCCGGCCAGGTAAATATATTAGTTAAGCCTGTGCTGACTAGCTAATTGATGCATTCATTGTTTTGGTATGTACACATATTAATTAACTCTCGTCTTTCTTCTTTTTTCTAGCCCTCCGGATCGAGCACAACTTCGGTAAAGAGACGAGGCCCGAAGAAAAAGTTGCGCTCGGATGAAAGGTTTGAGATCACAGCAATCGCGCGCGACGGCCAACCGATTGAACCCATCCGGACAAAGGAAGCATTTGCTGCTCAGTGCGGGGTTCTTGTTAGGGACAAGATCCCGATCAGCATCCACCAATGGTATAAGCCTAAGAAGGAAGACCCTGAGGTGTCTTATGTCAATGATATGCAGAAAGATGATCTTTGGACTGAGCTGAAGGCAAATTTCACCCTACCGCCAGAGGAGGATCCGGAGAAGCCAGTTAAAGAGCAATTAATCAAGTCTCATGCTCTTAAGAAGATGGCAGACCTATTCAGGAGGTGGAAGAATGGGCAGAAAACGTTTGTCGACAAAGAAGAGACACCAGGATTCATCGGCAAATATGAGAAGATCAGAGATCACTGGCCCGCATTTGTGGCCCACAAGACATCGGAAAAGAGTAAGAAGATGTCAGCGACAAACAAGAAAAATTCTGCGAAGAAGAAGCTTCACCATCGCACGGGGTCAGGTGGCTACCTCAAAGCCCGGCCTAAGTGGGCCAAGGCTGAGAATGATCTGCTTGATAAAGGGATCGAACCAGAGACAATGAACTGGCCAGACCGTTGCCGGACTTGGTTCTTCGGGGCTGGCGGAACCTTGGACCCTGTATCAAGGAAGTGCGTTTGGACGGACGAGCAAATGAGAATACCAGTCAAGAGGCTTCAACACTATATCGATGCAGCGCAGCAAGGGACGTTCGTGTTGGGAATCGTAGCATAATTATAAAATTTTCCTACGCTCACCAAGATGCATCTATGGAGTATACTAGCAACGAGGGGAAAGGAGTGCATCTACATACCCTTGTAGATCGCGAGCGGAAGCGTTCCAATGAACGTGGATGACGGAGTCGTACTCGCCGTGATCCAAATCACCGATGACCGAGTGCCGAACGGACGACACCTCCGCGTTCAACACACGTACGGTGCAGCGACGTCTCCTCCTCCTTGATCCAGCAAGGGGGAAGGAGAGGTTGATGGAGATCTAGCAGCACGACGGCGTGGTGGTGGATGTAGCGGGATGTCGGCAGGGCTTCGCCGAGCTTCTGCGAGAGAGAGAGGTGTAGCAGGGGAGGAGGGAGGCGCCCAAGGCTGTAATGTTGTTGCCCTCCCTCCCCCTATATATAGGCCGCCTGGGAGGGGGGGCCGGCCAGGATCCCATCTGGATGGGGGGGGCGGCGGCCAGGGGGGATACTTGCCCCCCAAGGCAAGTGGGGCGCCCCCCCACCCTAGGGTTTCCAACCCTAGGCGCAGGGGGAGGCCCATGGGGGGCGCCCCAGCCCACTATGGGCTGGTTCCCTTCCCACTTCAGCCCACGGGGCCTTCCGGGATAGGTGGCCCCACCCGGTGGACCCCCGGGACCCTTTCGGTGGTCCCGGTACACTACCGGTAACCCCCGAAACTTTCCCGGTGGCCGAAACTTGACTTCCTATATATAATTCTTCACCTCCGGGCCATTCCGGAACCTCTCGTGACGTCCGGGATCTCATCCGGGACTCCGAACAACTTTCGGGTTTCTGCATACACATATCTCTACAACCCTAGCGTCACCGAACCTTAAGTGTGTAGACCCTACGGGTTCGGGAGACATGCAGACATGACCGAGACGCCTCTCCGGTCAATAACCAACAGCGGGATTTGGATACCCATGTTGGATCCCACATGTTCCACGACCATCTCATCGGATGAACCACGATGTCGAGGATTCGATCAATCCCGTATGCAATTCCCTTTGTCAATCGGTATGTTACTTGCCCGAGATTCGATCGTCGGTATCCCAATACCTTGTTCAATCTCGTTACTGGCAAGTCTCTTTACTCGTACCGGAATGCATGATCCCGTGACTAACGCCTTAGTCACATTGAGCTCATTATGATGATGCATTACCGAGTGGGCCCAGAGATACCTCTCCGTCACACGGAGTGACAAATCCCGGTCTCGATCCGTGCCAACCCAACAGACACTTTCGGAGATACCCGTAGTGCACCTTTATAGTCACCCAGTTACGTTGTGACGTTTGGCACACCCAAAGCACTCCTACGGTATCCGGGAGTTGCACGATCTCATGGTCTAAGGAATAGATACCTGACATTGGAAAAGCTCTAGCAAACGAAACTACACGATCTTTTATGCTATGCTTAGGATTGGGTCTTGTCCATCACATCATTCTCCTAATGATGTGATCCCGTTATCAATGACATCCAACGTCCATAGTCAGGAAACCATGACTATCTGTTGATCAACGAGCTAGTCAACTAGAGGCTTACTAGGGACACGTTGTGGTCTATGTATTCACACATGTATTACGATTTCCGGATAACACAATTATAGCATGAACAATAGACAATTACCATGAACAAAGAAATATAATAATAACCATTTATTATTGCCTCTAGGGCATATTTCCAACAGTCTCCCACTTGCACTAGAGTCAATAATCTAGTTACATTGTGATGAACCGAACACCCATTGCGTCCTGGTGTTGATCATGTTTTGCCCTAGGGAGAGGTTTAGTCAACGGATCTGCTACATTCAGGTCCGTATGTACTTTACAAATATCTATGTCTCCATTTTGAACACTTTCACGAATGGAGTTGAAGCGACGCTTGATATGCCTGGTCTTCCTGTGAAACCTGTGCTCCTTCGCAAGGGCAATAGCTCTAGTGTTGTCACAGAAGAGAGTCATCGGGCCTGACGCATTGGGAATCACCCCTAGGTCGGTAATGAACTCCTTCATCCAGACTGCTTCCTGTGCTGCCTCCGAGGCTGCCATGTACTCCGCTTCACATGTAGATCCCGCCACGACGCTTTGCTTGCAACGGCACCAGCTTACTGCTCCTCCATTCAAAATATACACGTATCCGGTTTGTGACTTCGAGTCATCTAGATCTGTGTCGAAGCTAGCGTCGACGTAACCCTTTACGACGAGCTCTTCGTCACCTCCATAAACGAGAAACATATCCTTAGTCCTCTTCAGGTACTTCAGGATATTCTTGACCGCTGTCCAGTGTTCCATGCCGGGATTACTTTGGTACCTTCCTACCAAACTTACGGCAAGGTTTACATCAGGTCTGGTACACAGCATGGCATACATAATAGACCCTATGGCCGAGGCATAGGGGATGACACTCATCTTTTCTCTATCTTCTGCCGTGGTCGGGCATTGAGCCGTGCTCAACTGCACACCTTGCAATACAGGCAAGAACCCCTTCTTGGACTGATCCATATTGAACTTCTTCAATATCTTGTCAAGGTATGTACTCCGTGAAAGACCAATGAGGCGTCTTGATCTATCTCTATAGATCTTGATGCCTAATATATAAGCAGCTTCTCCAAGGTCCTTCATTGAAAAACACTTATTCAAATAGGCCTTTATACTTTCCAAGAATTCTATATCATTTCCCATCAATAGTATGTCATCCACATATAATAAGAGAAATGCTACAGAGCTCCCACTCACTTTCTTGTAAACACAGGCTTCTCCATAAGTCTGTGTAAACCCAAACGCTTTGATCATCTCATCAAATCGAATGTTCCAACTCCGAGATGCTTGCACCAGCCCATAGATTGAGCGCTGGAGCTTGCATACTTTGTTAGCATTCTTAGGATCGACAAAACCTTCCGGCTGCATCATATACAACTCTTCCTTAAGGAAGCCGTTAAGGAATGCCGTTTTGACGTCCATCTGCCATATCTCATAATCATAGTATGCGGCAATTGCTAACATGATTCGGACGGACTTCAGCTTCGCTACGGGTGAGAAAGTCTCATCATAGTCAACCCCTTGAACTTGTCGATAACCCTTAGCGACAAGTCGAGCTTTGTAGATGGTCACATTACCATCCGCGTCCGTCTTCTTCTTAAAGATCCATTTATTTTCTATGGCTCGCCGATCATCGGGCAAGTCAGTCAAAGTCCATACTTCGTTTTCATACATGGATCCTATCTCGGATTTCATGGCTTCTAGCCATTTGTCGGAATCCGGGCCCGCCATCGCTTCTTCATAGTTCGAAGGTTCACCGTTGTCTAACAACATGATTTCTAGGACAGGGTTGCCGTACCACTCTGGTGCGGAACGTGTCCTTGTGGACCTACGAAGTTCAGTAGTAACTTGATCCGAAGCTTCATGATCATCATCATTAACTTCCTCCCCAGTCGGTGTAGGCACCACAGGAACATCTTCCCGCGCTGCGCTACTTTCTGGTTCGGAAGGGGTGACTATCACCTCATCAAGTTCCACTTTCCTCCCACTCAATTCTTTCGAGAGAAACTCCTTCTCCAGAAAGGACCCGTTCTTGGCAACGAAGATCTTGCCTTCGGATCTGAGGTAGAAGGTATACCCGATAGTTTCCTTAGGGTATCCTATGAAGACGCATTTCTCCGACTTGGGTTCGAGCTTTTCAGGTTGAAGTTTCTTGACATAAGCATCACACCCCCAAACTTTTAGAAACGACAGCTTAGGCTTCTTCCAAACCATAATTCATACGGTGTCGTCTCAACGGATTTTGACGGAGCCCTATTTAAAGTGAATGCGGCAGTCTCTAAAGCATAGCCCCAAAATGAGAGCGGTAAATCGGTAAGAGACATCATAGATCGCACCATATCCAATAGAGTGCGATTACGACGTTCGGACACACCGTTTCTCTGAGGTGTTCCAGGCGGCGTGAGTTGTGAACCAATTCCACATTTCCTTAAGTGCGTACCAAATTCGTGACTTAAATATTCTCCACCACGATCTGATCGTAAGAATTTTATTTTTCTGTCACGTCGATTCTCAACCTCACTCTGAAATTCCTTGAACTTTTCAAAGGTTTCAGACTTGTGTTTCATTAGGTAGACATACCCATATCTACTTAAGTCATCAGTGAGAGTGAGAACATAATGATATCCTCCGCGAGCCTCAACACTCATTGGACCGCACACATCGGTATGTATGATTTCCAATAAGTTGGTTGCTCGCTCCATTGTTCCGGAGAACGGAGTCTTGGTCATCTTACCCATGAGGCATGGTTCGCACGTGTCAAATGATTCGTAATCAAGAGACTCCAAAAGTCCATATGCATGGAGCTTCTTTATGCGCTTGACACCAATGTGACCAAGGCGGCAGTGCCACAAGTATGTGGGACTATCGTTATCAACTTTACATCTTTTGGTATTCACACTATGAACATGTGTAACATCACGTTCGAGATTCATCAAGAATAAACCATTGACCAGCGGGGCATGACCATAAAACATATCTCTCAAATAAATAGAACAACCATTATTCTCGGATTTAAATGAGTAGCCATCTCGAATTAAACGAGATCCAGATACAATGTTCATGCTCAAAGCTGGCACTAAATAACAATTATTGAGGTTTAAAACTAATCCCGTGGGTAGATGCAGAGGTAGCGTGCCGACGGCGATCACATCGACCTTGGAACCATTCCCGACGCGCATCGTCACCTCGTCCTTCGCCAGTCTCCGTTTATTCCGTAGTTCCTGTTTTGAGTTACAAATATGAGCAACCGCACCGGTATCAAATACCTAGGAGCTACTACGAGTACTGGTAAGGTACACATCAATTACATGTATATCACATATACCTTTGGTGTTGCCGGCCTTCTTCTTGTCCGCTAAGTATTTGGGGCAGTTCCGCTTCCAGTGACCACTTCCCTTGCAATAAAAGCACTCAGTCTCGGGCTTGGGTCCATTCTTTGACTTCTTCCCAGTAACTGGTTTACCGGGTGCGGCAACTCCCTTGCCGTCCTTCTTGAAGTTCTTCTTACCCTTGCCCTTCTTGAACTTAGTGGTTTTATTCACCATCAACACTTGATGTTCTTTTCCGATCTCTACCTCAGCTGATTTCAGCATTGAATATACCTCAGGAATGGTCTTTTCCATCCCCTGCATATTGAAGTTCATCACAAAGCTCTTGTAGCTTGGTGGAAGCGACTGAAGGATTCTGTCAATGACCGCGTCATCCGGGAGATTAACTCCTAGCTGAGACAAGCGGTTATGCAACCCAGACATTCTGAGTATGTGCTCGCTAACAGAACTGTTCTCCTCCATTTTACAGCTGAAGAACTTGTCGGAGACATCATATCTCTTGACCCGGGCATGAGCTTGGAAAACCATTTTCAGCTCTTCGAACATCTCATATGCTCTGTGTTGCTCAAAACGCTTTTGGAGCCCCGGTTCTAAGCTGTAAAGCATGCCGCACTGAACGAGGGAGTAATCATCAGCACGCTGCTGCCAAGCGTTCATAACGTCTTGGTTTTGTGGGATTGGTGCTTCACCTAGCGGTGCTTCTAGGACATAATCTTTCTTGGCTACTATGAGGATGATCCTCAGGTTCCGGACCCAGTCCGTATAGTTGCTGCCATCATCTTTCAGCTTGGTTTTCTCTAGGAACGCGTTGAAATTGAGGACAACGTTGGCCATTTGATCTACAAGACATAGTGTAAAGATTTTAGACTAAGTTCATGACAATTAAGTTCATCTAATCAAATTATTTAAGGAACTCCCACTCAGATAGACATCCCTCTAGTCATCTAAGTGAAACATGATCCGACTTTAACTAGGCCGTGTCCGATCATCACGTGAGACCGACTAGTCAAGATCGGTGAACATCTCCATGTTGATCGGATCTTCTATACGACTCATGCTCGACCTTTCGGTCCTCCGTGTTCCGAGGCCATGTCTGTACATGCTAGGCTCGTCAAGTCAACCTAAGTGTATTGCGTGTGTTCCGAGGCCATGTCTGTACATGCTAGGCTCGTCAACACCCGTTGTATTCGAACGTTAGAATCTATCACACCCGATCATCACGTGGTGCTTCGAAACGACGAACCTTCGCAACGGTGCACAGTTAGGGTGAACACTTTCTTGAAATTATTATAAGGGATCATCTTACTTACTACCGTCGTTCTAAGCAAATAAGATGCAAAAACATGATAAACATCACATGCAATCAAATAGTGACATGATATGGCCAATATCATTATGCTCCTTTGATCTTCATCTTCGGGGCACCATGATCATCTTCGTCACCGGCATGACACCATGATCTCCATCATCATGATCTCCATCATTGTGTCTTCATGAAGTCGTCACGCCAACGATTACTTCTACTTCTATGGCTAACGCGTTTAGCAACAAAGTAAAGTAAATTACATGGCGTTATTCAATGACACGCAGGTCATACAAAATAATAAAGACAACTCCTATGGCTCCTGCCGGTTGTCATACTCTTCGACATGCAAGTCGTGATTCCTATTACAAGAATATGATCAATCTCATACATCACATATATCATTCATCACATCTTCTGGCCATATCACATCACATAGCACTTGCTGCAAAAACAAGTTAGACGTCCTCTAATTGTTGTTGCAAGTTTTTACGTGGTTTGTAGGTTTCTATCAAGAACGTTTCTTACCTACGTATGACCACAACATGTTTTGCCAATTTCTATTTACCCTTTATAAGGACCCTTTTCATCGAATCCGTTCCGACTAAAGTAGGAGAGACAGACACCCGCTAGCCACCTTATGCAACTAGTGCATGTCAATCGGTGGAACCTGTCTCACGTAAGCGTACGTGTAAGGTCGGTCCGGGCCGCTTCATCCTACAATGCCGCCGAAACAAGAAAAGACTAGTAGCGGCAAGAAGAATTGGCAAACTCAACGCCCACAACTGCTTTGTGTTCTACTCGTGCATAGTAACTACGCATAGGCCTGGCTCATGATGCCACTGTTGGGAATCGTAGCATAATTTAAAATTTTCCTACGCTCACCAAGATGCATCTATGGAGTATACTAGCAATGAGGGGAAAGGAGTGCATCTACATACCCTTGTAGATCGCGAGCGGAAGCGTTCCAATGAACGTGGATGACGGAGTCGTACTCGCTGTGATCCAAATCACCGATGACCGAGTGGCGAACGGACGGCACCTCCGCGTTCAACACACGTACGGTGCAGCGACGTCTCCTCCTTCTTGATCCAGCAAGGGGAAGGAGAGGTTGATGGAGATCCAGCAGCACGACGGCGTGGTGGTGGATGTAGCGGGATGCCGGCAGGGCTTCGCCGAGCTTATACGAGAGAGAGAGAGGTGTTGCAGGGGAGGAGGGAGGCGCCCAAGGCTGTTCTCCTACTGCCCTCCCTCCCCCCCTTTATATAGGCCCCCTGGGAGGGGGGGTGCCGGCCAAGATCCCATCTAGGGTGGGGGCGGCGGCCAAGGGGGGTGACTTGCCCCCCAAGGCAAGTGGGAAGCCCCCCACCCTAGGGTTCCCAACCCTAGGCGCATGGGGGGAGGCCCATGGGGGGCGCCCAGCCCACTAGGGGCTGGTTCCCTTCCCACTTCAGCCCACGGGGCCCTCCGGGATAGGTGGCCCCACCCGGTGGACCCCCGGGACCCTTCCGGTGGTCCCGGTACAATACCGGTAACCCCCGAAACTTTCCCGGTGGCCGAAACTTGACTTCCTATATATAATTCTTTACCTCCGGACCATTCCGGAACCTCTCGTGACGTCTGGGATCTCATCCGGTACTCCGAACAACTTTCGGTTTTCCGCATACACATATCTCTACAACCCTAGCGTCACCGAACCTTAAGTGTGTAGACCCTACGGGTTCGGGAGACATGCAGACATGACCGAGACGCCTCTCCGGTCAATAACCAACAGCGGGATCTGGATACCCATGTTGGCTCCCACATGTTCCACGATGATCTCATCGGATGAACCACGGTGTCGAGGATTCGATCAATCCCGTATGCAATTCCCTTTGTCAATCGGTATGTTACTTGCCCGAGATTCGATCGTCGGTATCCCAATACCTTGTTCAATCTCGTTACCGGCAAGTCTCTTTACTCGTACCGCAATGCATGATCCCGTGACTAACGCCTTAGTCACATAGAGCTCATTATGATGATGCATTACCGAGTGGGCCCAGAGATACCTCTCCGTCACACGGAGTGACAAATCCCAGTCTCGATCCGTGCCAACCCAACAGACACTTTCGGAGATACCCGTAGTGCACCTTTATAGTCACCCAGTTACGTTGTGACGTTTGGCACACCCAAAGCACTCCTACGGTATCCGGGAGTTGCACGATCTCATGGTCTAAGGAAAAGATACTTGACATTGGAAAAGCTCTAGCAAACGAAACTACACGATCTTTTATGCTATGCTTAGGATTGGGTCTTGTCCATCACATCATTCTCCTAATGATGTGATCCCGTTATCAATGACATCCAACGTCCATAGTCAGGAAACCATGACTATCTGTTGATCAACGAGCTAGTCAACTAGAGGCTTACTAGGGACACGTTGTGGTCTATGTATTCACACATGTATTACGATTTCTGGACAATACAATTATAGCATGAATAATAGATAATTACCATGAACAAAGAAATATAATAATAACCATTTATTATTGCCTCTAGGGCATATTTCCAACAAAGTTACCATACGAGAGGACCCCGGAGGAGAACGCGAAGATCGTGCGAGCCGAAGTGACGAACCTCTTTGAAGGGGTGAAAGCAAAGAAACATCCACCTCCGGAGGAGAAGGTAGATCCGGTGAAAGCGAAGCGCACTCTGGCTGCCCTGACAAAACCACCAAAGTCTCCGCCGAAAGGCAACTATGAGCGCATTATTGCAAAGACATTTGTCGAAGCGGAGCGGTCGGGAAGTACTGTCAGTGATCAAAGGTTAAAAGAACGACGAGCTGGGAAAAAAATTGCCCAGCTCGGCGAACAAGCGAACCAATCGTGCCCCCCGCTCAAGGTGTCTAGCGACATCGTCGCTAATGATCCGAGGATGGTGCCCGGTTATAGCTATCTTGGAGATTACCTGCCCAACGATGTACATTATGATTTCTTGGAGGTGGAGGAACACAAATACGAGTACGGGAAGCCTCTCGTCAAAGATGAAAGATCTCTAACAACGATGATGCGAAGATTGCATGATTGGTACATGAAAACCTGCAGAGAGTCTGGGGGGAGGAATACTTTGACGCTGAGAGTTAAAGAGGAGCATGACCTCGTTGGAATTGAACTGTTGAATGTTCCATTTGAGGAGTTCTTCTAGTTTTACCAAAAGGCCCTCGATAAATCAACGGTCACTTGCTACTGTCTGTAAGTAGTACTACTTCTATCATTAAGTCTCTCTATATAGGTCAGGTCTTTCATTGCATGTATTTATAATTATCCTCACTACATTATGCAGACTGAAGATCGCCGAATTGAAGAAAAGACAAATCGGTGATATTGGGTTCATTAACACAAGTCTCATAGATGCAACTGAGGTTAAATATCATGCCGAAAATACCGAGGCCAACTTGCTACAATCGTTGGTAATAAATGAAAACAAAGATATAATACTCTTTCCTTACAACTTCAAGTGAGTGTTACTGTCTTGTGCATATTCGGTTTCCCTTATTAGTTCAGGTTATAGTAATGTAATTGATGACTTATGCATGCGTGCGCAGCTTCCACTATATTCTCCTAGAGATTAAGCTTGAGCAGGGAGTAGTAACCGTCTTAGACTCGAGACGAAAAGATCCCCAGGACTATGCGGACATGACTCAAATGCTCGAGAAGTAAGTTAAATCGATCATTATCCACCATATCAGCAACTTTGTTCATTTCCTGATATCAAGTAATTGTTTTCTTTGTCTGGCAGGGTTTGGAGAAAATTCAACAAAAAAGCTCTAGGACTGCCGAAGAAGCTGCAATTTAGACACCCAAAAGTAAGTACTATAGTAGCATGTTCCGCGCATCTCCTAGTGATTCAAGCGCTAGTTTCATCAATACCATTTAGCATGCTTGCTTATCAGTTTGATTGACCTCTATTTCTTGTAAAGTGGTTGTGGCAGGAACAAGGGAATGATTTCTGTGGATACTACGTTTGCGAGTCCATCCGCCACACGACCTGTGAGCGGGGCTACTCTGACGAACAATATGAAGTGCGTAAGCAATAATATTCACAATTTTATTTTATTACCATCATTTGTGTTGAGTTTCATTTATTCATATATATATATATATATATATATGTATTGACCCCCTTCTTCAAATTAGATCTTTCGGATGCGGGATGAACTCCTACCACCAGATCGTATGCGAGCAATTCAAGAGGAATTGGCGGCATTCTTCCTTGACCACATGATCGCTGAAAACGGAGAATACTATGTGGACCCTGTGTTCATATATAATTAGGAGATTATATTGTAAGAGATAATTATTGTATATATGTAGCCGGTAGTGTCGGATAGATATACGAGAACTTGTTGTTCGACCAATCTCTCGGAGAAGGAGAGGTGGTCGATATCACTTCTCTCTGTATGCATATGTTCATGACGATCTTCTGTTTCCTTCATTTTCTTAATAGCTAGCGTGTCTAGTCCTCTCTATACGTATATAGTATGTAGCGTCGACCAAGCACGGAGATAAGAGAGGACACTTCTCTCTATTAATTAGCTAGCTAACACAATATATGAAACACCTAAATTAACCCCCAAAACCCCCAACCCCCCCCCCCCCCAAAAAACAAAAACCCCAGCCCTTGAAATGCTGACGCGTGGATGCCTATTGGTCCTGTTTTTTTAGAGAGAAACATGCTTTACTTTATTGATTAATAGAACGAATTATAGGAATAATAGAAGTATCATGAGGGTGTAACAGCCATACATGGCGACCCTCCCCTAAATGTAAAGCATGTCTAGCTAAGCCATGAGCCTCCTTGTTAGAAAGACGTCTCTCATGGGTGAAAGAGCAGGAGTGAAACTCTCTGCTCGAGTCGATGATCTCCTGCACGATTGGAGCAATTGTACCCATAGTACCAGTTTGTATGTCCTTGACCACCGCAAGGCAATCTGAAGCCACCCTCAAATGAGTCAGTGCAAGATCCCTGGCTAATGCAATAGCCTCGCGGCATATGCCAGAGCTTCCAAAATCTGCGGATCGGTCATACCATGGAATACCACCACTGCTGAACCAGCATAAGCTCCTGATTGATCCCGACAAACCGCGGTAAAAGCCCCCACCGGAGGGTGTTTACAAACAGCAGCATCGACATTTACCTTGTGATGACCCGCCGGTGGTGGTATCCAAACTGGCGCCCGCACTGGGGTTGTTCTGGGCTTCTTTATTTCATGTGACTTGGACGCGATACTCAAATCTGCCAAAAAGCGTTTGATAAATGAGTGAGTCCCCATCAGGCTCTGGTGCTCCCCTTCATGGATTAGCTTTCGCCGCGCCCCCCATATGGCCCATAGTGTCACGGTTAGCTTTGTGAACTCGGCATGTGGCGTCGATTCTTGCATACTGAAGAGCCAAGCCTTTGCATTCGGTTTTGCTGTTGCTATAACATGCTCAACCAGCTCCGGGTCACCTAGCGCCCATACACAACGCGCCATCGTACACGTTATCAGTGAATGCCTCCACGAGTCCTCCTCTCCACAGATGGCACAACGTGACGATGTGGACATATTACGATGACTAAGTACATCCGCCGTGGGTATAGAGTCCCGGTTAGTGCCACCAACCGGGACCAAAGGCCCTTCTGTCTGGGCTCGCCGCACCGGCCACGTGGAGGCCCATCTGTCCCGGTTCGTGTAAGAACCGGGACTAAAGGGCTAGGGCATTAGTAACGACCCTTTAGTCCCGGTTCAACAACCGGAACAAAAGGCCCTTACCAACCGGGACAGATGACCCTTTTTCCACTAGTGATGCCAGGAAGGGGCGCGCCACGATAGAGATCTTTCATCGAGGAGACATGAGGCATGCCGTCGGCGAGCACCACATCCCAGATGGTGGGGCGCACCCGAAGAGCATATGCAAGGTGGTTTCGTCAGCACCGGCGAGCCAATGATGCGCCGGTGATGCAGGAGTAACGCGTAGGGCATGCGACGATTACATTTGAAACATACATGAAATTTCTCTAGAGGATTGGTTATTATCTCACCCTCCCAGCAAAAGATATATAGCAAAGATTATCTTCTTGAGTTTCTCCCATGATGGTCATGGGTGGGTAGGTAGGCTGCCGTGGGGTGGCCTCAGAGATAAGTTGTCGTGTGATCTAGAGCGATACCTGTAGTGATCGAGACAACGTGGGGTGCGGCGCACACAGTGAACCGATCGCGCAGGACAAATGAGCAAAGAATTATGAGCCGTCGGCCTTTTCTGCTCGTCACCGTCACGAGAGAAACGAGCAAAGCTGGACGGTTTTTTATTGATCGGGTAAAAAAGTTTTGCTTTTAAAGTACGTACAGCCAGGACGACCTAATCGTACGTACTGTACAACACGCGAGGTAAAAACTTACCTGTGCTTTTGATCGAACGAGCTCGCGGAACGGGTCGCCACGAACACGAGTTTTTTTTTTTCTGTTTTTCCTCCTCACCCTTGACTTTGAACTGGCCAAAAAGGCAGCATACATGCACGTGCTACAACAGTTGAGGGATTTGAGATTTGTCGTGCTCGTAGCAGTGTTTTTCTTTTCAAAGTGGAAGGATTTGGATTTGTATCAGTCAAGAAGAAGAAAAATTCGTCGGTTATTTGGGGAAAACCGAACGAAACAAATTCCAAATTTGAAAAATCAAACGAAATCCATTACAACCAATGAGCGGCACATATAGGATACCCCACACACCACTCCAAGGAGGGCCAGGTCGAGACAACACACAATCATCATCGTCATCACTCCTCCACTAGGCGTCATCGCCATCCCTAAACCCCGAACAAACGACTCTGACCTCTCCGTAGGCGATCGTTGACTCAACCCAGACCGTAGAGGCCGTGTGGAGTTGTATGAATATCCGTGCTAGAACTCAGTCACCTGCGACCAGACAACGCAACTCCGACTCTGACGAAGAACTACGCACGATTGGTGCCAAGGAAGATCACGGAATGAACCATCTGCAAACCGTCGTCGTACGCTACCGAGACCTCGCTACCGCAGCTTCGACTTCACAACAACAAACCAGCCAAGGCAATCCCGTGAACACGCCGAAGAAGAGATGACTACCTCAACAATCGCCGCATATCCGACCTCACTTCCTATCCTCGTTGCCACAGACGCGTCGATGCCAACACCGCCACCTTCCACTGGCCATGTTTGCTAGTGCCCAGCTCCAAAGACGAAACCCCCGAGAGGGAATACAACACCAAGACGCCACCATCGTCCGATCACATGAGATCAAGGGTTTCCCTCGGAGCAGCAGCGATAGCCAGATCCGCGCGGACGGGGGCGTGGTAGCAATGTAGCAATGCAGCAATGCCTCCGGGAAGGTCAGCGACAACCAGAACCGCCGCCATCATTGGTCACGACCACAATCGAGACAGGGTGTCACCCAAGCTTCCAACACCACCTCAACCGCACATCACACTGGGGCCGCCAAGCCCACCAAGCACCGCTTGTAGTAAGAGAAGGGAGAATCGCACACGAGGGTTTTTTTTTTAAGAAAAAGGCAACTGAATATTTTGCACGTCAAAGAAAAGGCAGCTCGGTGTGGGTGGCTCCCGTGGCTGCTGCAGACGGACAGGATCACAAGGCAGACGGCGGGCCTCCCCCGGAGTGACAAAAATCCAAGCCCAGTCAGCGGCGGCCGCATATAAAACCGCCTGCCGCCGGCCGCCTCCCTCCTCTGCCACCGGGATCTCCCTCCCCCACCAACCCCCCCTGAATCCATCCATCCAATGGCGACCGCCTCGCTCAAGCTCTGCTCCCCCAAACCCCTTGCCCCCGGGGCCCCGTCCCCCCTCCTCCGCCGCCCGAGCACCGCGCGGCCCGTCGCCCGGCGCCTCCCGCCGGCCCGCGTCGCCGTGCAGCCCGCCGCCGCGCCGGCCCCCGCCGCCTCCCCCGGCACCGCCACCTTCGAGCAGGTTCGCGCGCGCCGCAATGCCTCCCGCTCCCCCTCTATCTGTTCCGTCCGGTGATTGGCTGACCGGGTTTCCTTTCAATCTCCTGTCCTGTGGCCGCGACGGCGCCAGGTGCTGGAGCAGCTGATCGGCGGGGCCGACTTCACGGAGGACGAGGCGGAGGCGACGCTGCAGCTGCTGCTCAACGAGAAGAACGAGGCGCGGATCGCCGCCTTCCTCGTGCTGCTCCGGGCCAAGGGCGAGACCTACGACGAGGTGCGTGATTTTTCTGAACTGTCAGAAATGAAGCGGAATTTCTGCGGCCACTGATCTGGGTTTTTCCCAAGCCGTTCTTCAGATCGTCGGGCTGGCCAAGGCGATGATGAGAAACTGCGTCCTTGTCGAGGGGCTCCACGACGCCGTCGACATTGTCGGCACCGGCGGCGACGGCGCGGACACCGTCAACATCTCCACCGGCTCCACCATCCTCGCCGCCGCGGCCGGCGCCAAGGTCGCCAAGGTATTCTGATTTCTCGCCCCCACCTTTTGTGTCGGATTGCACACGCTCATGTACTGTACTGTACTGATGTGTTCTGCCGTGCGTTTCTGCAGCAAGGGAGCAGGGCGAGCTCGTCGGCCTGCGGCAGCGCCGATGTGCTTGAGGCGCTGGGTGTCAACATCGAGTTGGGACCCGAGGTACTGCCTGATTGGCCTTATGATTGCTCTTTTTCCTCTGTTCTGTACTTGCTTGTGCCTGACATCTTAATAGCCTCTACAGTATGTGTGCATCGATTTCTAATACTGTACTAGCTAGCACATCGAATGCAAATCATACCGCAAGGGTGCCTCCTGCTACTGGGGATAGATTGTGACTTGTCGGATGAAACAGCCGTTGGTATCAAACACCACTTGATGTATTCCTTGAGAAGTAATCAGACTATCAGAGGCACCTTTTGGCTGCTTTGACTTTTCTATATGGTTTTTAGGGAACTTTTCTCTGTGTTAGTACTGCAAAGTAGCACGGGCATTTTACCAACAGCCGTGATTTAGGCAAACATACACCCCCCCTTTCATCTAAATCAATGGGCTGTGCGATGGCTTTGAGATGGCTGCATAGATCTGGGCCTTTGACTCCCATTTTTATTTTGGTATTCTTATTGGTAAAGAAGGAACACGCTCCCAGTTGAATGTTAGTTTCCACCAATTAAATCATGTAAATCAGCATTCAAAGTTACTCACACAATTGGTCCAACTGGGCAAAAACTGAGGTTGCGTGGTGCTACATACTTTTCTTAACCAATCAAAATACGCAATGACACCCACTTCTGTGTCACATAAACTACATACTATGGAGTTGATTGTTGGTCACAACATTTTTTGCAATATTTATTCCAGATCTGGTAGCTTTGTGCATTATATAGTTGCATACCACGTCGGTTATTTGCTTATAATATTTATTCTTTCAGTCATTCATGGAATGGTAGCTGTCCTTGAACTTCTAACCCCTCACATATTATATTTCAGTGCTGTGTGTGCATCTTAAGAAAGCCTGGTGGTTAATATCAGTTATTCCCTTTCCTGTTACCAGGGTATTAAACGGTGCGTCAATGAGGTGGGTGTTGGTTTCATGATGTCTGCAAATTACCATCCGGCAATGAAAATTGTCAGACCTGTGAGGAAGAAGCTGAAGATAAAGACAGTTTTCAATATCCTTGGTCCTCTGTTGAATCCAGCAAGGGTACCTTATGCTGTTATTGGTGTTTACCACGAGAACATAGTAAGTATCTTGTATTCATCTTTTATTTTCTTCTAGTAACTATTTTTTACCAAAGGGTAAAAGCAACCATCACAAGTTTCATGTACACCATTTTAAAGCGATAATTTAATGATCCACATAATTCCATGGTCATCATCAGGTGTTGTTATGAACTTAGTACTTGACTACGTATATCGGTTTCTAGTTAATTCCTTTGTTAACAAAGATTACTGATATAGTGATACTGAACAAGCAAACAGTCGGTAGGAAAGGCTTCAGAAGGCATAGAGATAGTCCTGTTATAAGCTCAATATGCAATTGTTGTCATTACATGTTTTATTCTAATGCACATTTTTTGTTGTTGATAGGTTAGCAAGATGGCCAAAGCAGCTCAGAAATTTGGTATGCAGAGAGCATTGGTTGTTCATTCAAAGGGTCTGGACGAAATAAGCCCACTTGGTATGAACACATACTTAATACTCCCTCCGTCCCAAAATAAGTGACTCAACTTTGTACTAGCTTTAGTACAAACTTGAGTCACTTATTTTGGGACGGAGGGAGTACTAGTGTACTTATGTTGCTCTACTGTAATTGCCACTTGAGAAATTAATTTGGAGCTTTCTGATCAACTGATATATTTTGCATCTAACTGAAGATTCTTTGTCAATTTTTTGTAGGGCCTGGATATATTCTTGATGTCACTCCAGGAAAGATTGAAAAAATGCTCTTCGATCCATGTAAGATTTGTTCTTGGAACTTATAAAAGAAATGGAGATAATCCCTTGAACATGCTTTATGTTAACTTCTGAAATATACAGTGATGGTATTATTATAAAAACTTCAGTCTCACATCCTTTTCATTTTATTACAATTCAGTGGATTTTGGCATTCCGCGCTGCACATTATTAGATCTTAAAGGAGGCGATCCTGCGTTCAACGCAAAAGTTCTCCAGGATGTTCTCGCTGGACAAAGAGGCTCAATTGCAGATGCTCTTGTAAGTTCATCCTTGCTCCTCTCTCTCATTTTAGTTACGCTGTACCTTGCATACGTCCTGAAGAAAATGACTGCATCTTGCTCGGCGGCCTACTGAATCTGCATCAGTTGGCCCATCTTGTACATTAAAGAGTTTACTCAGCATCCTGTAAAAATCATGTTACCCAGCAGTGATATGGTTTGCCGTGATGAGCCCTTTATTTCTCTGAAGGACTCTTTTCTTGAAGCGCACATGTCTTTTGGAAAACAGTTCTTCTATCGTGTGCCAACCTTGAATCGTTTTCTGCTTTGCTCCATAGGTTCTGAACGCCGCGGCGTCCCTCCTTGTTAGCGGCAAAGTCAAAACTCTGCAAGAGGGTGTCGCGCTAGCACAGGAGACGCAGCGCTCCGGAGTGGCCATCAACACGCTCGAGTCGTGGATAAAGGTTTCCAATGTAAGTAGCATGTCTGTTTATCCAGTTATTATCAAATATATCAGGTGCACAACTGTGTTTGATCAGCTAAACACAGAGCGCATGACACTATCCAAAACCTTGTGATTGACACAGAGCTGCTGAGACCGGGGTTGCTTGGCGAGCAGCAGAGCTCTCCGCAATAAGACGCAAGGAATGATGCCAAATAAGGATTCTTTTAGTCCATCCATTCTCCATCATATATATGTCTGCTCTTCTTGTTCCTTTTGTTCGTCTTTGTCACAAGCGTACGTAGATGCCGCCTGGTCTGGTTTGGTTTGTTCATCCAGCAATGTTGTAGTGTAGAGAGAAACCCCATGTGGACGAGATTGTAAGGTTATGGACGGAACAGAACAGGCGCATGCATGCTTATCTTGTTGGCTAAGGTGGATTGGTTGATCATTTTGATCTCAGTTTGTTGCGTTGTGAGACCTGGAAAGAAAGATCTGGATCATGTCGCTGCTGACCCAGAGGATAGATTGATCGTTTTGTATTTTCGTGTCTAGGTCGCAACGTGACAAAGCGATAAGGGGGACACGGCTGAAGAAAAACTGCAGCCATGTGATCCTGCCCATGGAAGCTAGCTAGCGTCTCGGTTGTATTTTCTGCTCCTATACACAACAATCTCAATTCTCAAGACATATACAGTCCCCATACCACTCCTATGCTGTACACAAACTAAGCAAGCGTATCACCTGTGAAGTATGTATAGCACCGGGTGGGAGTGGTGCCGGTCAAGGGTTTTCTTTCTCCCATCGGAAGACGAAAAGCAATCTCACGGCCGCCCCTAGAGAGCTTCGCTCTGCCGGCGGCTCCCCTCTGCCGACGACCTCGATCGTCGGTGATGAGGGGTCGTTGGATCCACGCATGTGGATCGTTTTACTCATTAGTAACTTGTAGGTTTTTTGGCTGTTCATAATCTTGGCTTCGGAGATGGCGATGCGACCGTTGAATAAAGAATCTTCAGATGCTTTCCCTACGAGCCGATCCGATCTTTGTTTGGAAACCAGACTGTTCAAGCAAGTATGGCGTGGCGGCGGCATTCTCGTGGTGGACTTGTGTCCTCGGGCTCCGCCGTTGCGATGGCGTTTGCTCCAGCGCCGGTGCGGAGCTTGGGAGGTAGTCTAGGAGCGGATGCAGCATTGGCGGCATCTCGGAGATGGTGGATCGTGTGCTGAGTTTGTGATTCGTGGCAGACAGGTATGGTTTCCTCTTCCAAAGTCTTAGTCGTGCAAGGGTGCCATATCTGGAGTTCGATGACGTGTCCGGTGTGTTGTCCCGGTTTGATTTGTTCAACGGCAATGGCTTCGCATGTGGCGAGCCACCTTGAAGGTCCGCAAAGCTGTGTATTAGCGATGGAGCTGCGTCGAGCTTGGGTGAGAAGGTGACCCATCATTTTTTTCTTTGGTGTCTGTTGTGGTGGTGCCGGATGCAGGTGACGGGCATTGGTGTGAAGCGCAAGGGTTTCTTTAAGCTTGATTGTAATTTTCTTTCTTGGTTGCTGTTCCTTTGTGCAAAGATTAGCGTTTTGTTGTCTTTTTAGTTTGAGCATTGATAGGTGCTGGTCAGCCGGCCGAAATTTCGGTCGATCGCCACGCATTGGCCCAATAACACCCGTCAGATCAGTCCTCCCCCCCCCACACACACAGTTAAACAGCCTGTATGAGTTGGCCTCGACGAAAAAAGGGCAGTCTCCCCACGAGCGGCCCCCTCCTGCTGGCGACCGCCCCTCACCGCTTGTCCTCGCCGGGCACCGTCCTCTCGTCCGTGCTCCCAACACGCTGCCGCCCTCCGCCTGAGATCTGTCCGCGCATATCCGTCAGGATCCCATGAGTTTGAGCGTGCGCACGCGCACGCTCACACACACATATATATAGTAGCACTATTCTGATCCCAGGATCAGAATAGTTATTCGGATCACGGTCGGCCCTGGGCCCGATGATACGTTCCTGAGATCAAAAAAACCCACTCGACCGATTACATTACAGAAAAAAGCCCACCCCACCCCACCGGCTCCCCGATCCCCACCCTGGCCTCGCTCGATCCCCTTCCCCGAACCCCGCACCCTTCCTGGATCTCGCCGCCCCGCGCGCCTCCTCTGCCACGGCCGGCGAGCCACCTCCCTCCGCGGCCGGTGCGCCTCCTCCCGCCGACCGACCTACCCAAGGCGCCCCCCGACCTACCAGCCCGGGGTCGCTGTGCGCCGCCCACCAACCTTCGCGCGCCACCGGGAACCTGCTGCCGCACTTCCGCCATGGCCGCACGCTCCTTCGCGCCCCAACCACCGCCACCGCCGGGGATCCTTGAACACCATCAACCTGGCACGCAGTCCATGGCCGCCACCCCACGCAGTCCCCTTCTTGCTGCCGATGAGTAAATTGCACAGAAGTACCACAATTGGGGCATTGGAAGCAGATTGGTACCAAGATTGGTAATTTTTACATGTCAGTACCAAGATTGGGGCTAGCCGTTGCAAAAAAGACTAAAAGCTCGTTTTGTACGTATTGACACTAAAGCTGACCGATTGGGCCCGCCCGTCAGGCGCCATGCTGGCCAGTGCGCGCGTCGCCTGCGCTGGCTGCGCGCTGACTCGGACGAGGCCGGCCCGTTGGTGCGACCGAGCCAGAACCCGACCCCGCTCTGCCCTGTTCCTTTTCCTCGCACCCTCGCCGGCGGCTGCCTCCCCGCCCGCCCCACCGCCGCCGCACCACGCCGCCGTAGCCATGGATCGAACTGCTTAGGCGCTGTCACCTCCCTCGCGCCCTCCTCTCCCCCGCGGTTGCTGTGCCCTAGGCGACGATGGCCTCGGCGACTCCGGCAGGCGGCGATGGCCTGGGCGATGCGAGCGGCGGCGACCTCCCCCGCTTCGATGGCAGTGGCGGCTACTCCAGCTCGGAGTACAGTAGCGCGGAGGAAGATTTTGCGGAGCCGGCGTTGTCGATGGAGCAGAGGCTGCGGCTGGCGCGAATTTGGGTGGACAACCCTAGCACCGCCCATCACTGGTCTCATGGCTTCGGTGGTGTTCTGTAAGTGCTCCACTGTTCCATTCTTGCTCCATTCTTGCTCACTGAAATTGGGGATTAGGGTTAGAGTTTACTACCTGCATGTTTAGCACTCTAATTGCTAGGCCTAACTAGAGCAGAGTAGTATAGTGGATTACATGAGTCCTAACTAGAGCAGAGTAGCATTATGTGTTACCTAACTGGAGTAGAGCAGAGCAGCATCAGTGGATTACATTGTTATTTCTTAGTCCAAATTGTCAGAGCAGCATTAGGTGTTACCTAGCTAGGGTAAATAAAAGCTTTGCTTATATGTTAACTTAAACAAAGCTCTGTTTATATGTTAACTTGTGTATATGTTAACTTAAACAAAGCTCTGTTTATATGTTAACTGAAACAAATCTTTGTTTATATGTTAGACAATATGTTAAGTAAAATTGTTTATTAACCAATTTTGTCTGTTATTTCATTTTGCAGTTTGTATGATGACATTTTGGATGTTAGGTTCTATTTTGATGCTTCAGAAATGTTAGAGCTGAAGCTCTGCAGTTCAGATGTAACATACCTGAATATGATTGCAGTGATGGAAACCCAAGGATTTAGTGAATATGATCTGCTGTTTCACATTGAGAATCCAGATTTAGGGGAGAAAGGATTGGAGATGGTAGAGAGTAATGCTGAGTTGCAACTAGTAAAGAGGCATGTTGAGGAGTGTAAGGTTTTAAATTTTCTAGTGAGGGCATGTCCACCTCCTTGCAGCAAGTTTGAGAGGCAAGAATTATCCACTGTTGTGTATGAAGAGCCTGTGTTATATGATCTCAGTGAGCCACCCATCTATGCTGTTGATGAAGAAGGAGTTGCCTTTGAAAGTCAGAGTAGCAGCTGCAGTTTAGCTCATGGTACTGGTGTTTGCACACAAGAGAGCAAGAATGTAAAAGGAAAACTGAAAGCTGTTTTGGAAATAGAAGAAGAAGAGGGATATGATGGCAGTGGTGGTTCTGATTGTGAAGGTGAAGATGACAGTGATGTAAACCCTTTTTATATGGGTGATGCTGATGACATAGAGATGGATGAGGGAAAGAAACAGAGAGAGTATGATGAAGTAGAAGAGGAACAAACAGATGATGAAGAATCTGAGGAGGAAGAAATGGTGCATTACTCGGGTGACACAGAGGTTGAGGAACCTTTTGAAATGGATGAAGATGACAAGGTTGTTTCACAGGATGAAGAAACTGTAATTGTACATGAAGAGAAGAAGAAGAAGAAACAGAAGCTTCCAGTTAGGAAAGGGCCTACAACAAGGACACATTCAAGTGTAGTTCAAGAGGAGGAACCTGATTTCAAACCTTCATCTGATGAAGAAGAGAAATGATTGTTGAAGGAGGCTGCTGATGATGGTTATGAGCCATTGTCATTTGTGCTGCCAAAGAAAAGGAAGAGCAGGGCAAAGCAGAGGCCTCCTAGAAAATGGTACAATGAGAAAATGGAGGCACCACATGAGCAATTATGTCTAAAGATGTGTTTCAAGGATCAACATCAATTCAGAGAGGCTTTGTTGAACTTACACATCACTCAAGGCAGAAACTTCAAATATCATAGGAACTCAGATCAAAGAATAATTGTAGAATGCAACCAAAAACATTGCAACTTCTTTATGGTGGCAGCAGTTATAAAAGGTGAAACTACTTTTGTAATTAAGAAGATGAGAATTAAGCACACTTGCCCTATTAGTACAGAGACAACAAGGGTAAGTGCCAAGTGGCTTGCACAGAAGTATGAGTCACTGTTCAGATCTGATCTAACAACTGGCATTCAGACTTTGATTGATGCCTGCATGGAGAAGTATGGTGTGGATGTGCCCAAGTCAATGGCATATAGGGCAAAGAACCTAGCTATTGATGCTGTGCTAGGAGACCACAAGAAGCAATACCCTAGGTTGAAAGACTATGCTCAGACAGTGATGGATACAAACCCTGGGAGTAGAGTAGTAGTCACTACTGTAATTCCAACACCCACTGAAAAAATCCCCCATCCAGGTCCAAGATTCCATGCTATGTTCTATTGCATCAATGGAGCAAGGGAGGGGTTTCTCAAGGGGTGCAGACCATTCATTGGTTAGTTTGTTCACCTTGTGCATTAGTTACATATTGTTTCATCTTGAAATGCATTTGAATGTTTTTAATACTGAATTTGCTTGCTCATTCAGGTGTTGATGGGTGCTTCATTAAGTTAACTACTGGTGCTCAACTACTTGCTGCCACTGGTAGAGATGGCAACAACAATATATACCCACTAGCATTTGGTATTGTTGGGCAAGAGGACACACCTAACTGGTGTTGGTTTCTACACCAACTTAAAATCTGCCTAGGAGGAGAAGTGGGAAGGTTTGGTCCATATACAATAATGTCAGATAGACAAAAGGTATGTGCTTGCATCTTATGTCATTGTTCCTATATGGTTGTTTTGTGCTAGATAGTAGCTTAGCTAGTTTAATCGTGTGTCCCAGGGCCTACTGAATGCAGTGAATGCTGTCTTTCCTAAGTGCAACCAAAGGTTCTGCCTTAGGCATATCTATGCAAACTTCCAAAATGCTGGGTTTAGGGGGGAAGATCTGAAAAAGTGTATGGATAATGCTGCCTATGCATATAGTGAACACAAATTTAACATTGCAATGAATGACCTTAGAGCTGAGTGTGAGCAAGCTTGGGAGTGGCTTTGTCAAATACCCAAGAAAACATGGGCAAGGCATGCATTTGACACAAACTGCAAGACTGACCTTGTAGTTAACAATTTATCTGAGGTGTTCAACAAGTATGTCCTAGATGTTAGGAAGAAACCAATTAGGACAATGTGTGATGGAATAAAGGATAAGTAGATGGTGAGGTGGCATAGGAATAGGGAGAGTGGAAAGAAAGCTAGATGGGACATAACACCCCATTATAGTGAGAAGCTAGAGGTTGAGAAGGAGAGGGCCAAATATTGCAAACCAATTCAAGCGGGTGGGGACTTGTGGCAAGTTACAAGTGGGCAGCAAACCCATGCTGTTAACTTGCAAATGCACACATGTGGGTGCAGAAAATGGGACCTAAGTGGCATCCCATGTAACCATGCCATCTCAGCAATAAACAAGGCCAAAAGAAAACCAGAGGATTGTGTCAGCAAGTTCTTCAAGAAAGAAATTTATCTGGCAGCTTATGAACCAATGATCTATCCAGTTCTTGGTGAGCATGACTAGACAAGGACCCCTGGTCCAGACATTGACCCACCTGCATTTAAAGTGAAGAGAGGAAGAAAGAAAGAGAAGAGGATCAAGGGGAAATTTGAAGTTCCAAAGCCTAAGGCGACGTCAAGAATGGGGACTATAACATGTGGCAATTGTGGACTGCAAGGACATAGGTACACAAGCTGCAACAAGCAGTTGAAGCCTGAGCTGGCTTTGAGGAAGAACAAACATGTGGTAATCCTCTAATAAGTAGTAACAGGTTTTCCTTCTTGTACATTCTTTTTTTTTAAGTACTAACTCATTTTCCTTCTTTGTTTATGCAAGCCTCTTGCAAGGAATTCCAATGCTGGTGCTGCTGCTACTACACCAGCATCAAGAACTTCTCATCCAGCTCCTACAACAACACCAACAGCTGGAACAGGAGCTGGGAGAGGAGCTGGGAGAGGGGCTGCAGCTGCAGCTGCTGGGAGTGGTGCTGCTAGAGGTGCTGGTAGAGGTGCTGGTAGAGGTGCTGCACCAGGTGCTGGGAGAGGTGCTGGGAGAGGGAGAGGTACATTCTCTGCCCCAAGGCAATCTGGTCCCTCCACATCTACTGCTCCCTCCACATCTACTGCTGGGAGAGGTGCTGGTGGTACACATAGTGGATGGAGGAGCTACTTCTATGCAAGTGGTAACTAGATACTTCATGTGTGTGTTCTTGCATCCTATGATACAATGTGGATGTACTTCTATGCTTTGGTTGTGTACTTTAAGAATCAATGCCATATATGGCTTTTGTTCATGTGGATGCATCTGATGAGTGAATGCCTGGATGTTCTTGCATCTTATTGATATGTTGGCTATGCTCAAAATGGTTCTTTTTAAGATTGATATGTTGGTGGCTCGGGGTCGACGGAACCACCTAAAGGCATCATTTAGGGTTTTGGTGGCTCGGGGTCGACGGAACCACCTAAAGCATCATTTAGGGTCTAGGGTGGCTCGGGGTCGACGGAAACCACCTAAAGCATCATTTAGGGTCTAGGGTGGCTCGGGGTCGACGGAAACACCTAAATGCATCATTTAGGGTTTTGGTGGCTCGGGGTCGACGGAACCACCTAAAGCATCATTTAGGGTCTAGGGTGGCTCGGGGACGACGGAACCACATAAAGGCATCAACTAGGGTCTAGGGTGGCTCGGGGTCGACGGAAACACCTAAAGGCATCATTTAGGGTTTTGGTGGCTCGGGGTCGACGGAACACCTAAAGCATCATTTAGGGTCTAGGGTGGCTCGGGGTCGACGGAACCACCTAAAGCATCATTTAGGGTCTAGGGTGGCTCGGGGACGACGAAACCACATAAAGGCATCAACTAGGGTCTAGGGTGGCTCGGGGTCGACGGAAACACCTAAAGGCATCAACTAGGGTCTAGGGTGGCTCGGGGTCGACGGAAACACCTAAAGACATCAACTAGGGTCTAGGGTGGCTTGGGGTCGACGGAACTACCTAAAGGATCATTTAGGGTCTAGGGTGGCTCGGGGTCGACGGAAACACCTAAAGGCATCATTTAGGGTTTTGGTGGCTCGGGGTCGACGGAACCACCTAAAGCATCATTTAGGGTCTAGGGTGGCTCGGGGTCGACGGAAACACCTAAAGGCATCATTTAGGGTTTTGGTGGCTCGGGGTCGACGGAACCACCTAAAGCATCATTTAGGGTCTAGGGTGGCTCGGGGTCGACGGAAACACCTAAATGCATCATTTAGGGTTTTGGTGGCTCGGGGTCGACGGAACCACCTAAAGCATCATTTAGGGTCTAGGGTGGCTCGGGGTCGACGGAAACACCTAAATGCATCATTTAGGGTTTTGGTGGCTCGGGGTTGACGGAACCACCTAAAGCATCATTTAGGGTCTAGGGTGGCTCGGGGACGACGGAACCACATAAAGGCATCAACTAGGGTCTAGGGTGGCTCGGGGTCGACGGAAACACCTAAAGGCATCATTTAGGGTTTTGGTGGCTCGGGGTCGACGGAACCACCTAAAGCATCATTTAGGGTCTAGGGTGGCTCGGGGTCGACGGAACCACCTAAAGCATCATTTAGGGTCTAGGGTGGCTCGGGGACGACGGAACCACATAAAGGCATCAACTAGGGTCTAGGGTGGCTCGGGGTCTACGGAAACACCTAAAGGCATCAACTAGGGTCTAGGGTGGCTCGGGGTCGACGGAAACACCTAAAGACATCAACTAGGGTCTAGGGTGGCTCGGGGACGACGGAAATACCTAAATGCATCATTTATTGTTTTGGTGGCTTGGGGTCGACGGAACCACCTAAAGCATCATTTAGGGTCTAGGGTGGCTCGGGGTCGACGGAACCACCTAAAGCATTCAACTAGGGTCTAGGGTGGCTCGGGGTCGACGGAACCACCTAAAGCATCACTGTAACATAACATATGTAACTATTCCTTTTGCAAATGCATTTAAGCATTTAACCATCAATATAACATAAGCATCACTCTGACATAAGCATCACTCTAACATAAGCATCACTCTAACATAAGCATTACTTTTGCAAATGCATTTAAGCATTTAAGCATCACTATAACATAAGTAACACTGGAGTTCAACACATTATAGAATACACATCCATTGTTCACATTACATAGTGGAGTTCAAATGCACAATCCATCCTTTTCTCACAAAAGGATGAATAGCATAACTACTAGGTACATAAACAACCAGAGTTCACAATTAGTACTAGAACCATACATTACACAACCATAATTCTAAGTTACTAGGTCATTGCACAACCATCATTCCCAAAAGGTCTGCAATGCCCACTAATCTCAAGTCATCTTGTTCAGTTCTGCAAGATGGCCCGGATCCCCTTGATCTTCTCCTTCAGCTTCTCCTCTGCCTTGATGAGCTTAATCTTAAACTCTTGCATCTGCTTCTCTTCATTATGGTTTTCCTTGAGCTTCAGCAGATCAACAACCTGGAGCTTCAACTCTACCTTCTCTTGGGTGAGCTTCTCCTCAAACTTTGTGAACTCTGCATTCTTCAACTCCAAATTCATCCTAGCCTCACTCAACAATTCCTTCTCTTTCATATTCTTCAACTTCAAGTTTTGGATGACAGTTGCTTGAGCACTTGTCAGGTTGCACAGGAGTTCATACTTATGTTGAAGCTTCTGTGCAGCTGCATCTTTCTTTGCCATTTCTGCATTCATACCAACCACCAATTCAGCTCTGCATCGGTGCTGATATGTGACAGCAGACTGCAGATAACTGAAATCCACAACCCTATCCTGCTGAAAGTCCACAAGTTGATGCACATCTTTCACTAACTTGTCATAGTCTGCATCCAGCTTGTTCTTTTCTTCTGTCAACTGATGAATAGTTAGAGCACTTTGAAGATTATCATTCACCCTAGCAGACTTACTCTCTTCAACCATTGACCAAAGCTTCAGCAATGCATTCTCCATTGTTGGGGGCTACTGCTCATCAACCCACTGAACAAACCCACAATTCTGACCTTCCTGGAAAAATTAGAAGGGCAAAATTTAGTACAATACAACTACTAAGAGTACTAAGCAACAGTTAGTTCATGGCAGTACCTAATGTTGGCACTGACATTAACTGGATTTGCACAGCCATTTGCTAAGCAACAGGACCACATTGTAAAATAAATTAATGTAATCCTACAATGGATGATCAACTCATATATTTACCAGGCACCAGAGTAACACTCCATTCAACTTAGAAGTTGCTAAGCAGCCATGTGCTAAGCAACAACAGTTGCTAAGAATTGACCATTAATATAATGGAATCCTAACAGTAATAAGCAACACAATGTGAACTACTTTCCCACCTAAATACACTACACTAGCCTGCAGCAACAAACTAGCTAATGAGACTACCTACTGTCAGCAGTAAGCAATAGTTACTAACTGGCTCCACTGAACTTAATATTGAGCAACACTGCATTTGGAAAAAAGTGTAAATAAATAGCATGTGCACACAACAGGAGCATATATTTTAGCAGAAATGCATTCCACTGAACTTAATAATGATCATTCCTAACAAATTTAGCATGCACATAACTGAATCACAGGTGGCAAACAAGACTCTGCCACTTTCAATGAACACATCCAGTGCTTAATCACCAAGGAAAGAAAATTACCGGCTCTGCACATGCTAAGAACCTTCTCCCAGTCATTGTTCCTTCAAACACAACAAGCCTCTCTGATGGCTTCCCATGCTTCTCGCACAACACTATCATATCTAGCTCAAGACCCTTGTAATCCGGGTCCTCAAGAGAGAAAGGCACCTGCCCAAGCAAAATCCAAGTTACCATCATGTGCAGAGGACGAGGACAAATCAAATCAAACGAAATCCTAACAACAAAGACCACCTACACACAAAAATCCCCAAATTTCCTAAACCTAACCCTAACCCTAGCTCCAATGGAGTAACTTACCTGGTTCAACCCATCGGTGGAGGTTTCGGAGTGCATGTACGGGAGGCTTGAGTTGTCGTCGCTGCTCTCGTCCTCCAGAACCATGGCTGCGGCGGCGTGCTGTGGCGGCCGGCGGTGGCGGGCGCAGGCGACGGCGAGGCAGAGAGCAGGAAGAAAGAAAGAAGAAGGCGAGCGGGGTCGGGGTCGGGGTCTGGCTCGGTCGCACATAAACGGTGCGAGCCGGCCTCGTCCGAGTCAGTGCGCAGCCAGCGCAGGCGACGCGCGCACTGGCCAGTGTGGCGCCTGACGGGCGGGCCCAATCGGTCAGCTTTAGTGTCAATACGTACAAAACGAGCTTTTAGTCTTTTTTGCAACGGCTAGCCCCAATCTTGGTACTGACACGTAAAAATTACCAATCTTGGTACCAATCTTCTTCCAATGCCCCAATTGTGGTACTTCTGTGCAATTTACTCGCTGCCGATGCAAATTCGGTCAACCCCTTCCTCTTCTCCTTCTCTTTCTCCGATGATCTCCGCCCCCGGTGCCGCCGTCCCGCCCGCGCGCTCCGCCTTCCAAATCGGGATCCTCCCACCGATGCTGCAGGCCGCGGCCCCGCGGGACCTCGTCCCGTCGGCGCTATCCCGCGAGCTCCTGCCTCCAGCTATCGCCGGGTCCCGCCTCCACGCAGCAGATTTCGGTGCCTCACGCCTCCAGGAGCTTGGATCCCCGGCGACTCACTGTATCAAAAATTGGAAGCAGGGTCTTGCCCCACGTGCCCCGACGTCATCCGCACAAGTCGTCGACACCGCGCGTCTCCCCTTCCTTCCCTGCTCATGAAATTCTTTTCTTTGGAGAATTTCTTGCTACCTTGGACTGCTCTCTTCTCCTATTTCTCGTAATCTGATGATTTTTGTAGCATTTGAGAATGATTGGTACATTTTTGTTCTGTTTGGATGTCTATCCAGTGGAAGAGATTGATATTACGAGAGAACAATTGTTAGTTGTAACCCCTTCCCCATTCTCTTTCTGGGTGTGTTCAACACATCACTGTAACAACCCTTTTTGCCCCTGTAGGCTCCATCTAGGCACTGCCGTCACAACACATTTTTGTTTTAGGTTGCTATGAATGCAAATGTGTTCTAAATTTATAAGACTCAGATTCCATGGATCGGTTTGCCTGTCCGGTCAATTGGCCATGCGCCATTGCAAATTCTGTTTGCAGGTGTCGGCATTCTCAACGGGGATTTTGACTGTTATGAGTGGCATTGTTTGATTTCAGGATAGCTCTTCTCGCCACGCAATAGTATGAGAGTTGTTGACAGCATGTGTGCATGTGTTTTCGTCATAATTGATCCTGGTCTGACTTCATGCGAAGAAGGTTGTGGAGGATTCGAATGGATTTTATCTGTTTCTGTACATTACTTCCCTTACTAATACTTTTTTTGAGGGGTGCCTTACTGATACTTTGATAGAGGATTAGCGTTCGTGGGTTCTGTGTGGGAGGCATGCGTGCCTAGCACATGAATGTTTGATTATTAAAAATTCGGAAGTTCATAAAAAGAAAGTGAAAAAAAAACAGTTTCAGGAAAAAAGCATGAAGTTCAATTTTAGAAAAAAAATGCAAATTTTAAAAATGAAAATGATTTTAGGGAAAAATAAGAAGTATGAAGTTCAATTTTAAAGGAAATGCAAATAAAAACAAAAACATTTGCAGGAAAAAAATGGAAAACTCAATTTTTTTCCGTTCCTATAAAAAAAGGAAGTATGAAGTTCAATTTTAAAAAAATTGTTTGATCTTTATTTGAAAACCGTATTATGTTAAGAAGTCGAAATTAAAATAACAAAGAAGTCCGAACTTTATTAAAATTGAAAACAATTCTTTACTCGAACAATAAAAAAATGTGAAATTCAAATTAAAATAACAGAGAAGTTCGAAGTTTATAAACAACTCGGATTTTTTTCTTGTTATCAAAGAATAAAAATGAAGAAGTTCAAATTAAAGTAAAAATAGTAACTAAAAAAAGTTAAAAAGGGATAAAACCAAGAAGTTCAGATTAAAATAACGGTGTAGTTCAATTTATATAGAAAACTCAGATTTTCCTCATTTTTAATAATTAAACTAAGAAGTTCAATTTAAAATGTAGAGTGCTTTGATGTTTATTATGTTGGGGATTGTAGCAGAAATTTAAAATTTTCTACGCATCACCAAGATCAATCTATGGAGTCATCTAGCAACGAGAGAGAGGAGTGCATCTACATACCCTTGTAGATCGCGAGCGGAAGCGTTCAAGAGAACGGGGTTGATGGAGTCGTACTCGTCGTGATCCAAATCACCGATGATCCTAGCGCCGAACGGACGGCACCTCCGCGTTCAACACACGTACGGTTGGGACAGACGTCTCCTCCTTCTTGATCCAGCAAGGGGAAAGGAGAGGTTGATGGAGATCCAGCAGCACGACGGCGTGGTGGTGGAAGCAGCGGGGATCTCGGCAGGGCTTCGCCAAGCTCAGCGAGAGGGAGAGGTGTTACGGGGGGAGAGGGAGGCGCCAGGGGCTTGGGTGCGCAGCCCTCCCTCCCCCACTCTTTATATAGGGGCCCTGGGAGGGGGGCGCCGGCCCCTAGAGATCCAATCTCAAGGGGGGGGGGGGCGGCCAAGGGGGAACTTGCCCCCCAAGTCAGGTGGGGCGCCCCCACCCCCGGGTTTCCAACCCTAGGTGCAGGGGGAGGCCCATGGGGGGCGCACCAGCCCACCAGGGGCTGGTTCCCTTCCCACTTCAGCCCATGGGGCCCTCCGGTATAGGTGGCCCCACCCGGTGGACCCCCGGGACCCTTCCGGTGGTCCCGGTACAATACCGGTGACCCCCGAAACTTTCCCGGTGGCCGAAACTGGACTTCCTATATACAAATCTTTACATCCGGACCATTCCGGAACTCCTCGTGATGTCCGGGATCTCATCCGGGACTCCGAACAACTTTCGGGTTACCGCATACTAATATCTCTACAACCCTAGCGTCACCGAACCTTAAGTGTGTAGACCCTACGGGTTCGGGAGACACGCAGACATTACCGAGACGACTCTCCGGTCAATAACCAACAGCGGGATCTGGATACCCATGTTGGCTCCCACATGCTCCTCGATGATCTCATCGGATGAACCACGATGTCGAGGATTCAAGTAATCCCGTATACAATTCCCTTTGTCAATCGGTACGTTACTTGCCCGAGATTCGATCGTCGGTATCCCAATACCTCGTTCAATCTCGTTACCGGCAAGTCACTTTACTCGTTCCGTAATGCATGATCCCGTGACTAACTACTTAGTCACATTGAGCTCATTATGATGATGCAATACTGAGTGGGCCCAGAGATACCTCTCCGTCATACGGAGTGACAAATCCCAGTCTCGATCCAAGCCAACCCAACAGATACTTTCGGAGATACCTGTAGTGCACCTTTATAGCCACCAAGTTACGTTGTGACGTTTGGTACACCCAAAGCATTCCTACGGTATCCGGGAGTTGCACGATCTCATGGTCTAAGGAAATGATACTTGACATTAGAAAAGCTTCAGCAAACGAACTACACGATCTAGTGCTATGCTTAGGATTGGGTCTTGTCCATCACATCATTCTCCTAATGATGTGATCCCGTTATCAATGACATCCAATGTCCATGGTCAGGAAACCGTAACCATCTATTGATCAACGAGCTAATCAACTAGAGGCTCACTAGGGACATGTTATGGTCTATGTGTTCACACATGTATTATGATTTCCGGATAACACAATTATAGCATGAACAATAGACAATTATCACGAACAAGGAAATATAATAATAACCATTTTATTATTGCCTCTAGGGCATATTTCCAACAGTCTCCCACTTGCACTAGAGTCAATAATCTAGTTACATTGGGATGAATCGTACACCCATAGAGTTCTGGTGTTGATCATGTTTTGCCCGTGGAAGAGGTTTAGTCAACGGATCTGCGACATTCAAATCCGTATGTACTTTACAAATATCTATGTCTCCATTTTGAACATTTTCAAGAATGGAGTTGAAGCGACGCTTGATGTGCCTGGTCTTCTTGTGAAACCTGGGCTCCTTGGCAAGGGCAATAGCTCCAGTGTTGTCACAGAAGAGAGTCATCGGCCCCGATGCATTGGGAATAACTCCTAGGTCGGCAATGAACTCCTTCATCCAGATTGCTTCATGTGCTGCCTCCGAGGCTGCCATGTACTCCGCTTCACATGTAGATCCCGCCACGACGCTTTGCTTGCAACTGCACCAGCTGACTGCCCCACCATTCGAAATGTACACGTATCCGGTTTGTGACTTAGAGTCATCCAGATCTGTGTCGAAGCTAGCATCGACGTAACCCTTTACGACGAGCTCTTCGTCACCTCCATAAACGAGAAACATATCCTTAGTCCTTTTCAGGTACTTCAAGATGTTCTTGACCGCTGTCCAGTGTTCCATGCCGGGATTACTTTGGTACCTTCCTACCAAACTTACGGCAAGGTTTACATCAGGTCTGGTACACAGCATGGCATACATAATAGACCCTATGGCCGAGGCATAGGGGACGACATTCATCTTTTCTCTATCTTCTGCCGTGGTCGGGCATTGAGCCGTGCTCAATCTCACACCTTGCAATACAGGCAAGAACCCCTTCTTGGACTGATCCATATTGAACTTCTTCAATATCTTGTCAAGGTATGTGCTCTGTGAAAGACCTATGAGGCGTCTCGATCTATCTCTATAGATCTTGATGCCTAATATGTAAGAAGCTTCTCCAAGGTCCTTCATTGAAAAACACTTATTCAAGTAGGCCTTTATACTTTCCAAGAATTCTATATCATTTCCCATCAATAGTATGTCATCCACATATAATATGAGAAATGCTACAGAGCTCCCACTCACTTTCTTGTAAACACAGGCTTCTCCATAAGTCTGTGTAAACCCAAACGCTTTGATCATCTCATCAAAGCGAATGTTCCAACTCCGAGATAACTGCACCAGCCCATAGATTGAGCGCTGGAGCTTGCATACTTTGTTAGCATTCTTAGGATCGACAAAACCTTCCGGCTGCATCATATACAATTCTTCCTTAAGAAAGACGTTAAGGAATGCCGTTTTGACGTCCATTTGCCATATGTCATAATCGTAGAATGCGGCAATTGCTAACATGATTCGGACGGACTTCAGCTTCGCTACGGGTGAGAAGGTCTCATCGTAGTCAACACCTTGAACTTGTCGATAACCCTTGGCGACAAGTCGAGCTTTATAGATGGTAAAATTTCCATCCGCGTCCGTCTTCTTCTTAAAGATCCATTTATTTTCTATCGCTCGCCGATCATCGGGCAAGTCTGTCAAAGTCCATACTTTGTTTTCAAACATGGATCCTATCTCGGACTGCATGGCTTCAAGCCATTTGTTGGAATCTGACCCGCCATTGCTTCTTCATAGTTCAAAGGTTCACCGTTGTCGAACAACATGATTTCCAGAACAGGGTTGCCGTACCACTCTGGTGCGGAACGTGTCCTTGTGGACCTACGAAGTTCAGTGGTAACTTGATCATGATCGTCATCATTAACTTCCTCTCTAGTCGGTGTAGGCACCACAGAAACATTTTCTTGTGGTGTGCTACTTTCTGGTTTGAGAGGGGTCATCTCATCAAGTTCCACTTTCCTCCCACTTACTTCTTTCGAGAGAAACCCTTTCTCCAGAAAGGACCAGTTCTTGGCAACGAAGATCTTGCCTTCGGATCTGAGGTAGAAGGTATACCCAATGGTTTCCTTAGGGTATCCTATGAACACACATTTTTCCGACTTGGGTTCGAGCTTTTCAGGTTGAAGTTTCTTGACATAAGCATCGCATCCCCAAACTTTAAGAAACGACAGCTTAGGTTTCTTTCCAAACCATAATTCATACGGAGTCGTCTCAACGGATTTCGATGGAGCCCTATTTAAAGTGAATGCGGCAGTCTCTAAAGCATAACCCCAGAATGATAGCGGTAGATCGGTAAGAGACATCATAGATCGCACCATATCCAATAGAGTGCGATTACGACGTTCGGACACACCATTACGCTGAGGTGTTCCAGGCGGCGTGAGCTGTGAAACAATTCCACATTTCCTTAAGTGTGTGCCAAATTCGTGACTCAAATATTCCCCTCCACGATCTGATCGTAAGAACTTTATTTTCCTGTCACGTTGATTCTCAACTTCACTCTGAAATTCCTTGAACTTTTCAAAGGTCTCAGACTTGTGTTTCATTAAGTAGACATACCCATATCTACTCAAGTCATCAGTAAGGGTGAGAACATAACGATAGCCACCGCGAGCCTCAACGCTCATTGGACCGCACACATCAGTATGTATGATTTCCAATAAGTTGGTTGCTCGCTCCATTTTTCCGGAGAACGGAGTCTTGGTCATTTTGCCCATGAGGCATGGTTCGCACGTGTCAAATGATTCATAATCAAGAGACTCCAAAAGTCCATCTGCATGGAGTTTCTTCATGCGTTTGACACCAATGTGACCAAGGCGGCAGTGCCACAAGTATGTGGGACTATCATTATCAACCTTACATTTCTTGGCATTCACACTATGAATATGTGTAACATCACGTTCGAGATTCATTAAGAATAAACCATTGACCAGCGGGGCATGACCATAAAACATATCTCTCATATAAATAGAACAACCATTATTCTCGGATTTAAATGAGTAGCCATCTCGCATTAAACGAGATCCAGATACAATGTTCATGCTCAAAGCTGGCACTAAATAACAATTATTGAGGTTTAAAACTAATCCCGTAGGTAAATGTAGAGGTAGCGTGCCGACGGCGATCACATCGACCTTGGAACCATTCCCGAAGCGCATCGTCACCTCGTCCTTCGCCAGTCTCCGCTTATTCCGCAGCTCCTACTTTGAGTTACAAATATGAGCAACCGCACCGGTATCAAATACCCAGGAGCTACTACGAGCGCTGGTTAGCTACACATCAATAACATGTATATCACATATACCTTTGGTATTGCCGGCCTTCTTATCCGCTAAGTACTTGGGGCAGTTCCGCTTCCAGTGACCGTTTCCCTTGCAATAAAAGCACTCAGTCTCAGGCTTAGGTCCATTCTTTGTCTTCTTCCCGGCAGCTTGCTTACCGGGCGCGACAACTCCCTTGCCGTCTTTCTTGAAGTTCTTCTTACCCTTGCCTTTCTTGAACTTAGTGGTTTTATTCACCATCAACACTTGATGTTCCTTTTTGATCTCCACCTCCGCTGATTTCAGCATTGAATATACCTCAGGAATGGTCTTTTCCATCCCCTGCATATTGAAGTTCATCACAAAGCTCTTGTAGCTAGGTGGGAGCGACTGAAGGATTCTGTCAACGACCGCGTCATCCGGGAGATTAACTCCCAGCTGAGACAAGCGGTTGTGCAACCCAGACATTTTGAGTATGTGTTCGCTGACGGAACTATTCTCCTCCATCTTACAACTGTAGAACTTGTCGGAGACTTCATATCTCTCGACCCGGGCATGAGCTTGGAATACCATTTTCAGCTCTTGGAACATCTCATATGCTCCGTGCTGCTCAAAACGCTTTTGGAGCCCCGGTTCTAAGCTATAAAGCATGCGGCACTGAACCAGGGAGTAATCATCACTACGCGACTGCCAGGCGTTCAGAACGTCTTGAGTTGCTGGGAAAACAGGTGCATCACCTAGCGGTGCTTCAAGGACATATGCTTTCTTGGCAGCTATGAGGATAATCCTCAGGTTACGGACCCAGTCCGTGTAGTTGCTACCATCGTCTTTCAGCTTGGTTTTCTCTAGGAACGCGTTGAAGTTGAGGGCAACATTAGCGTGGGCCATTTGATCTACAAGACATATTGTAAAGATTTTAGACTAAGTTCATGATAATAAATTTCATCTAATCAAATTATTAACGAACTCCCACTCAGACAGACATCCCTCTAGTCATCTAAGTGATACATGATCCGAGTCAACTAGGCCGTGTACGATCATCACGTGAGACGGACTAGTCATCATCGGTGAACATCTTCATGTTGATTGTATCTGCTATACGACTCATGTTCGACCTTTCGGTCTCTTGTGTTCCGAGGCCATGTCTGTACATGCTAGGCTCGTCAAGTCAACCTAAGTGTATTGCGTGTGTAAATCTGGCTTACACCCGTTGTATGCGAACGTTAGAACCTATCACACCCGATCATCACGTGGTGCTTCGGAACAACGAACCTTCGCAACGGTGCACAGTTAGGGGGAGCACTTTCTTGAAATTTTAGCGAGGGATCATCTTATTTATGCTACCGTCGTTCTAAGCAAATAAGATGTAAAACATGATAAACATCACATGCAATCAAATAGTGACATGATATGGCCAATATCATTTTGCTCCTTTTGATCTCCATCTTCGGGGCGCCATGTTCATCATCGTCACCGGCATGACACCATGCTCTCCATCATCATGATCTCCATCATCGTGTCTTCATGAAGTTGTCTCGCCAATTATTACTTCTACTACTATGGCTAACGGTTAGCAATAGAGTAAAGTAATTACATGACGTTTCAGTTGACACGCAGGTCATAAATAAATTAAGACAACTCCTAGGCTCCTGCCGGTTGTCATACTCATCAACATGCAAGTCATGATTCCTATTACAAGAACATGATCAATCTCATACATCACATATATCATTCATCACATCCTTCTGGCCATATCACATCACATGACACTTGCTGCAAAAACAAGTTAGACGTCCTCTAATTGTTGTTGCAAACTTTTACGTGGCTGCTATAGGTTTCTAGCAAGAACGATTCTTACCTACGCCAAAACCACAACGTGATATACCAATTTTTATTTACCCTTCATAAGGACCCTTTTCATCGAATCCGATCCGACTAAAGTGGGAGAGACAGACACCCGCTAGCCACCTTATGCAACTAGTGCATGTTAGTCGGTGGAACCTGTCTCACGTAAGCGTACGTGTAAGGTCGGTCCGGGCCGCTTCATCCCACGATGCCGCCGAATCAAGATAAGACTAGTAACGGCAAGTAAATTGACAAAATCAACGCCCACAACAACTTGTGTTCTACTCGTGCATAGAAACTACGCATAGACCTAGCTCATGATGCCACTGTTGGGGATCGTAGCAGAAATTCAAAATTTTCTACGCATCACCAAGATCAATCTATGGAGTCATCTAGCAACGAGAGAGAGGAGTGCATCTACATACCCTTGTAGATCGCGAGCGGAAGCGTTCAAGAGAACGGGGTTGATGGAGTCGTACTCGTCATGATCCAAATCACCGATGATCCTAGCGCCGAACGGATGGCACCTCCGCGTTCAACACAAGTACGGTTGGGAGAGATGTCTCCTCCTTCTTGATCCAGCAAGGGGAAAGGAGAGGTTGATGTAGATCCAGCAGCACGGCGGCGTGGTGGTGGAAGCAGCGGGGATCTCGACAGGGCTTCGCCAAGCTCAGCGAGAGGGAGAGGTGTTACATGGGGAGAGGGAGGCGCCAGGGGCTTGGGTGCGCAGTCCTCCCTCCCCCTCTTTATATAGGGGCCCTGGGGGGGGGGGGGCGCCAGCCCCTAGAGATCCAATCTCAAGGAGGGGGGGGGCCCAGGGGGAACTTGCCCCCCAAGTCAGGTGGGGCGCCCCCACCCCCAGGGTTTCCAACCCTAGGCGCAGGGGGAGGCCCATGGGGGGCGCACCAGCCCACCAGGGGCTGGTTCCCTTCCCACTTCAGCCCATGGGGCCCTCCGGGATAGGTGGCCCCACCCGGTGGACCCCCGGGACCCTTCCGGTGGTCCCGGTACAATACCGGTGACCCCCGAAACTTTCCCGGTGGCCGAAACTGGACTTCCTATATACAAATCTTTACCTCCGGACCATTCCGGAACTCCTCGTGATGTCCGGGATCTCATCCGGGACTCCGAACAACTTTCGGGTTACCGCATACTAATATCTCTACAACCCTAGCGTCACCGAACCTTAAGTGTGTAGACCCTACGGGTTCGGGAGACACGCAGACATGACCGAGACGACTCTCCGGTCAATAACCAACAGCGGGATCTGGATACCCATGTTGGCTCCCACATGCTCCTCGATGATCTCATCGGATGAACCACGATGTCGAGGATTCAAGTAATCCCGTATACAATTCCCTTTGTCAATCGGTACGTTACTTGCCCGAGATTCGATCGTCGATATCCCAATACCTCGTTCAATCTCATTACCGGCAAGTCACTTTAATCGTTCCGTAATGCATGATCCCGTGACTAACTACTTAGTCACATTGAGCTCATTATGATGATGTAATACCGAGTGGGCCCAGAGATACCTCTCCGTCATACGGAGTGACAAATCCCAGACTCGGTCCGAGCCAACCCAACAGACACTTTCGGAGATACCTGTAGTGCACCTTTATAGCCACCCAGTTACGTTGTGACGTTTGGTACACCCAAAGCATTCCTACGGTATCCGGGAGTTGCACGATCTCATGGTCTAGTGCTATGCTTAGGATTGGGTCTTGTCCATCACATCATTCTCCTAATGATGTGATCCCGTTATCAATGACATCCAATGTCCATGGCAACCGTAACCATCTATTGATCAACGAGCTAATCAACTAGAGGCTCACTAGGGACATGTTATGGTCTATGTGTTCACACATGTATTACGATTTCCGGATAACACAATTATAGCATGAACAATAGACAATTATCACGAACAAGGAAATATAATAATAACCATTTTATTATGGCCTCTAGGGAATATTTCCAACATATTACACAACTCAGATTTCTTCCGTTACTAAAGAACAACCCAGAAGTTCAATTTCAAATATTAGAGTAGTTCGACGTTTATACACCAAGAAGAAAACAAGCATCACCAAGAAGGCCAATATAAAAAATAGAGCAGTTCAAAATTTATAGAGAAAATGTTTTTCCCCGTTTCTATAATAAACCTAGAGGTTCAAATTTAAATCGCGGAGAAGTTCAATGTTTATTACAATGCCAATAAGGTCAAATTAAAAAACCGAATAGTTCAAAACATTTATAAAAATGGATTTTCCCTCTTCTAAAAAAAGACCTAGAAGTTCAAATTTAAATAATTGAGCGGTTCGATATTTATAACATAACTAGTATTTTTTCTGTTACCGATGAATAACACCAACAAGTCCTAATTAAAAAACATGAAGCTGTTTGATGCTTATAGAAAACTCAAATTTTCTCACTAAAGATTAAACCAAGAAGTTCAATTTTAACAATGTATATAAAAAACTCAGGTCTTCTCATTAGTAAAGAATAATACCAATAAGTTCAATTTGAAATAACGAAGAAGTTTGATCTTTCTAACTAAACTCCAATTTTCGCATTTCTAAAAAATACACAAAGAAGTTCAATTAAAAAAGTTAGAGCGGTTCGATGTCTATAAAAAACTCAAATGTTTTCCGTTGCTAAAGCGAAATAGACAGAAGTTCAAATTGATATTAGCCAGAAGTTCAAGTACTGCATGGTGTGCATTTCGTATGAGCAAACAAGAATAAAAAGGCAAAGTCTAAAATTTTTGTTGCTAGGAGTTCAAGTGCTCGGCCCGAGAAAGTTCAAAAATTCTTGTGAGTGAGGTTGAACAAAAAATACGTGACAGAAGTTCAAGGTGAGAATAAAAGTATAGAAAAAATAAAAGCTTAAAAGGTTTGTTGAAAGAAGTTCAAGTGATGTGTCCGGAGAAGTTCAAAAATTCTTGCGAGAGAGGTTCACGTTGTATTTCCATGTTCGATTTTTTCCGTATAAAAATCGAATACAATTATTTACTAAAAAATATAAAAATAACAAAGAAGTTCAGAGTTTATTAAAACCTAGGATTTACCTGTTCAAAAAATAAAGAACACAACTCCTTTTTTTGCACTTTTACAAACAACTCATAAATGAAAAAAATGGTTGCTAGAAGTTCAAGTGCTTGGCGAGGAAAAGTTCAAAAATTCTTGTGAGAGAGGTTCACCGTGTATTTAGATGTCCAAAATACATAAAAAGATGTTGTTTGTTGTGTTTTAAAATAATTCACTCAAACGAGAGAGAAGTTCAAAGTGATAACATCCAGAAGTTCACGTACTGCATGGTGTGTGTTTCGTATAAGAAAAATACAATAAAGTGAAACAGAGTGAAGTTCAAACAGACATGCCCCAGAAGTTCAACTACTTCACGCAGTGCAAAAAACAGCACGTCAAAAACAGAGTGAAGTTCAAACAGACATGCCCTAGAAGTTCAACTACTTCACGCAGTGCATTCCCGTTCGTGATGAACGCAGAAATCATGATCTCGCCATTTTCTAATTTACCTCAAAACGACAGGAATATCATTTGTGTAAGTTCAAGTCCTCGGTCGGAGAAAGTTAAAAAAATTATTGTGAGAGACGTTTGTACAAAAGGAATATCATTTGTGTAACATTAACGAATGGATGAGAAAATTACAAACAAAAATACGTCACAGAAGTTCAACGTGAAAACAGCAGGAAGTTCAACTACTACGCTGAATGAATTTTAGATGAAAAACTTTTAAAATCGTCGCAAGTATGAAAAAATGATCAACATGGGAAAGTTGCGTGTTTACAGCAGCTTTCCATCGGTATATCACCTGCTCAATTCCGGTGAATGGATGGAGAGATACTAGCAGTGGATGGAGATCTACGAGCAAAAAAAACACATGAAAAACAGAGTGAAGTTCAGGTAGACATGCCGAGAAGTTCAAGTTCTTCACGCAGTGCATTTTCGAAGAATTCGATTCGCGATAAAGTCAGAACGCATGATCTCGCTGTTTTTGAAATTACTTAAAACGGCTAGGAATCAAAGAAAACCATCAACATGAAAAAGTTTCGCATTTTCCGTAGCTTTGCAGCGGTATATTATTTGCCCCATTCCGATAAAGTTTGTAGAAATTACGGCAAAAATACGTTTTTAGCCATTTTCAAAATTGACTTAAAACAGTAAGGAATTGAGAGAAACAATATATACAAAAAAGTTTCGCATTTCCTCATGCTTTCCAATGCCGTATCATTTGTTGCATTCGGACGTACGGTTAAAAAATTAACTTGAAAATACAAACTCGATGGAACTTGTACCGTTTTCTAAATTACTTTTAAACCGTTCAAAATTAGAAAAAACTTCAACATGAAAAATTAGCGCATTTTCACAAGCTTTCCAATGCCATATCATTTGTCTCAATTGGATTAGCCATTTAGAAATTACATTGAAAATACAAACTCGGTTGTTCGGTTTGTGAAATTTTATGATTTTCCAAATTACTATTTATCCATAGGGAATTAGAGAAAACTTTCAACATGTTGAAGGAGCGGTTTTGCAGCAGCTTTCGAACGCCATATTATTTACCTCATTCCGATAAACGGTTTAGAAATGTGATCGAAAATACGATTCACGTTTTTTGTACGAAGAAAAAACGGTTTTCAAAACTGCTCTTAAACCGCTTACATTTTGCCAAAAAATTAACTTGGGTCATGATACTAGTGTCCATAGCTTTCCAACGGTATATCGCAAGCCTCATTTGGACACCTTTTAGTTGAAGTTCAACCTAGTACTCGGGGAAGGACAGGCGCGTTACTCGGGAAGTTCATGTTGTGATCAGAATATTATTCTGATCCCGTGATTAGAATAGTGTTTATATATATATATATATATATATATATAGAGAGAGAGAGAGAGAGAGATTCCTCTCATGTTCTTGTTCCAGCTTGCACGAGCCGGAGATGAATGGATGTGCGCCGAACTCCGAAGAGAGACCCTGTCGGCTCGCCTGCAGCACCTGTGCAGCGTGCCATGCCTTTCGCTCCCTTGCTCTCCCCTGCTCCGACGGTTGCAGCATAGGCGTCGGTGCATTTCCAGCTTCTTCTGCCATGGTTGAAGCATTTTCGGCACGTCGTAGTAGCAAGGCCGCGTGCTGGTTGCAGCAAAAATCTGCGTTCCCTGTCATGGCTCACCGCGAGCTATGCAGCATTTCCTACATGCTATACTAGCAAGGCCGTGTGCCGGTGCCAGCTTTTTCGTGCACTGTTCCAACATCCCTCCTGTGCGCCATCGTTAGCTCGCCACGAGCAATTGCAGCATTTCCGGCACGCCTTAGTAGCACGGCCGCGCGCCGGCTCCAGCTTTTTCATACACGGTTCTAGCATGGCTCCCGTGCACCATCATTAGCTCGTCGTGAGCTATTGCAGCTTTTTTCCGGCACGCCGTAGTAGCACGTACACGCGCCGGTTCCAGCAAAAGTGTTCGCCGCTTCTAGCATCGCCATGTGCATGGCTCGGTCCGCAAGCAATTGCAGCATGACCACGAGCCCATTCCAGGCTTCCAGCACCTCGTCTCGCCGGTTGTAGCATCCCCGGGAGCCGGTTGCAGCACGGCCACCCACCGTGGCTTACCCCAGCACCGAAGCTGCCGGAAGGCTTTCCAGCATCCATGGCATCGGTCGTAACAAACGTCGACGCTGGTCGTAGCAACGTAGGGCGCTGGTTGCAGCATCGTGGACTGTTGGTCGTAGCAGTGGTGTTCCGCTCACGGCGACGCCAACGGCCTCGCGCCACCGCCACGCGTCCCATGCAAGCAACACCATTGACACCCAGGGAGCTTTCTCGTAGCGCCATCGACACCATGGGGGCACGGGCATACATGTACAGAGGACTAGAGGAGGGAATCCATGGGCATGGTGCTACGAAGGAGGGACTAGGACGAGAAGACAAAAATGGCGGCAGGGGCATTGACGCATGGAGAGGAGCCATGGAGGAAGAGAGCGACAGGGGTGAAGAGGAAAGGATGAGAGGAGGAGGGCGACGCGAGAGAGGATAAGGTAGGGAAAAGAAGAGATAAGGTAGAGAGCAGCCTTGGGCCCCACAAAAAAAGAGGGCCAGCTTGTGACCCCTCATGGCCGGCATGATCTCTTTTGATCCCACGCCCGTGATGCGACCGATGCGGGAACGTTTTCCTTTCAGTTTTGCCACGTTGGTGTGTATGTGGCTTATACTATGTTCTTTTTGATATGAACGAGACACATACGTACATCAGTGGTCCATATCTCTCTTCCATTTTCTTCATAAGAAGAATCTGTGGCAGGCCTCTGTTTAGAGCCTCACCAAGTCTTCAGTTTGCAGGGGCAAAGTGCTTTGCCCCCTCCAGGCTCGCCACCGCTGACTCGACTCCCGCCACGACAGTGGCCAACACCTCACACGACGCACAATATTAGACTCTTTTAGCCTTCTTAGCACCGCATTGGTGTGACGCCCTCGATTCAATCGTACACTAATCATACACGCAAATGTGTACAATCAAGATCAAGGACTTACGGGAAGATATCACAACACAACTCTAGACACAAATTAGAATAATACAAGCTTTATATTACAAGCCAGGGGCCTCGAGGGCTCGAATACATCAGCTCGAATACTCAAGAGTCAGCGGAAGCAACAATATCTGAGTACAGACATAAGTTAGACAAGTTTGCCTTAAGAAGGCTGGCACAAAAACAACAACGATCGAAAAGGCAAGGCCTCCTGCCTGGGAGCCTCCTAACTACTCCTGACCGTCGGCGGTCTCCACGTAGTAGTAAGCACCCTCGGGGTAGTAGTAGTCATCGGTGGTGTCGTCTGGATCCTGGGCTCCACCATCTGGTTGCATCAACCGGAAAGAAGAAGAAAGGGGGAAAATGGGAAGCAAAGCAACCGTGAGTACTCATCCAAAGTACTCGCAAGCAAGGATCTACACTACGTATGCAACGATATCAATGAAAAGGGTTGTATCTGTGGACTGGACTGCAGAATGCCAGAAGAGAAGGGGAAAGCCTAGCCTATCGAAGACTAGCATCTTCTGGAAACCACCATCTTGCAGCAACCGGAGGGAGTAGAATAGCATAAAGTAAAGTAGTAGAAGTGTTATCAACCTCGGCCAGAGATCCTTTCTTGACTCCCTGCGAGAAAGCAATCCCAGAGCCATACTATCCAGTTCCAATCATAATCCAATTCTCATATCCATGTCTCATCTCAAGTATCCAGTTCTAGTTGTATCGATCGGGATACAACTCCAAGTTTCCGTTACCGTAGGACATGCTATCGATAGATGTTTTCTTCCCTGCAGGGGTGCACCAACTTACCCACCACGCTCGATTAACTCCGGCCGGACACACTTTCCTGGGTCATGCCCGGCCTCGGCCAAACAATACGCCGCAACCCGACCTAGGCTTAATAGAGAGGTCAAGCACGCCGGACTAAACCTATGCCCCCAGGGGTCATGGGCCATCGCCCCGGGAACTCCTGCACGTTGCGTGGGCGGCCGGTGAGCAGACCTAGCTACCTACTTAAAAAAGGCGGGAGCTTACCAGTCCAACCCGGCGCGCGCCGCTCAGTCGCATGACGTCTATTAAGCTTCGGCTGATGCATACGACGCAGAACGCCCATACTATGCCCACGTGATGGTTAGTGCTATCAGGCCAGAGGCCCCTCGGATCAAATATCCACATCGTAGTGGACGTGATGGTTAGTGCTATCAGGCCAGAGGCCCCTCGGATCAAATATCCACATCGTAGTGGATTAGGAACGCGCGGTAACAAGCAGAGACTCACGAAAGATGTGACCCCGTCGCCCCGTCTCGAGGACTTGCGGCAAGGGCTAGGAATGCCCGGCCACGCCTCGTAATTATCTCGCGGGCACCTTCCAGGTCAACCCGACTCCACATCACTCGCAATTATGCTCGCGCGGGTACCCCTCAGGGTCGACCCGTCTTTAGTAACATGGTTCAGTGTAAAGTCATAGTAACCATAGTAACCGTGTGTCTAACACCAAGAGGAAAACCTGAGGAATCACCCTTGACGGATTCCACTTGATGTAATCATCAAGGTGAACGTAAGAGGAATCACCCCCGAGGTTCACACTTGAGGGGTTGCACGACAGAGTCGTATCGGAAGTGGTTAAGGCAGAATCACCCTCGATGACCATGACCGAATAGCTACACTACAGGGTTAACATCAGAAGTGCTGTAGAGGTCTCACCCTCGGCACTCGATAGTAACCCAGTAGTGTCGAGCAACTAAGGGGAAAGTGATGTGCGGTGCCGGGGCCTGGTCTTCGATCCCGTAGATCGGGTCTTCAACGATGAAGCAGGGGCAACAAGGACAAGGTGGGGGTCACTGATGGATCACTAACCAACCTATACTAAGCAGTTTTAGGATAAGCAGGCAGGGTACAATGAGCAGGTTACAAAGAGGGTATGCATCAGAATAGGAGCAAACAATAACAGTAGCGAAATCTAATTCAAGCATGAGAGAATGGAATGGGCGATATCGGGATGATCAAAGGGGGGGGCTTGCCTGGTTGCTCTTGCAAGGAGGGGTCGTCGTCGACGTAGTCGATCATAGGGGCAGCATCGGTCTTGGGGTCTACCAGAGAGAAGAGGGGGAAGAAACAGTAAATATAAAGCAAACATAGCATCACAAAGCATAACGTGGCAATATGATGTGCCGGGTGTGGCCTAACGTATGGCTACACGATATAGGTGAAGGGGGAATTCAACCGGGAAGGTGTTCCCGGTTCCGGACCTGTGTCAGACAGATGACCGGAGGGGGAATGTTCCATGTTCAGCATGCTAAGGGCATGTGACAGATGAACGGACCGCGTATTCGGATTCGTTGGATTTTTCTGAGCAACTTTCATATAGAAAACATTTTCATCCGAGCTACGGTTTATTTTCTATGAATTTTTAAAGATTAAAGTATTTTCTGGAATTATTAATATTAACAGAAAAGGAATTATGACATCAGCAGAGTGTCAGCATGACATCAGCAGGTCAACAGACCCGCTGACTGGTCAAACTGACCAGTGGGTCCCACCTGTCATAGACAGTGGATTAACATAACTTTAAACTAACTAAAAAGAGGTTAATTAACAGCTGGGCCCCACATGTCAGTGACTATTTAGCTTAACTAATCATTTTTATTTAGAAAAACGTTTATTTAACAAAATATGCGATGGGGCCCGCGTGTCAGTGACACTGTGTGCCCAGTCAGCACAGTTGACCACGGTCAACGTGGTCAACTGGGGCCAGGGGGCCCACGGGCAGTGACCCAGAGGCGGGCCCCAGGTGTGCCACATCGGCGGCGGCGGGGTTTCGCCGCCGGCGACCAAAACAGCGGCGGGGCTTGCCGGACTTCGCCGGGAATCGTGCACATGGGGTCTTTTGGCCTGGGACTTGGCGCGTTCGAACGAGGAGATCCCGCCGCGTCGCGTGGTGAGGCCGGTCGGAGCTGGAGCTGCCGGAAACGGCGTCGGCGACGAGTGGAGGCGGTGGTGGCGTTCGGGACCTCGTCGGGATCGCGCTACGGGGGTCGACGAGGTGGGAAAGCGGCACGGGCGGCCTCGGCGGGCTGCACTGAGCACGTTCCCGTGCTCAGGCGAGCATGGCAACGACGGCGGCCAGCTGCTCGGCGGAGCCAAGCTCGGCCATGGCGGCGCGGTGGCTATGGTAGCGCAAGAGGCCAGGGGAGTGAGGGGAGAAGAAGAGGGGCTCACAGCGGGGCCAAAAGGGGTGCTCGGGGACGACGTGGGTGGCCGAGATGCGCAGATCGAGCGACGAGGTGCGGCGCCATGGCGGGGGAAGAAGAGGCCGAAGGCGAGCTTGACGAAGGCCTAGCGACGAGCTCGAGGGTGGAGACGAAGTAAACGACGGCGGCGAGGCGCCTGGATGCCGTGACGCAGCCCGGGGTGGCCGGTGGCAGTGGCTTGACGACGGCGAGCGCGGATACTCCGGGATCGGGCGAGGTCGTTTGAGAGGGGGAGGGACGACGAACCGGGTGAGAGGGAGAGCGAGGGGGCGAGTGAGTGGAGGGGAGGTGCCCGAGGCGTCGCGGGAGGTGGAGGCCTTATCCTCTCGCGGCGATGCCGGCGAGGTGATCCGGCGGGGTCTCGCCCCTGTAGCGATGCGGTCGCTGGAACTGGGGAGACGACCGGGGAGGGGGAGTTGGGCTGGCTGGGCTGGGTCGGTTGGCTGGGTGGGTCGAAGCCCAAGTGGGGCAGGGGCTTTCTCTCCCCTCTACTTTCCCTTTTCTCTTTTTGTTTAATAAACAGAGACAGAAAGGAAGTTAATTGGGCATCCAAATATCTTAAATAAATTATGGAACTGGGCCCATAAAATCCAAGGCATTTTTAGCCAGTGCCACAAAAAGTTTGGAGGCTAGGGAATGTCATTTACATTTTTCACAATTAAAATGACATTAAAAAATGCTGAAGTTGAAGTGAAATAATTGCTACTGTCCATCTTAGCTCAATGGTGATGTTGTTTTCCTTAACAATTAAATGTTATGGAATTTTGGCTAAATGATGAACATTTTTCTAGCAAGTTTTGTGCAACTTCAAATTTCACTTTGAATTTGAATAGAACTCAGAGAAGGGACTTGAGTTGAGATATCATCCCAACATGATTAAGCTTTGTAAAACAAGATGACTTGGCACTGATCATAAGGGATTACTGTAGTGTGATGCTGGGGATGTTACAATTGGCAATTGGTAAGCAAACAAAGCAGGATGTAACTTTTTCATACGTTGCTTGGAGAGTAGCCAATTCCATTGATTAGAAGAACATCTAAAACAACAACAACAACAACAACAACAACAGCAAAGCCTTGATTACAAGAACATCCCCAAAGCAGAAATACATTGCATAAAGGTGAGTGCCAAAACAGAAAGGAAAAACGGGTTACTTGGTTTATTGAGGAAAATCGGATGAAAAGCTAAACAACACCTAGCTAGACTAAGCCCGAAGAACCACAATACACATTAAACGCCGGAAGGCCAACACCCACGGCACACACCTAGTATGGTCGACTTCGAAGGTCAAATTCTTTGCATGGTCGGCTTTGCAAGATGGAATTTGAACCGCCGATCGATTGGAGAGGTATGGTTGGGCAAATTGCGATCTTTGTCCTCTTTGCAAAAGGGAGCAAGAAACGGATGCTCACCTTTTCTTCAAGTGCTGCTGCACTATTAGGCTTTGAAGACCAGTCATCAAGAAGCTTGAGCTTGTGTACATGGACACCTCCATGTGCCACTTAGAGGAGTCTGTCAAGGATTGGTTGGATAAGAGACCTGTCATGCGAAATCCCAATAGGCAAGCTATGACCTCCCTCACCAAGCTCGTCTCTTGGACAACCTGAAATGAGAGAAACTCGTGTTTTCCGCCACAACAGTGCATCGCCGCCAATTCTCCTAAAACTTGTTGTTGATGAGGCTAAACTTTGGGTTACCGAGGGTGCTAAGAAACTACTAGGAAGTATTGTCGCGCAAGTAGTTGTGATGTTTGTTGAAATATCTCATGTAGGCCTATGGGCCGGCGCATATGATTCTGGTATACAGTTAGTTAATTAGAGATATACTAGTATCTAGTTTAAACCTTCTCATCTCTATCTATTCTCTCTTGTACTCCAAGTTATGTATGCGCTCATGGGATAAGCCCCATCGTTATCAATAAATACCCGCGGCCCTCTCTCGAGAGGGTAGAACGCTTCCACCATAATTTCTACATGGTAATCAGAGCATCCTCTTCCTCCACGTTCTGAACCCTAGAAAAATCCCATCTACACCAAAACCCAATGGCGTCTTCATCATCAACCCCAGCTGGTTCCGGCCTCGGTTCTCAGGTCTCGGAGAAGCTGACCAGGGAGAACTATCTTCTGTGGAGGGCGCAGATCCTCCCCCACTTCCTCGGCGCAGGGCTCTATGGCTACCTCGACGGCTCCATCACCACGCCAGAGAAGCTCGCCGTCGTCAAGGACAAGGATGGCAAGGAGGAGACGATCCAAAACCCAGCATATGATGCATGGGTCAGGCAGGACCAGCAGGTCCTCGGGCACATCTTGAACAATCTGACAAGAGATGTGCTCGTCTCCGTCGCCTCCATCCGGACTGCTCACGCACTCTGGACAAGCCTCGGTATCATGTTTGCTTCACACTCCCGTTCACGCATCAATAACCTTCGCATCTCCCTTGCCAATGCTCAGAAAGGTACCCAATCTGCTGCGGCGTACTTCTCCCGGATGCGAGGCTTCGCCGATGAACTTGCTGCGGCCGGGAAGCCACTGGAGGAAGATGAACTCGTCTCGTTCATTGTCGCGGGGCTGGACCTCGACTACAACTATGTGGTCTCAGCCCTGGACGCCCGCACCGAACCAGTCACTGTCGACCTCCTCTACTCGCAAATCTGCAACTTTGATCAGCGAGTGAGCTCTTCACGGGTGGCACCGGCGGCGGAGGATTCAAGTCCTCTGCTAACACAGCCGCACGTCGTGGTGGTCCGCCACCTCCTCGCGGCAAGCAGCAGCAGAAGCCAAACGGTGGCGGGTACGGTGGCTACAAGAAGAAGTAGGGCGGCGGCGGGCGTCCTTTCTACAACAACAACAAGGGCGCCCGATCAGGCGGTGCACCAGGCGGTCCCGGTGGTCCAGGAGGCCCCGGTGGCCCTGCACCCGGCAACAACAATGCAAGGGGGAATGATCCCATCCAGTGCCAGATCTGTGGTAAGTTTGGCCATAGTGCCAAAGATTGCTGGTACAGGTTCGATGATGATGCACTAGAAGAAAAGTTGCTGCTGCTGCCCAATACGGGGTGGATACAAACTGGTACGTCGACAGTGGGGCGACCGACCACCTCACAGGAGAGCTGGAGAAGCTGACTGTTCATGACAAGTATCGCGGGCAAGATCAGATCCATGGCGCAAACGGGACAGGTATGAGAATAGATCATGTTGGTCAGTCAGTATTACATACCTCTAGCCGACCTATTCACCTTAAAAAAATTCTTTATTCACCTCATGCTAGAACAAATCTCCTTTCCGTTCATCATATTGCTTTGGACAATCATGTTTTTCTTGAGTTTCATCCCTTTTTCTTCTTGATTAAGGACCAAGCAACGAGGAGAATTCTCTACAGAGGTAGATGCGTTGGTGGGCTATATCCGTTGATTCCCCGTGTTAGGAGTTCCAATAAACAAGGTCTTGGTGTCACCACATTATCTTCGGCAAGGTGGCATGATCGTCTAGGGCATCCTTCTTTTACTATTGTTCATCGTGTTCTTAGGAAAAATAAGCTCCCTTTTGTTGGTGAGCCTAGCAATGAAACAGTTTTTGATTCGTGTCAGAAAGGAAAAAGTCATCAGCTTCCTTACCCTGTGTCAACTAGTGTTTCTTCCAAACCATTAGAACTCATATTTTCTGATGTATGGGGGCAAGCACCTCTTTCTGTTGGTAGACACAAGTATTATGTAAGCTTTATCGATGATTATAGCAAGTATACTTGGATCTATCTTATCAAGAATAAATCTGATGTGTTTCAAGTCTTCCAAAATTTCCAAGCACTAGTTGAACGAAAATTCAATAGTAAGATTATCTCAATTCAGTCAGACTGGGGTGGTGAGTATGAAAAATTGAACCCTTTCTTCCAAAGATTAGGGATTTCTCACCATGTTTCTTGCCCTCATGCGCATCAACAGAATGGCTCGGCAGAACGTAAGCACAGACATATCGTTGAGATTGGTTTGTCCCTACTTGCGAATGCATCTATGCCTCTCAAGTTCTGGGATGAAGCTTTTCTCACTACCACTCATCTTATAAACATTCTGCCCAGTCGAGTTATCAATTTTGAAACACCCACCGAACGTCTCCTACACACTACACCAAGCTATGCTTCTCTCCGTGTTTTTGGGTGTGCGTGTTGGCCCAATTTACGGCCATATAATTCAAGAAAACTCTCTTTCTGGTCCAAACAGTGTGTGTTCATCGGGTATAGCCCCCAACACAAAGGTGTCAAGTGCCTTGATGTTTCCACCGGTCGGGTATATATCTCCCGTGATGTCGTTTTCGATGAGACAATTTTTCCTTTCAGAGATCTCCATCCCAACGCCGGCGCTCTCTTACAAAAGGAAATTCTCCTTCTTCCTGCTCATCTTTCCGGCTTAGATCAAGGGGGAAATAATACTACTGATCACATGAATAATTCTCAAACTAATCCTGTTGATGATGCAGAAAGTACAGGAATTTTTGGTGCAGAAAATGGTGCTCAAAACAGTGCATATCAGCCCATATTTCATGTTCCAGAAGAGGACGAATGCACGCGACACGAGGACGATTCGCCTGTGCATGCCTTGGGATCCGTAGGCGAGCGATCCCATGCAGATACGCCGCCGCCAACGCGGCATGATTCCGCCTCGGCCTCGAGACGCACAGGCGGCAACGGCCCACGCGGAGCTGAAGCGTGCCACTCTCCACCCACCACGCGTGCTGCGGGCCCACGGCTGTCCCCCACTCACGCGCCTGTGGTGGGTCCCTCCGCGCATGCAGACGAAGCCGCGCCAGATGGCGACGCGGTTGCTGGTTCGTCAGGTGGCGCTGTGGTGGCTGCCTCGCCTGTCCAGTCCGGTCGGGGATCTCCATCGGGTCCTGATGTGCCTGACGACGGATCTCCCTCGGGATCGCCACCACGCAGGCCTGCACGGTCGGGTGTGGGATCTTCTGCACCCGGACCAGGGGGCGCTACACGCACCAGCACGCGACTTCAAACAGGAAAAATTCAGCCTGTCAATTACAAAAATATTTTGAAATTTGGTTTAACCTGTACAACAGGAGAGCCACGTTCGGTTGATGAAGCCTTAACAGACCCCAAATGGAAGAAGGCCATGGAAGAAGAATATATGGCCTTGAGGAAAAAGAGACATGGCACTTGGTTCCACGTGGTCAAGGTAAGAATTTGATAGAATGTAAGTGGGTTTATAAAATTAAAAGGAAAGCAGATGGCACGGTTGATAGATATAAGGCCAGACTAGTGGCAAAAGGCTTTAAACAGAGATATGGAATAGATTACGAGGACACCTTTAGTCCGGTTGTTAAAGCTGCTACTATCAGATTGGTTTTATCTGTTGCTGTGTCTAGGGGATGGAGCCTACGACAATTGGACGTGCAGAACGCGTTTTTGCATGGTGTTCTGGAAGAGGAGGTTTACATGAAACAACCACCTGGGTTTGAAAACAAGAATGCACCTTTTCATGTGTGTAAACTTGATAAGGCCCTTTATGGTCTGAAACAGGCCCCGAGAGCATGGTATCATCGCTTGAGTATGAAGTTGCAAGCTATTGGCTTTGTTCCTTCCAAGTATGATATTTCATTGTTTATTTTCAACAAGTCCAAAATAACAATGTAGATGCTCATATATGTTGACGATATCATCATTGCAAGCTCATCTGATGAAGCAGTGACAGCACTCCTAAAGGACCTGGGCTCTGAGTTTGCCTTGAAGGACTTGGGAGATCTAAACTTCTTTCTCGGCATTGAAGTCAAGAGGAACAAAGATGGTATTGTCTTGTCTCAGGAAAAATATGCTAATGATCTCTTGAAAAGGGTTGGAATTCAGGATTGCAAGCCTTCGCCAACTCCATTATCTAGTTCAGAGAAACTTTCCTTGTATGAAGGTGAGATCCTAAGTCAGGAAGATAGTACTCGGTACAGAAGTATGATTGGTGCACTTCAATACCTAACTCTTACTAGACCAGATTTATCCTTTGCTGTAAACAAGGTATGTCAGTTTTTGCATGCACCTACCACCTCGCACTGGACTGCAGCTAAACATATTTTGAGATATGTGAAGTATACAGTAAATGTTGGATTAATATTCAGTAAGTCTCAATCCACACTTGTCAGTGCGTTTACTGATGCTGACTGGGCTGGCAGTGTTGATGACAGACGGTCCACAGGTGGTTTTGCAGTCTTTCTTGGTCCAAATTTGATATCATGGTGTGCAAAGAAACAGGCTACTATCTCCAGGTCTAGTACAGAAGCTGAGTATAAGGCACTGGCTAATGCTACTACAGAAATTATCTGGCTTCAATCCTTGCTGAAGGAACTTGGAGCGGTTCAAATGCAAGCTCCTTGTTAATGATGTGATAACCTTGGTGCCACTTATCTTTCTGCTAATCCGGTGTTTCATGCCAGAACAAAACATATTGAGATAGATTTTCACTTTGTCAGAGAACGTGTTGCCAACAAGGAGTTGGACGTTCGGTTTATTCATTCTGGAGATCAGATTGCAGATGGCTTCACCAAGGCGTTGCCTACAAGGAGCTTTGAGAAATTTAGACGTAATCTCAACTTGATCAAGTTGTGATTAAGGGTGTGTGTTGAAATATCTCATGTAGGCCTATGGGCCGGCGCATATGATTCTGGTATAGAGTTAGTTAGTTAGAGATATACTAGTATCTAGTTTAAACCTTCTCATCTCTATCTATTCTCTCTTGTACTCCAAGTTATGTATGCGCTCATGGGATAAGCCCCATCGTTATCAATAAATACCCACGGCCCTCTCTCGAGAGGGTAGAACGCTTCCACCATAATTTCTACAATGTTGTGCTTCTGGATCACTTGCAAAACAAACTGGAAGATGATTTGTGGCTCTCTGGTGCCACACGCCCCTAGATGATATAGCATTAAAAACATATCAGGATGTTTTTAAATATGAAATTTTCGGATATGAAACAAGGGCGCCCTTTGTGCACCCGTGTTCAGTTTCGCGGAGAATGGGTGCCCGTGGTAATGTTAGTAAAAAAAGACCAAAAAATCGTATGTATAGAAAAAAATGGATGTATCGTGAGTCACAACTGAAACTGCGGTGTTCAGTTCCAGCGCCGCGGATACCACGGGCACCCATTTTCCACGAAAATGAACACATGTGTGCAACGGGGACCCATGTTTGATCCAAAATTTTGAATTTTTATGGAACTTTTTCTGATATTCTTTCAATGCTACTTTCATATAGGGGTGCGTGACACCTGGGTGCTCAATGCATTTCCCTCATTTTCTCCTTATCTAGCAGATGAAGCAAATCTTATACCTCTGTTTCGAAAAAAGAAAAATATGCCTGGCAAAAGTGATAACGGGGACAACACACGGCTGATAAAGCAGCGCAGCCCTAGATATTTTTTTCATGGTAATACGTGTCTCATTCATATGATAAAGATCAAAGTACAAGTCACGTAAGGATCGACATGACAAAACCGAAAAGACAGCAGAACATCTGTGAGTTTGACACCAACGTCCATCACCTGCCTCCGGCACCACCACGACAGCCACCGAAGAATAGAATGACGTATCACCTCCTCACCCGAGCTCGACGCGGCTCCATCACTGATATGCAGCTTTGCGGACCTTGAAGGTGCCCCCCTCCCCCCCCCCCCCCAAAAAGTGAAGCCATTGCCGTTAAACGAATCAGACCGGGACAACACTCCGGACACGCTATCAAACTCCAGATCTGACAACCCACCATGACTATAACGCCGAAGGAGGAAATCACACCTGCCATCAATCAACCACGAACCTAACACAAATTCCGTCTGCTAGATGTCGTCGATGCAGACCACAATCTGCATCCGCTCCTGGACTACCTCCCAAGCTCCGCGCCGACGCTGGAGCAGACGCCGTCGCAACGACGGAGCCCAAGGACACATGTCCACCATGAGGATGCCGCCGCTGCCACACCATCCTTACTTGAACAGACTGGATTCCAAATCCATCCCAACGATAGGACCAATCGTCTCATCGAAGTAGGATCTGAAGAAATCTTATTCAGCGCCGCCATCGCCGAAGCCAAGATGATGAAAAACCTAAAAGAACTAAGCTATTTTGGTCTAAAATTATCTACACGTGTGGAACCGGCGATCCCCCTCACCGCCGACGACCGAGGTCGTCGACGAAGGGGAGCCACCAGAGAACGCAGCGGAGCACGAGTCCCTGGCGGCGGAAAGCTAGATCGCTTTTCCTGGGAAAGCTAGATCGCTTTTCCTGGGAAAGCTAGCACCTTTGTTCTATACACGCAATTAGTTCTCGAGATATACGGAGTCCATGGTAGTACTCCTATAACGCACTCATACAAACTAAAAACATCCAGACAGTATTGCGTGTGAAGTAAGTAGTATGTACAGAACCGCAGAAACGCGCGTGCACATCCAGTAGTTTTTTTTTTGTGTGCATCGAGTGCACATCCAGTAGTTGGTACCGTAGATCTGTCTTCTTTTTCTCCCAGCCAGACCTGTCTTCTTTTCTCATACTGTATAGATACCTAAGAAAAGGTCTTCAGACTTTGTCCGCGGGAGCAGGGTGGTCCGCCGCCGTCAGCATGGCCGACAACTCGCCGGACGTTGCGGCGGGGTCTTGCCGCCGCCGGCTCGACTTGCGCCACCGCCGGTCCCACGGCAGCGGCCAGCACCTGACCGTGTCGCCGTCTCTCTCCCTGCACCACCACGCACAATATTAGACTATACATATCAGTCTGCTTAGCATCGCACTGACTGTTATTAAGAAAGCAAGCCATGATGAAAGTGCAGATTTTCTCCACGCAAAAGTAGATTTACGCTGGATTCGCATATTAGATTTTCTTCCTTAGCACGATCAGATATTCTTCTAATTTTTTTTTGACGGTTAAAGATATTCTTCTAATTAAGTGCTACTCTCTTCGATCCATAGTAAGTTTTAGTTAAGGGAGTACGTAGTAATTAGAGTAGTAATCAGATTGCACTGCTCAGCACGACACCTGCAGCTGCAAGCGAACTGCACCCAGCAGCAGGCAGGTCACGCTCATGTGGTTGGCTGGCTGTGTCACGATCAGCTAGCTCCTATGGCGCACAGATGTATGGGTATGATGGATCAAGCTAATTAGCTAGCTAGTTGCAAACGCCTCACAGCTGCAACTAATAGGATATAATTTTCAGTCGGTGAGCGGACAAATCAGCAGCACTGCCTGACCGCCTCGACTATGCACCATGACTGACGTGCCCAGCATCTATCTATCTACCCATACATTCGCCTCGGAATTGTCGTGCGTGCCGACGTGCCGTGCCGGCCCTGATTTGGCCGGCCAGTCAACACTGAAACAGAGAGATTGATGTATGCTTCATTGTTTGTTTGTTCCTAATTCCTATGCATGACTAGGTAGAGTATACACCACCGCGTCGATCGAGTGGTAATGATTATCCACAATTACTAGACAAACGAGAGCACGACGAGGGATTTTGTATAGGCCAACTTATTTATCGAGAATTCGAGGTTGATATGGAGGGGTTTTGTGTCCGTCCGTGTTTGGATGAATTTGTTCACCCTGCCGTACTCTGGTAATTAAAAGTGGTGATTGATCCGCAGTTAACCGCACCGGTCGATCGATCGAGAATCCATGGCATCGAAATGGAATGTTCAGGGAGCGTATGGTCTACACTGGTCAATGGATTAGTAGTACCTCTTGTTGCAGTCTTCGGGGACGATGGCGCTGGCGGCCCGGCCGGAGTTGGAGAAGGAGGGGGTGCGGGCGGGGCGCGGCGCGGTGAAGCTGCGGGTGAAGGAGCGCGGCATGTAGAAGTTGAGCAGGACGCCGTCGCTGCTGCTGCGGAGGCCGCTCCCGCTCCCGCCGTCCCCGCGCCGCCTCGCGGAGGCGGAGCCCTTCCTCTCCGTCGTCCTCGCCGCCTGCTGCTGCTCGGCCTGCCCGCCGGACGCGGACCGCTCGGCCAGACCCAAGGGGCTGGGGCTGGGGCTCGGGCTCGCCTCCTTCCTCTCGGTCGGCAGCGGCGCCGCACAGCCGTTGTTGGCCCCGGCCGCGGCGGTCTTGTCGACGAGGTCGGTGAGGGAGAGCTCGTACTCGGCCTCGGGGAGGTCGCGCAGCATGCCGAGCATCTCCTCCCGCCTCCGCGCGATCTCCCGCGCCCTGGCCGACGCGCCCGCCCCAGCGTCCGGCACCACGGGGCTCATCCCCGGCACCCACAGCCTCGCCGCGCCCGGGAGCGGCGCCGCCCGCTCCGAGCCCGCCTGCAGCATGGCGCCGGCGCGAGCGCGAGAGGCCGACGCACTTGTGGGTGGGCGCGCGCGTCGTCGACGTCGACTCGGCTACGTGATTGACGCGACGGTGCAAGGAGGAGGAGGGGGAGGTGGCTGTGGTGGTGGAGAGCGCGACGGCCGATTTGGTACTTGAGGAGGAGGCCGGGGAGGAGGGAAAGGCGGTGATGGCGAGCGTATGGAGACGACGACGCGCGTACGCGTATGGACCCGGGCCACAGGGGGGCCTCGTGATCTGCCGATGGTGACCGCGGCGGATACGCTGGGATCGATCTACTAGAAGGCGAAGGTGTCAGCTTTGCTACGAGCTCTGGCTCCGGCTCGGTGAGACTGAAAGCGAAAGCATCCGAGTGCCTTGGGTTGCAAGCATGGAAGTCTTTGCGCTCTAGAAGCAACGACGAGCAAAGTCCAAAAGCTAGCTAGCGCCCGGTCGGTCGGTCATGTGAGAAGAAGAAGCTCCAACGGGTGCGTCCATAGGTGCATCTGATGCGCGTCCTCTGGCCACATTGCACACAAGAAACCAGTGTCCACAGATGCACTGGTGATTACAGTGCTCCAATTTGTGCTGGCACTTTATTTGATGTGTATTATTGTAAAGGATTTCTCATCTGGGAAGTCATTGAAGGAGTGTTTTTCAGGTACACTCACAGTTACTAAATTTGTCTGAAGTACAAAGAACTTCAGTGCAACAACAAGAAGCACACGACAAACCCAGAAGGGAGTCATATTTTTCAGCTACAGATTGGGGGATGGCGTGCTCGAGCGGCGGACCGAGCGGCGACTCCAGCGGCGACGCGGATGTGAGATGGCGGGTCTCCTTCGCCGCCGATCTCGCGACGCGCACTCTCACGTTTCGCGACGGCGTGCTCCTGCTGCATCGAGACGCACTCTGCCTGGTCCTATCGGATTCTCAAGGTGTTGCGGTGGATGCGCGCTTCTTACGCGAGGCGGAGCATGTCGACATCGGCGACGTCGTGGCGTTCCCGTGTCACTTTGCGCGGGTGCGCGATTGGCTGCCGCCGGCGAATAATCCGGCGTGTTCCACGGCGGTTTCAGGCGAGGCGGTTCGGGAGGAAAAAACCAAGACAACGGAGCCGACCCGGTTCGGGACGGGCCCGAGATCCACCTACCGCCCGCCAATGGCGGATGAGAGACACGCGGGGGGAAATCCAGCCCTCCACTCCCACCCCCAGCCCCGCGTCGGAGGTATAAACAGCGCCCCCGCCCCGTGCTTGACCTAGAATCTGCTTTCTCCCACTTCTGGTCGGCGGAGAGAAACCCTAGATCGAAACCACTGGAGTCGTTTGGGTGGTGGAGAGGCAAAGTGGGGGGAGACACGCGGTCCTTCGCCGTTGTGGCTGCTTCGTCTCCCAAGGCGATGGAGGGAACGAGGCTACCACGGAGAGCGGCGCGAATCGGCCGGCACAGGACGAGCTGGGCGCGGGTCGGGCCGGATCCCTGGACGCGGCAACGGCCGTGGGGGGATCGAAGCAAGTTCTCGTGGAGGCGCGGCGAGGATGGAGGCCACACCAACTCCAACTCATCCAAGGGCGCGTTGGAGTCGGACGTGACTTCCAGGTGGGAGGAGGCGGCGGGGAGGCGCCGCGAGATCCAAGACAGAGGAGTCTGGGTGCAGAAGACGCCGGCCTCGTCGGGCTCGGGCGATGCCGGCGTAGATCAACACCCTCCCCCACCACAAAAGCGTCCCCACGGGAAAGCAAATCAGGTGCACCCTACCAAGAACTCAGATCTGTGTCCTATATGCAAATCACCTGAGGATCATCCTGCTCGTTGCCCTCAAGCTTTTTGCGAGCGTTGCAATAAGTTAGGGCACCTGGCGTCTGTTTGTGTCGAGTTCCTTCCTTGGGAGTGCATCGCCCCCATGTGTGCATTTCAATCCAAGGGACAGGGCTTCCACTATATCCATGACTCGTGCATGGCTAGTCAGGTGAAAGAGAGGGCCAATAGCATTGTTGTGACGATTGTTGAGGGGGAAACTTCCACTCGCCAGATGGAACTTGATTTGAGTGACTATCTTGCGACGGGCTGGAGATGCTCAACTCATGCTATAGGCCCTGGTGTGTTTGTAGTGAGATTCCCCAATCCTAGGGCTGTGGCTCAAATATGCTATGTGGGAAAAGTCACCCTTAAACAAGTGGTGTTGTGATTCATGCCACACAGTGGTCATCTGCTGTTGGGGTGAAGGGGGTGATGGAAGTAGCTTGGGTGAAAGTTAGTAATGTGCCTCTAGACAAGAGGAGTGAAAGGAACCTTGCATTTGTCACATCTTTGGTGGGTGTTCCCCTGGAAATTAACAGTGCCACGCTGCATCTCCCCAACTCTGTTAGGGTAAAAAATGGGCTGCAAAAACGTGGAGGAAATTCCTGTTGTTGCTGAAGCAGTCCCGGGGGGACATTTCTATGATTTTTACTATGAAGTGGAGCAGATCTTGGTTAAAGATCCTAACAGGGAGAAAGATACTGTTAGTATTGCTCAGAACCGTGGGAGAAATATGGAAAAAGAGGTGGTTAAACAGGGGACTCCTGGAGCTAGAGTGAACAATCCCTCCCCTGGACTTGGACTGGCTCCTTCCACTTCCAAGGGTGAGAGGGTTGACACTATTTGGGAGTCACAGGAAAGCTTTGAGTCAGATGAGTCCTTACACACTACTTTGCTTCTTGAGACTCTGGCTCAGGAACAAAGCTTTGAAGAAGAAAAAGTGAGTAACCTTACTAATGTTAGCCCTGACATCCATCAGAAAAGGGGGTGTGAGCAGAAAACCTATTCTGATGTTGTAAAATCATGTGCACAGGTGAATGGTCTGATGGAAACATACAAACAAGATGATCTCGAGGGGGGTAACGGGTACAGGGTGGAGCTACCTGAGGAAAATGCAGATGAAGAGGTGATCCCTACCCCTCCTCTGGTCACTGAAGAAAACTTGCGCTTCAGCTTGCGTAATGTGCAGAGTAAAATGGAAAGGATGGATGACAGAGCGGTGGCCGCTGTGAAGAAGAGAAACCTAGAAGGTATACAACAGAACTCAAACTCCTTTGATACTCTATCTAACCCTGATTTAATGCTTAGAGCTATTAAGATGGGAGTGAATATACCTGATTCTGATTTTGCTCGCATTGATGTGCTTAGAGAACTTGAAAAATGTCGTAATATGGAATCTCAGAATGAGAAGGAAAATCTAAATTCTGTGTTAGAAAAACCTTTGATGCTAACTAATGCAAAAGGTGACCAGACCTCTTTGAATTTGAGATGGGGTGATGAAAGTGAAATAGAAGAAGAGAGTTTTACTATGGTCAGGTCCAGGAAAAAATGAGAAAAAAGAATCAATGTGGTTATATCCAGGCCTGTTACCATGAGCCAGAAAGATAATGATGTTACAAAAGGAAAAAAGGGTAATCCTGTATTGCCTCCTAGCAGGATTACCAGGAGGGAAAAAAATAATATGATCAAATGAATGGCATATTCTGGAACTGTAGAGGAGCAGGGAAGAGGGGGATGACTACCTGCTTCTTAGATTTAATAAGAGACCATTCCCTTGGTTTTATAGGCCTTCAGGAAACTATGAAAAAGAAAATCTCCCCTAAGTTCTTAAGGAAAATTGACCCTCTGGATAGATATTCTTGGAACCATATCCACTACTGGAATTAGCTTATTTGCCGTCTGCCAGTTCTTTGCCGTCTGCCTTTGCCGTCCGCTTACAGAAAACGGACGGCAAAGAATTGGTCTTTGCCATCAGCCAGTTCTTTGTCGTCCGCTAGCGGACGACAAAGAATCTTTGCCGTCAGCTGGCAGACGACAAAGAGAGAGGTGTCCCCCACTAACAAGCTGATTAGAAAAAACTTAACGGCCCCTCTTTGCCGTCTGCTAGCAGACGACAAAGAGAAAAAAAGCGGACGACAAAGGTGGGGCGGACGACAAAGAACTAGCCTAACTAACGGTCGAGCCCCACCCCGCCCCTCCATCTCTCTGTTTCTCTCCCTCTCTCCTCCCCGACGACCAGAGCCACCCACCGCCGCCCCCGCCGCCCGCCGCCGCCGTCGCCACCCGCCGCCGCCGTCGCCACCCGCCGCCGCCCCCACCACCTGCCGCCGCCCCCGCCACCCGTCGCTTGCCCCGTCGCCCCACCACCCCGCCGCCCCGGCGCCCCACCACGTCGCCGCCCGACCGCCCCACCGCCCCGGTGCCACCGCGGCCCCATCGCCCCCGCCTCCCTGCCGGCTCGGCGCCGCCGCTCACCGCCCCTCCCCCCTGAGCTCCACCGCCCCGGCCGGAGCCCTGTGGCCCCCGTCGCCACCGCCACCCTAGCGCTGCATGGCCCCGGCCCCCGCCGGCTCCGGTGCGTTATTTTTCTGTTTTTTCTTTTTTTGCCGTTTAATTGTTAGTGTTAGATTTAGTGCTAGATATGTGTTAGTGTTAGATTTAGTGCATGGGAAAAAAGAAGAAGAAGCAAAGAAGAATATGTAGAAGGGGAAGAAGAAGAAGAAGAAGAAGAAGAGGAGGGGAGAAGAAGAAGAAGAAGAAAAAGAGGAGAAGATGAGAAGAAGAAGAGGAAAAAGGAAAATAAGGAAGAAATAAAAGAAGAAGAAGAAGAAGAAGAAGAAGAAGAAGAAGAAGAAGAAGAGAAGTAAAGAAGAAGAAGAAAGGTAAGAAGAAGAAGAAGAAGAAGAAGAAGAAGAAGAAGAAGAAGAAGAAGAAGAAGAGAAGGAAAGAAGAAGAAGGACAGAAGGAAACACCCCGACCCCCTGACCCCATGACCCCGACACCACACCCTGACACCCCAACCCCTTGACCCCGACCCCGACACCACACCCCGACCCCGACACGACACTTCGACGCCCCGACCCCGAAACAGCACCCCAACCCCGACACGGCACCCCGACACCGACACGACACCCCGACCCCCGACACCTCCCGAAAAGGTGCTCTTTGGCCTTCCAGAGGCCGACGGGGTCATATATTTGTGAATTATGAGTTAGGTCGTATATTTCTCGATTTTGTTATGCAAAACATCATACATATTTGTGTTGATCGGGTGGATTCAAATGTGCAGTTGTTTCGTCGCTGCGAGGGTGTGGTGTTTGACGACCTCCCCGTGCGTTCGACGAGCTCCGCCCCTGCGTTCGTTGGTGAGCACAAATGACATCTCCTCCTCCCCCTTCATTTTCTCTGTTCCAGTCTTCGCGCCGATGAAACTTGCTAGCTATAGGTGTCAATCATCAGTATGCGCAACCACTATGCGTCTCCCGTTCGAAAGGGTTACATATATAAATATGCATGCATTTGCATATTTATAACCGTTATTCTTTCGAATTGTTCAACGCTGTCCATGGACAGCCCGAGTATGTGTAGATTGGGTTCGTTTTCCCATATGCTTTGCTCCGGATCTGACGCATAAATTTCGTCAGTGCCTCCCCTGTTGTTCTCCGGGTACACATCCTCTCTGTTTATTGCAGAGACGTGTATCAGGAGAACAGCGGGGAGGTGCTGCCGAAATTTTGCGTCAGATCCGGAGCATAGCATGGGAAAATGAACCCAATCTACACATACTCGGGTGGGATTAGGACCTATCATTACCTATTAGAGTGTAGGTTGCATGGACGTAATAAAATTGACAAACTAGATCAACTGATGAATATATACATGGTGAATTATATATATATATATATATTTGCTGTGTGTCCAGTAGCTCTGAAAGTCAAGATGAGTGATCGTGCGTGGATGTACACCGGTCACACTGGTCAGAATAAATGGAGCACCGAATGGTTCACAAAAACCAAGGGGTTTGTGCAAGCCGCATTTGCAAATGGCCAGAGGAAAACCTGGTGCCCCTGTTTCCGGTGCGACAATTGGGAAAAGAGGACAGAGGCTGAAATGGGCAAACACCTGCAGAAGAGTGGTTTTACGCCCAATTATACGGTGTGGACATTTCATGGTGAGTCTGCCCAACGTGACCGAGCTGAGGTGGTTCGTCGTCGCACCGACGAGCATGGTACCGGGATGGAAAACATGGTGCAAGACTTGGATGATGCTCGGGATTCGGACGAGGAGATGGAGGAATATACAAAGGCCTTCAATGAAATGTTGGAGTCTTCAAAACGTCCGCTCCACGAGCACACTGAGCTTTGTCAGTTGGATGCCATCTCACAAGTAATGGCTCTGAAGGCTCAGTTCAACTTGGGCAGAGAATGCTACGACACAATGATGACAGTATTTGGATGCTTTCTACCCAAAGGCCATGTAATGCCTGCAAACCTGTACCAGTCGGACAAAATCCTCCGTGCACTGAAGATGCCCTATGAGAAGATACATGCCTGTGAGAAAGGATGTGCCTTATTTAGGCTTGAATATGCGGACTTGAACTATTGTCCCATTTGCAAGTCTTCCAGGTATATTGTGGTAGACAACGGTATGGGTAAGAAGACGCAGACCAAAGTCCCTGTTAGTGTTCTTCGGTATATGCCAATCGTACCAAGACTTCAACGTCTTTTCATGGTCGAAGAGACGGCCAGACAGATGACATGGCACAAAACGGGCAAAAGAACCGAACTAGATGCAGATGGGAATCTGATGATGGTACACACATCGGATGGTGTTGCGTGGAAGAAGTTTGATGAATTACATGATGACAAAGCGGCAGATCCGAGGCATCCTCGAGTCGGCGTCAGCATGGATGGGTTCAGTGTGTTTGGTCTGACGGCAACCCAATAAAGTTGTTGGCCCGTATTTGTCTTTCCACTCAATCTCCCTCTGGACAGATTATGCAAAGGAAGAACATTTTCTTGACGTTGATAATTCAAGGGCCCAACTATCCGGGAAAAAATATGAATGTGTACATGCAGCCGCTTAAGGACGAATTGCAAGAAGCCTGGGATAATGGGTTCAAGACATACGACGCCTATAGCAAACGGAACTTCATAATGCATGTCTAGTACATGTACTCGACGCATGACTTGCCGGCGTATGCGCTATTCGTTGGCTGGTGTGTGCATGGAAGGTTCCCGTGCCCCACATGCAAGGGAGCTCTTGAGTTTCGTTGGCTTCAGGCCGGCCGCAAGTTTTCTTGCTTCGACATGCATAGACAGTTCCTGGATCCTCGCCATAAGCTCAGGAAAGACAAGAAGAACTTCATCAGAGGTAGAGTTGTCAAAAACTCTGCACCACCTGCGTTGACAGGCCAACAAACCCTGGATCAGTTAAACGCTCTTGAGCCAGATCCAGAGCGTCCAGGGTACTTCAAGGGGTATAATTCTAAACACGCCTGGACTCACAAGACATGCTTATGGGATCTGCCTTACTTCAAAGACCTCCTTTGCCCACACAACATCGACGTGATGCACACTGAGAAGAATATCGCCGAGGCACTTTTTGGTACATTGTTCGGCATAGATGGGAAGTCAAAGGATAATAATAAGGCTAGAGTCGATCTGGAGGTGCTATGTGATAGGCCGTTACAAAACATGAAAGAACCGAAAGGAAAGCAAAATTGGACGAAGCCAAAGGCATGGTTCAATCTTGGAAGGCTAGCTATGAGGGAAATTATCTTGTGGGTGAAAATGCAGTTGATGTTCCCCGATGGGTATGTAGCGAATCTAAAGAGGGGAGCGAGTCTTGATAAATTGAAGATATTTGGTCTCAAGAGTCATGATTCACACATATGGATTGAGCGGGTAATGCTGGTGATGTTGCGTGGCTTCATCCCTGAGGATGAATGGCTAGTACTGGCAGAACTCAGCTATTTCTTCCGTGTTCTTTGTGCAAAAGAACTATCGCCTAGCGTGCTAGAAGAAATGGAAGAGTTGGCGCCGGAGTTGATCTGCAAGTTAGAGAAGATCTTTCCATCGGGCTTCTTTAATCCAATGCAGCATTTGATTTTGCATCTCCCGACCGAGGCAAGATTGGGGGGGGGGGGCGTGCAAAATCGTTGGTGCTACCCAACTGAGAGGATGCAGAAGACGCTTCGAGAAAAATGTAAAAATAAACGTAGAATTGAAGCATCGATGGCTGAGGCATTCATCACTGAGGAGGCGACAAACTTTGTGAAAGCACACTACGAAGCCAAAAATCGTCATTTGCATAATCCGAAGCCTCGGTACAATGTTGACGACCCTAAAAAGGGTGGATCCAACCTCAGCCTATTCAAAGGGAATCTCGCACCAGCCATTGGTTCGAAACCAGTATCTTTGGATAACGAAGAATGACGGACCATTTCGTTGTATATCTTCAACAACCTGACAGAAGTGCGACCGTACATCGAGTAAGTTCTCGGTACATTGTTTCGCAACTTCTATTTCCTTTGAACTACTCTTATTCCTGGATATTTCATACAGTCGATACGCCGCCATATTCTCGTCTGGAGCGGTGATCCAAAAGGATTACGTCGAAGAGTATGAGCTTCTCGCAAAGCAAGGAGGCGGCTATCCCAGTTTCATCTCTTGGTTCAAACAAACGGTAATTTCTATTAGACCATTTCATTTCATTCGCTAATTTGTGCCTAATGCAACAATCCTTTCATATTAAACTTGTAGGCTAATTCAGAGTCTATGGACGCTGAATTGAGACAAGTCGCTAATGGTTTTGACTATAAGGTCCGTTCATTTGACAAATACGACATCAATGGGTATCGCTTTCGTACCTATGGCAAAGAGCTATCTATGGCCGACCGAAAGTCTACAAATTGTTGTGTATCTGCTATCGGCGAAGGAGGTACCGAGTATTATGGGAGAGTTGAAGCAATTTATGAACTTCTATTCTAGGGTGAAAACCCACCGAATGTCGTAGTCTTCAAATGTTATTGGTTTCAGCCGAAGGAGACTAGAAGGACTCATGAACATATAGGGCTAGTTGAAATCAAACAAAGCACCCATTTAGATGTTCCTGATGTCTATATTATGGCTTAACAAGCGACCCAAGTATTCTATCTATCGTGGGCCTGCCAAACTAATCCAAATCTAATAGGTTGAGATGTCGTTTATGAAGTGCCGCCACGTGCTAGACTATCTCCCCCAAAGGAAGAGGATTATGAACCTCACATTAACCCAGACACATATGAAGGAGAATTCTTCCAAGAGACACGTCTTTCCAAAAAAACATTTCAAGAACCACTATACTTCACCCCAAAACTTTGAAGTCGACAGCGACAGTGAATCCGGCATCACCCCGGAGGAGGAACAAGAGCCGGAACAAGAAGAGGTTACTGATGCGGATGACCTGTCAATGCTTGACCGATTACGTCAAGGTGGCCTTCCACATGTTGATGCCGCTGAACCCTATGAGAACGTCATTGATGATAGTGATGATGATGATTATGCATTTATTGATGATAGTGATCGAGATTATTAGTAGCCCGCTCCTACACCTCCATGATCATGGTAAGTTTCTCTAGTGTTTTGCTTAACAAATGCATAAAGACCTAGACTTAGCTTTATTTCCTCCAAAATGACTTAATAAGCTTACTGACCTCCAAAACCATCCATTTTACCTAAGTTAGCTCTAAAAGGATCTATACTTAGCTTTGTTTCCTCCAAAATGACCTAAGTTAGCTCTAATATGCTTAGTTAACTAGGTTTGCTCAATAATGACATGTACTTAGCTTACTTATGTCAAAAATGGCATAATTAGCTTAGTTAGCTCATAAACGATCCATTTTACCTAAGTTAGCTCTAAAATGATCTATTTTACCTTAGTTAGCTCATAAACGATCCATTTTACCTAAGTTAGCTCTAAAATGACCCATTTTACCTTAGTTAGCTCATAAATGATCCATTTTACCCAAGTTAGCTCTAAAATGACCCATTTTACCTAGGTTAGCTCCAAAATGATCCATTTTACCGAGGTTAGCTCTAAAATGAACCATTTTACCTAGGTTAGCTCCAAAATGACCCATCTTACCTAGGTTAGCTCTAAAATGATGCATTTTACCTAAGTTAATTAGCTCATAAACAACCCATTTCACCTAGGTTAGCTCATAAACGATCCATTTCACCTAAGTTAGCTCACAAACGATCCATTTCACCTAACTTAGCTCATAAACGATCCATTTCACCTAAGTTAGCTCATAAATGATCCATTTCACCTAAGTTAGCTCATAAATGATCCATTTCACCTTAGTTAGCTCATAAACGATCCATTTCAAATAAGTTAGCTCATAAATGATCCATTTCACCTAAGTTATCCATTTCACCTAAGTTAGCTCATAAATGACATATACTTCTTCTTCTAGTCTTCTTCTAGTCACCTTTTTCTAACTTTCTTATTTGCCATTTTGCAGATTTCATTCACTTCACGGAAGCTAGCTTGCTATGATGGAGTGCTTGTTTTTTCTTTCATTCTCTTCTAGTATTCTTCTAGCTTGCTATGATGCAACTTGCTATCTTGATGAAACTTTGCATTGTATGAATGGATGGAACAATGTGTATGTGCAACTTGCTATGTATGAATGGATGGAACTATATATGTATGTACGATGAAACTTATGTGTTGGATATGTCATATGTTTGCTGTGAAATAGCCTGTGAAATATATATATATACATGTCATATATATTTGCTGCGAAAATTGTTGGATTTAAAAAAACAGAAAAAAAGAGGCAATGCAGGCTCTTTGCCGTCTACCACCGACGGCAACGGGCTCTTTGCCGTCAGCCGCGGACGATAAAGAAGCCACATGGCAGCCACCTGTGCTTCCTGGGAGCTGACCCATTTGGTCAGTTTGCCTACAGTGGCAGACGGCAAAGGATCATCACATTTTCCTATAGTGGCGGACGACAAAGCCTTGGTGGGAAGTGACGTCCAGCTGACGTCATTTGGCCGACGGCAAAGGCCTGATGCTCTTTGCTGGCAGCTGGCGGACGGCAAAGACTGCCGTTAGCCACCTAACGGACTAACAGTGAATTTATTGCCGTCGGCTTTCTTTGCCGTCAGCCGCTAATGGCAAAGGCCCTTTTGCCGTCCGCTTCAGAAAGCAGACGGCAAAGAAGGTCTTTACCGATGCTATCTTTGCCGGCGGCTTTTGCCATCCGCGGCAGATGGCAAAGGCCTTTGCCGTCCGCCATCCATGCGAAAGTAGCTGATTCCTGTAGTGATCCCCTCTGTTGGCAAGTCAGGTGGGATTTTGTGTGGGATAAAAAAAGAAACACTTGAAGTGGAAAAAATGCATTAAAGAAGAACTAGAAGAGATCGAGAGGCTAGAAGAGGATGGACCACTTGAGCCAGAAGCCTATGAAAAAAGGACTAGCCTGAATGCGGAGTTGAATGAACTATTGTTTATGGAAGAGCTATTTTGGTTGCAACAATCCAATGAGCGATGGTTGCTCAAAGGAGACTAGAATACATCCTTTTATCATAGGATTGCGAATGGCAGAAAACGGAAAAATACCATTCACTCGTTCACTGCGGTAGAGGTGACTATTGAGGGCACACAAAATCTGTTGGCTCATGCCACTTCCTTTTATAAGGACCTCTTTGGCCCTGCTAGAGGTAACATGTTTCATGTGTCCCCTGATACTTGGTCAGAAGAAGAGAAACTTAATGAGGAAGATAATATACTCACAAATAAATTCACTGAAGAAGAGGTGAAAAAAGCATTATTCGGCATGAAAAGCAATAGAGCCCCGGGCCCGGACAATATCCCAGCTGAGTTCTATATGCATTGCTGGGAGTTTGTCAAAAATGACATCATGCGCCTGTTTGAGGCCTTTCACTCGAATAAACTTGATATAGCTCGCCTAAACCATGGGACTATTACCTTGATACCAAAGATGAAGGGGGCTAGTAAAATCCAGCAATATTGTACCATTTGTTTATTGAGATGTCCCTATAAATTGATTACCAAAGTAATGGATAATCGGGTAGCAATCTATGCTGACAAGCTGATTAGTAGGCATCAGAACGCCTTTTTCAAGCAGAGGAATATTATGGATGGTATCCTATCTCTTCATGAGGTGTTACATCAGACAAATCAAAAGAAGAGGGTGGGTATAGTCTTGAAATTAGACTTTGAAAAAGCCTACGACAAAATTGATTGGGATTTCCTACTGGCCTGTCACCGAGATCGGGGGTTTAGCCCAACTTGGTGCGGCTGGGTAAGAAGTATTTTACACAATGGCACTGTTAGTGTTAAGCTGAACAATGAGAAAGGCCCGTACTTTCAAAGTTATAAAGGGGTGCGTCAAGGTGACCCCAATTCCCCCTTCTTGTTCAACCTGGCTGTGGAGGCCTTATCAAAAATGATCCGCAATGCACAGAAAGAGAAACTAATCAATGGATTAGCACCGGACCTGATTGAAGATGGGGTGGCTATTCTTCAATACGCTGATGACACGGTCATCCGCTTTGAGCATGATAAAGAAGCTGCGGTGAACCTGAAATTGTTACTTTACATGTTTGAGCTCATGTCGGGGCTTAAAATTAACTTCCTGAAAAGCGAAATTCTATGTATTGGAGGGGACGATGACACTCTGGCATTTCATGCCGATCTTTTCAATTGCCAGATAGGCTATGAAATACCTGGGTGTTCCTGTTAGCTACTCCACTCTCCGGGGTTTACATTGGGATTTTGCTGACGAAAGATTTCTGAAATGCTGTGAAGCCTGGATTGGTAATGCGGCATCCTCTGGAGGGAGGCTTATACTACTTAATTCCTCCCTTACCAGCATCATATATTTCTACATGTCCATGTTCTTGCTACCTAAGATGGTCATTGCAAAGTTAGACAAGCACCGTAAATGTTTGTTTTGGCAAGAGCATGATGGTCGTAAGAGATATCATCTTGTGAGATGGACTAGAATATGTAGATCTAAGAAAAAAGGTAGTTTGGGGGTGAAAGACCTCCGGAAACAAAATATCAGTTTACTCACCAAGTGGTGGTGGAAACTGGAGACGCAGCAAGGGCTGTGGCAAGACATTATCCGTGCTAAATACTTGCATAAAGACACAGTGGCCTCTGTTAAGTGCAAATTTAGTGATTCGCCCATTTGGAAGGCGATTATGAAAGTGAAAGAATACTATCTAGCTGGGAGAGGAGTTGAGCTGAATTCTGCTAATATTGCCAGACTTTGGAAAGATCCTCTGAATAATGAAACTCCTTTGCATCAGAAGTACCCTGCACTATATAACATTTGCAATGATCAAGATATCACAGTGGCTAAGTTCAATAATGGTGTGGGGGTGAACTTTTTCCGTCACAGTGGCTCAGTGGGATGAGCTGAGAGCTACAGTTGCCTCTTGGCACTTATCTGAGAGCTCGGACCAAGTTGTGTGGACCCTGGGGGGAAAGAAAAAATTCACAACTAAATCAGTGTATGAGTACATTGAGAGAAATTTAGCTGGATGCAACTACAAGTGGATTTGGAAAGCTAAGATTCCACTTAAAATCCAAATATTCCTTTGGCAGCTGTTTCAAGATGCTGTCTTGACAAGAGATGTCATGAAGCGAAGGCGCTGGGCTGGAAATCTGAAATGTTCATTTTGTAGAGGCAAAAAGACCTCTCAACATCTCTTCTTTATATGTCCTGTAGCCAGAGTGGTCTGGAGGACGGTGGGTTGTACGTTGGGTACTCATAGATACCCAAACAATATTTGGCACTTTTTTCCTGGTGTTATGTTTTCCTCCCTGATGGTGAAAGATTTTACACCTTCGGATTAGCGGCCATTTGTTGGGCAATTTGGAATTGTCGCAACCAAGCTACCTTTGAACAGAAAAAACTTAAAACCCCTTTTGCTGTGAGCTTTTTAGCATGTGGCTTCATGTCTTATTGGGCAGGGATGATGAATGGAGAGGATCGGGAGATGATGGAACGAGGGTCCAAGATGTTGAAGGCCAGCGCTTCAGCCATGATGAGGATCTGCGCAACGCTGGGTGAGAAGATGCTGGACTAATGGGAGATCTCGATTACAATCTGGAGCTAAAGCTGGGTTTCGTCGTCGTCTCAGGATGTTTTCTGCCCCTGCGTGGGCATGGTTTGCTGCTCCTGCGTGAGCCCTGTTGGAGTCCCATTAATTCTAGTATGTTTGATACTAAAAGTATTTGGTGTCTGTGGGTTTTCGCCCCGCGGCAGGCTGCTCGATGACGAGTGCTTGCAGTGGGTTTCCCACAGATGCGTTGAACTTGCGTTCCCCTTTCTAGTTTCCTGGGTAGTAACTGGTGGGTCATATGTGCCTCGGCGGCATGATGACAGGCGCCCTCACAGCGGCGAGCGAAGAATACCAGTCGGCCCAAGGGAGCCGGGCTTTGATGCGAGATCTATTCTCGTTCAAGGTCTGGTTGACAGGAACAGAGCACACAGAGAAGGCCATGACAGAGATTATCTGACTGGCAGCAGAGTGCACGTTTCAGGTCCCGAGTGTTTCAGCAGAGCCATCAGGGCCGCAGTGATTCCTCCCAACTTCAGGTTGGCGACTGGAGTCAGCAAGTTCACTGGTGAGTCTAAGCCTGACACTTGGCTTGAATACTACCGAGTGGCTGTACAAATTGGTGGTCGCAATGATGAGGTGGCCATGAAGCACCTTCCTTTGATGTTGGAAGGCTCGGCCAGAGCATGGTTGAACCAGTTAGCAGCTGGCAGTATTTTCAGTTGGGAGGAACTCGCCCGAGTGTTTGTTAGGACTTTTGAAGGTACTTGCAAACGACCAGCGAGCTTAACAGAATTGCAGCATTACGTGCAAAAACCGAATGAAACCCTGAGAGACTATATCCAGAGATGGATCACGTTGCACCATATAGTGGAGAATGTGTCAGATCACCAAGCAGTGTGTGCCTTCAAAGAAGGCGTCAAGTATCGAGAGTTGAATCTGAAATTCGGTCGGACAGGGGATATGTCCCTGACTCGGATGATGGAGATTGCCACCAAATACACTAACGGCGAAGAAGAAGACCGACTCCGGAGTGGCAAGTACAAAACAGTCGCCCAGGAAACCGGGGGAGGGAATTCCAGTCGGAAACAGAAGCGCAAAGCCGAGCCAGCTGCTCCTGGTGAAGCCTTAGCCGTGACTCAAGGAAAGTTCAAGGGGAAGCCCAAAGGGCCCTGGACCCCCAAGAAAGTGAAAGATCAAGCCGGAAATGATGTGTTGGATTTGCCATGTCACATTCACATCAAGAAGGATGAAGAGGGTAATCTGATTTACCCTAAACATACCACTCGACAATGCCGAGTTTTGATCCAGCAGTTCCGAGAAAAGCAACCCAATGAGAAGGAAAAGGAGTTGGACAAAGATGAGGACAAGGAAGAAGATGACGATGGTTTTCCCAACGTCAATTCCACTCTGATGATTTTTGCTGATGTGAAGAGCAAAAGTCGACTGAAAGTTATCAACAGAGAAGTGAACATGGTTGCTCCGGCAACGCCCAGTTATTTGAAGTGGTCTCAGACTGCCATCACATTCGACCAGTCTGATCACCCAGCGGATATAGCCACCCCTGGGAGGCAAGCGTTGGTGGTCGACCCAGTTGTTGAAGGCACTCGACTGACCAAAGTGCTAATGGATGGTGGCAGCGGCCTGAATATCCTTTATGCTGAAACCTTGAAGGGAATGGGCTCCGATGTCCAAGCTTAGTGAAAGCAATATGATTTTCCATGGCGTTATACCTGGCAAGAAGGCTGAATCACTCGGCCAGATCGCCCTTGATGTAGTTTTCGGTGATTCCAAGAAGTACCGCAAGGAAAAGTTGACATTTGAAGTAGTGGATTTCCAGAGTGTTTATCATGCTATTCTGGGTAGACCTGCTTATGCACGTTTTATGGCTCGACCATGTTACGTGTATCTCAAATTGAAGATGCCTGGTCCCAGAGGAGTGATCACTATCACTGGCAATCGGCAGAAGGCAGAAGAGTGCTTCCAGAAGGGCTCAAAAATCACCGATGCACAAATGGCAGTGGTCGAAATGCAAGAATACCGGAAGAATGCAGATCCGAGTGATTTATTGCGAGCTAAGAAGCCTGCCACAGATTCTGCTTTTCAGTCGTCCGGTGAAATGAAGCCGATTCATATTCACCCGACCGATCCTAATGCTGCTCCTACTCATATTTCAACATCACTCGACAGCAAATAGGAAGAAGCGCTCATCCAGTTCCTCCGTGAGAACTGGGACATCTTTGCATGGAAACCTTCTGACATGCCGGTGTGCCCAGGGGACTGGCTGAGCACCGTTTGCGAGTCGACCCGAAAGTAAAACCAGTCAAGGAACATCTTCAACGGTCCGCCGTACAGAAGAGAAAGGCAATTGGTGAAGAAGTGGCTCGGCTCCTAGCAGCTGAGTTCATCCGAGAAATTTACCACTCAGAGTGGCTCGCCAATGTTGTCATGGTCCCCAAGAAGGACGACTCACTTCACATGTGCATTGACTTCAAGCATATCAATCAGGCCTGCCCGAAAGATCATTTTCCTCTGCCTCGCATCGACCAAATCGTCGACTCGACTGCGGGGTGTGAGCGCTTGTCCTTTCTGGACGCCTATTCCGGGTATCATCGGATCCGACTGTATGGACCCGATGAGATAAAAACAACTTTCATCACTCCACTCGGGTGCTTCTGTTATGTCACCATGCCATTCGGCCTCAAGAACGCCGGAGCCACATTTATGAGGATGATTCAGAAGCGTTTGCTCACTCAAATCAGTCGGAATATGGAGGCATATATGGATGACATTGTGGTCAAGTCGCGTAAAGGTTCCGACCTGCTGACTGACCTTGCTGAAACCTTTGCCAACCTGAGAAGATATGATATCAAGCTTAATCCGTCAAAATGCACATTCGGAGTTCCAGGAGGTAAATTACTCGGTTTTCTCGTTTCCGAACGGGGGATCGACGCAAACCCGGAGAAAGTTGGTGCCATCCTCCGAATGAAACGCCCTGTGTGTGTGCATGACGTTCAGAAGCTCACTGGTTGTTTGGCCGCCTTGAATTGATTCATCTCTCGTCTCGGTGAAAAGGCCTTGCCTCTTTATCGACCAATGAAGAAATCTGACAAGTTCGAGTGGACTGACGAAGCTGACGCAGCGTTTGCAAAGCTCAAAGCCCTGCTTTCCACCCAGCCGGTGCTTGCTGCCCCAATCAGCAAAGAGCCTTTACTGCTTTATATTGCAGCCACTGGACAAGTTGTTAGTACAGTACTCACGGTCGAGCGGGAAGAAAAAGGAAAAGCCTATAAAGTTCAGCGCCCAGTAAACTATGTTTCTGAAGTTTTGACTCCATGCAAGCAAAGATATCCACATTATCAGAAGCTTGTTTATGGGATTTACATGACCACGAAGAAGGTTGCACACTATTTCTCTTATCACTCCATCACAGTCGTCAGCGACGCACCATTGTCAGAAATTCTGAATAACAGAGATGCAACTGGCCGAGTGGCTAAATGGGCGATCGAACTCCTTCCATTGGATATCAAGTTCGAGGCAAAGAAAGCTATCAAGTCCCAGGCAATTGCAGATTTCCTTGCCGAGTGGATTGAGCAACAACTGCCGACTCAGATTCACTCGGAGCATTGGACCATGTTCTTTGATGGCTCCAAGATGCTGAATGTTTCCGGTGCTGGGGTGGTATTGGTATCCCCCGAGGTGACAAGCTCAGTTATGTTCTCCAGATTCATTTTGATTCCTCCAATAATGAAGCTGAATATGAAGCACTTCTGTACGGGTTGCGTATGGCCATTTCACTCGGCGTCTGTCGCCTCATGGTCTACGGCGACTCGGATTTGGTGGTTAACCAAGTGATGAAGGAGTGGGACGTCAGAAGCCCGGCTATGACTGGCTATTGCAATGCAGTGAGAAAGTTAGAGAAGAAGTTTGAGGGGTTAGAGCTCCATCATATACCCCGACTGAAAAATCAAGCAGCTGATGATTTGGCAAAGATAGGTTCCAAAAGGGAGGCCATTCCCAGCAATGTGTTTTTGAACATATTCATATACCTTCAGTTCAGGAAGATCCTTTCACTGAAGAGCCCCCACAACCTAAGAGTGCCACTGATCCGACTGAAGTCGAAGTCCCGGCCGTGGTTGACCTAATCATGGAGGTTTTGGTCATCACTCCCGACTGGACAGTGCCATACATTGCATACATTCTTAGGAGAGAACTCCCTGAAGACGAAGAAGAGGCTCGACAGATCGTACGTCGATCCAAAGCCTTTATTGTGATAAGAGGACAACTGTTCAGAGAAAGTGTGACTGGAGTCTGCCAGAAATGCATAACACCAGAAGAAGGTCGAGTGATCCTCAACGACATCCACTCGGGGACCTGTGTTCACCATGCGTCCTCTCGGACCATTGTGGCCAAAGCATACCGAGCGGGATTTTATTGGCCACGAGCAAATGAAATGGCGAAAGAAATAGTCGACAAATGTGAAGGTTGCCAGTTTTACTCCAATATGTCTCACAAGCCTGCATCAGCCCTGAAGACCATTCCACTCGTCTGGCCCTTTGTTGTTTGGGGATTGGATATGGTTGGGCCTCTGAGGACTGGTAGGAGTGGCTTCATTCATGTGCTTGTGGCAGTTGACAAGTTTACTAAATGGATTGAAGCCAAGCCCATCAAAAATCTTGAAGCCAGTACTGCTGTCAGCTTCATCAGAGAGTTAACATTCAGATATGGTGTTCCGCACAGCATCATCACTGACAATGGGTCGAACTTCGATTCTGATGAGTTCAGAGCCTTCTGCGCTTCCCAAGGCACTCGAGTCGACTATGCTTCAGTCGCCCATCCCCAGTCAAATGGACAGGCTGAAAGAGCAAACGGATTAATTCTCAAAGGACTGAAACCCTGATTGATGCGTGATCTCAAGCATGCAGTAGGCGCCTGGGTCGATGAACTTCCATCAGTGCTTTGGGGATTGAGGACAACTCCTAATCGGTCGACTGGTCAAATTCCATTCTTCCTAGTCTATTGAGATGAAGCTGTACTTCCGAGTGACTAGCTTCACAATGCACCCCGGGTCGAGCTCTTCTCTGAAGATGAAGCAGAACAGGCTCGGCAAGATGCAGTTGATCTCCTAGAAGAGGAAAGGGAGATGGCCCTGATCCGGTTGACCATTTATCAGCAAGATCTGCGTCGATTCCACGGCAGAAACATGAGGGGTCGAGCATTTCAAGAGGGAGACTTGGTTCTTCGAGTGGATCAGCAGAAACCTCACAAGCTTGCTCCTGCTTGGGAAGGCCCCTTCATCGTCACCAGAGTGCTCCACAACGGAGCATACCACCTTTAGAATGTCGAGCACAAGAAAGACGAGCCACGCGCTTGGAATGCGGAGCTGCTCCGCCCCTTTTACACTTAAGCATTCAGACTGTTGAGATGTAATAAGAAATACCTTCTAGTTTGATTATCAAAGACACAGTTTTACAGTCTCCTAAATGATTGTTGTTCCTTTTTTATATGTTCTAAATCCCCCAGTGGGTGCCTTAGATGCGAATCCGTTTCGCCTAAGTTTAAAAAATCTTACCTTCGCCTTATATGTTCTAAATCCCCCAGTGTAGAGCCAGCCTCTCACTCGGAGGCTTAGCTGCGAATCCGTTTCGCCTAAGTTTGTAAAAAATCTTACCGAGTGTAGAGCCAGCCTCTCACTCGGAGGCTTAGCTGCGAATCCGTTTCGCCTAAGTTTGTAAAATCCTACCGAGTGGTGAGCAACCCTCCCACTCGGGGGCTTAGCTGCAGTCCAGTACTCGCCTAAGTTTGTAAAATCCTACCGGGTGGTGAGCAAGCCTCTCACTCGGGGGCTTAGCTGCAGTCCAATACTCGCCTAAGATTGTAAAATTCTACCGAGTGGTGAGCAAGCCTCTCACTTAGGGGCTTAGCTGCAGTCCAGTACTCGCCTAAGTTTGAAAAATCCTACCGAGTGGAGAGCAACCCTCCCACTCGGGGGCTTAGCTGCAGTCCAGTACTCACCTAAGTTTGTAAAATCCTACCAAGTGGTGAGGAAGCCTCTCACTCGGGGGCTTAGCTGCAGTCCAGTACTCGCCTAAGATTGTAAAATCCTACCGAGTGGTGAGCAAGCCTCTCACTCAGGGGCTTAGCTGCAGTCCAGTACTCGCCTAAGTTTGAAAAATCCTACCGAGTGGAGAGCAACCCTCCCACTCGGAGGCTTAGCTGCAGTCCAGTACTCGCCTAAGTTTAAAAAATCCTACCGAGTGGAGATCAACCCTCCCACTCGGGGGCTTAGCTGCACTCCAGTACTCGCCTAAGTTTGAAATACTTTCCGAGTGGATAGTAAGGACAACGAGGTGCAGGTCGACTGCCACCTTCTCCTCGGAGTTGCGCCACAAGTACAATGTGCGCTCCATCCCTACAGGGACGACGAGGTGCAGGTCGACTGCCACCTTCTCCTCGGAGCTGCCCCACAAGTACAATGTGCGCTCCATCCCTATCCGCAGGGACGACGAGGTGCAGGTCGACTGCCACTTTCTCCTCGAAGCTGCGCCACAAGTACAACGTGCGCTCCATCCCTATACGCAAGGATGACGAGGTGCAGGTCGACTGCCACCTCTTCCTCGCAGCTGCTTCACAAACACAAAGACTATTCCGAGTGAAGAACAAATTCCACTCAAAAGCGAACACAAGCATATTCAGGGATAAACCAAGTTCAGATAAATCCTAAAAGTTTCAGACCACGGATTAAAGTACTCGAGCATTAAGCCCGAAGGAGTTTAACGGTTACACGATCACTCGGCATTCCGAGGCAAATAAAGGTGGAGCATAATGTTTTTCGGTCACTCGTCAGGAGAAGGACTAGCTGGGTCACAGAAACTGTCAAGGTCTATGCTATCTGCGATGCGAGTGGCGGCGTCAAGGAAAGTGTCCATGAAGGACTGGAAAGTGTGCCTTTTGGTGTTAGCAACCTTGAGCTCCGCCAACTTGTCTTCTTTGACATCCTTACAGTGCACTCGAACCAGTGACAGGGCGACATCAACACCGCAGCGAGAAGATGATTTCTTCCATTCTTGCACTCGGTCAGGTATTTGATTCAGTGGAGCCATCAGAGACTCGAGGTCTTGAGACAGTTCTGCCTGAGGCCAGAGTTCAGCATCAACCCGAGTCATCGCCGCCTTCAGACGGGCAAGATAAGCGACTGCGCTGTCCATGCGGGATTCCAACCGCAGCACATTCATCGCGACGTCATCTTTGACTGGACAGTTTATGGGATCGAGATCCGTCTCCACCCGCCCAGTTTCTGCTTCAAAGTCCTGGCAAAGTTCTACACAGTCGAGTAAACAGTGAGTCGACAGTACAGTAAGATCAATCACTCGACAGCAACAAGTCAGTCGAACAACAATACCTTCAAGCTTTAAGACCAGTTTTGCAGCAAGTTGGCCCAGATAAGATTCTAACTCGCCCTTCTTAGCCTTGAGGTGTCCAATCTCGTCGGTCAGCTTTTCCTTGTCTTTCTTCAGTTGCTCGACCTCCCGAGTGGCATCAGAGACAGCGGTCTTTAGTTTGGAGTTCTCTTCTTCTAACTTGCCGACTGAAGCAAGCTTCTTGTCAGCAAGTGCCGTTTTCTCTCGCGCTTCCTTCTGGGCAGCAGCAAGATCTAGATCCTTCTTCTCCAGAGCCTACTTCATTTTCTCTAAAGAAACAACATTCTTCAGTCGAGCTTGGAGTTGACGGTTTTCACTACGCACATCTGTTCGAGTGAAGTCACCCGGTTCAAAGTAAAAAAAACACACGGAAAAGTGCCAGTCGTAAGATGGACAGTTGACGATTGGTTACCTCCCATGGAAGTTACTTCGTCACGAGAAGTTTTGAGGTTCTTCTTGGCCAGTTCCAGATCAAGACTGAGGCTGATTTGCTGCTTGTTCAGTGCAGAAAGTTGAGCCCCAAGATCACAAGATTTCTGCAGTCAACATATAAGGCATATCAGTCGACATAAACAAAAGAACATCACAGTGAAAGTTATTCTAAGACTACCGCCGAATCAAACATTCAACGGCAGTCTCGGGGACTACACCCAGTGGGTGCACTTAGCGTGCCCCCACTGGTTTGATTCAACACTCGGCATGGTCTGCCCAGCGCGAGTCATAAAAAAAGAGAAGAAGAAAGTTGTTCTTAGACCATAGTCGACTGCCTGCAGTCGACCACGGTCTCGGGGACTACACCCAGTGGGTGCACTTAGCGTGCCCCCACTGGTTCCGGTTCCACTCGACCTGGCCCGTCCAGGTCGAGTGAGAAATTCAGATTCTCAGACCACAGTCGACTGCCCGCAGTCAACTATGGTCTCGGGGACTACACCCAGTGAGTGCACTCAGCATGCCCCCACTAGTTCAAAGACTCAATCGACTCAATCCAAGTCGACTCAAATGGACTTATACAACTTTAAAGCAGACACACCCCAGTGGGTGATCGGATGAGAAATAAGATCAGTCGGAAATCAACTAACCTGGACATTGGTTTACAGAGCAGTGCCGGCGTTGTAGGCCACCTGACTGGCCTCGTGCACCACTTTCATCTGCCCCATCACAAGATTCAACTGAAGAAGAGCTTCCTTGGCGGCACTCGGTGGGTCGTCTGGAGTTTGGTACGCAGTGAAAGCGATGATGGTAGGGCAGTCGAAGCAGCCGCTGGGTCTGATGCGTGGAGTTGTATTGGAGCAGCAGGGGTCTGAGCAGCTGATCCTGATGGGCAATCAGTCGATAGCGGGATAGCGAAAGTGACGTTGGTGCGAGCCGGATCTGTGGATTGCTCAACCGCCGTTCCAGGCATCAGTGTCGACTGAGGAACCTGAACCTCAGGCGCTTTCCCGCTCGGTCCCTTGTCCCTCCTCCTCCTTTCCCTCAGGGGCACTTCTTCTTCATCGTCCGGAAGCACGACAACGTCTCGTGGAGCTGCAAAAAATAGAAAAAATCAGAGATGCAACTGACGAACAATCCAATCGACAGAATAAATTCGAGTCGAGCAGACTTACTAGCTTTGGAGGTAGCCACGTCATCGGTTTCCTCGTCGTCTGGGACCTTGTCGATATCCATATCAGTCGCGGCAGAGTCTGGGCTGGAAAAGTTCATCATCCACTCGGTCAGGACAGGAGAATCAGTCGGAGCAAGAAAACACAGAAACAACATTTACCCGGAAGCAACAAGAACATCCATCTTGATCTTAGGCAAGGTCTTCCGAGCCTTCGAGGGGTTGATCTTGGGCTGCTTGGTGACTTTCTCCGCCAGCTCCGGAGTTGAAGACCGAGCGCGCTTCTGCGCTTGAGTGCTCGAGGCCACAGCCTTACCGCGCCTGCCCGCGGGATCATGGTGCTGCTTGGATCCACGTTCTGAACGAGGCGGTGAGTCGACTACCTCCTCATCGTCTGACTCGTCGCTCTCGTCTTCATCATCGTCGTCTGGCGACTCCCAATCACCACTCTCCTCCGTGCTGTCCTCGCCCTCATGGTCCTGCTCCAGAGCTTGTTCGCCATTGGGCATTGAGTACATCTCTGTATAAATCTACAAGACAAGAAGCCGAGTGGAAATCAGTCGGATTAACAAATAGTCGGAGAACGTATCCAAATGCAATCGGTTATAGCGGCCGAACCTTGTCTGGCTGATTGATGTCGCTGAAAGGGTCGACTCTCCTAGCGCCCCTGGGGTTGTCGTTGTTCCCAGTGATACTCCTCAGCCATTGGGCCACTATTTTGGCCGGCACCTCCTCTGGATGAACCCGAGCGGTGTCGCCGGCTCCGGAGTACATCCACATAGAGTGGTCACGGGCCTGGAGCGGTTGAATGCGCCGACTGAGGAACACCTCCAACAAATCCATGCTGGTGACGCCTTGGTTGATCAGCTGGACCACCCTCTCGACCAGCATGGCTGTCTCCGCCTTCTCCTCGGCGGTCACTTTCAACGGAGAGGGAGTCTGAACACGATCAAAAGAAAAAAGGGGGAAGTCCAGTCGACTGGCCTGGGGTCGCGATATCCTGGCAGTAGAACCAGGTCGACTGCCAGCCCCTGACCAACTCAGGAAGAGTCATCGAAGGGAAAGAACTCCTCTTCCTCTTCTGGATACCCAAGCCCCCACACATCTGGATAACGCGGGTTTTCTCGTCCTTCGAATTTGCTTTCTTCGCCGTCTGGGAGCGGATGGTGAAAATGTGCTTGAAAAGACCCTAGTGCGGTCGACACCCCAAGAAATTCTCGCCAATGGACACGAACGCGGCAAGATATGTGATGGTGTTGGGAGATAAATGATGGAGTTGGGCTCCGAAGAAATTCAAGAAGCCCCGGAAAAAGGGGTGCGGAGGAAGTGAGAAACCGCGGTCGACATGGGTGGCGAGCAGAACACACTCACCCGGCCGCGGCTGCGGCTCCGTCTCCCCCTCCGGCAACCGCACAACTTTGTGGACGATCAGCCCGGACTCAGCCAGCTCGTCCAAGTCTTCCTGCCGAAGCGGGGATCGGATCCAATCGCCCTGGATCCAACCCGACGGCAGCCCCGAACGCGACGAAGATCCCCGATTCGTCTTCTTGCCTTTCGCCGCCCCCGACGCCTTCTTCGCGCATTCCAACACCGCCGTCTTTTCCTTCCCCATGGAATCGGAGCGGCGGCGTCGAGAGCGGAGAAGCCGGATGCGGTGGAGAAACAGAGGAAGAGGAAGGAGAATGGACGCGCACAGTGCAGATGCCTCGGCCTCGCCGCTTTTAAAGGCCCACTTCCGAGTGGCTGACGCGTGGGCCCGGGCGATCCTGTCAAATCCCTCAACAGTCGCGCGCGGGATACGTGGCGAAAAAGATGGTGTGGAAATCGAAACGTTCCTGTTTATCCACCCCGCTTACCACGGCGCCTCCGCCCCGCGCGCTTCCCCGAAATTTCGAATCCCGTGAAGTCCGGGATACGCCATAACCAATCGCGCCAAAGGTTTCGCATCAAAAACAACACTCGGTGGATGACGTTGTAAATCCAATCGGCAATCTCTGAATCGATCAAGGCGACTGAAACGAAGCCGAAGTTCAAGCACTGGCCTCCGTTCAAAAACGAATAGTTATGAAGCACAAGAGTCGAAGCACGATCAACTTCAACCTTCTTTTCACTCGGACCTCAATCCATTCGGGGGCTAATGATGACGACATAGACCTGGGGTAGGGTCATAGGCCTGACCTATACGCCCGATCCATGGTCACTGTCCTAGAAACAAAGAAGCTCAAGAGACAACAGGAAAGGCTCTACAAAGGTGTCAAGAGCAATCCACTCGACCTACCAGTTACTCGGAGACCCCTCCTTCCTGAAGTCACTCGACCACTCGACCATACAAGAATCCACTCGACTTATAGAAGACCAGGAGTCATCTAGAACAGCAACGGACAAGCGTTCACTCTGTAGTCTTTAAGGCCATTAAGGCATTTAAGGCTGGCGTTACCAGTAACGCCTCCTCTTTATGTACATTGAACTCTTGGTAACGGAGGATGGCCGGGGTCCTGGCGCACTCTATATAAGCCACCCTCCTCCTCTGGCACAAGGGTTCGCACCCCCTGTAACACACACACACGTAATACAGTCGACCGCCTCCGGGCACCGAGACGTAGCGCTGTTACTTCCACTGCAAAGGGCCTGGACTCGTAAAACTCGTGTGTACAACTTCGCCATAGCTAGGATCTTGCCTCCTCATACCTACCCCCCATTCTACTGTCAGTCTTAGATCCACGACACCTAGAGCTCCAAAGGAAGAAGCTTGAGATGGAGGAGGCGGCCAAGAAGAGGAAGATCGACATGGAGGAGGCGTCCCGACAAAGGCAGCTCGACATTGAGGCCGCCAATGTCACGGCCAGGCAGCGGCAGCTCGACATTGAGGCCGCCAATGTCACGGCCAGGCAGCGGCAGCTCGACATCGAGGCCACCAATGCTGCAACCAAAGCAAAGGAGGTGGCCCTCGCGATCATGAGCGTGGACTTGACCAAGATGAGAGAGAAGACGAGGAGCTGGTTCGAGGCCAGGCAAAAGGAGATGTTCGACGCCGACGGCCTGAACTAGGTCGTCTGATCGGCCGTGGCCGTTCTTTTTTGGAGGCTGGCATGGGTGCCGGCCGCTGGCTGTGTGTCGGCGAGAAACACATTCATTTTGGGGGCTGGTTGTGTTGCCGGTGACAAAACTATTCATTTTGTAGGCTGGCTCTGTTGCCCGCTGCTGGCTGTGTTGCCGGCGTGGACGTGTAGGCCGCTGGCTCTGTTGCCGGCGTGAACTAGGGCCGCTGGCCTGAACTAGGGCGTGGTATTTCAAAAGTTGGCGTTTGAAAATGAAGTCGGACAGGATGGGGCCAAAGGATGCGTCTGCGCGTTGGGCGCACGGCCACCGCATCCCAGGACAGACCTGGACACGACCCCATTGCCCTACCCAAACGGACAGAATCCGAGCAAAACGGACGTCCGTTTGGGGTCGTGCGCTGGAGTTGGCCTGACGTTCTCATTCGAGCTCCCCTAGGGATGGCAATGGGTACCCATTACCCATGTACCCGGCGGGTAAAAACCCTATTAGGGTAAGGGTATGGAATAAAAAATTACCCAAGGGTATATTAATAGGAAAATATTAAACCCGTTGGGTATTGTGGGTACGGGTATGGGACAGCATAACCCATACCCGTGTACCCATATACCCACGTAAAGTCTGTTAAGTGGGCCTTCACCATTCATTAATCTAATCTAACTTGCCAGTAAATCATTCTATGTAGCCGACGAGATACATGACTTGCTCACACACGCACGTGGATGGAATGATTTTCGCTCAAAAAAACATAGATGGAATGATAGAAGGAATCCCATGTCTCTGTCTTTCTCTGTGTGATTAACGTGATTAGGCTTAGCCGCTTAGGTAAATAATAATTACGTGATGGTGTTCCATATTTAGAACGGAGATTGATATCCTACCCATCTCCTCATCTCCTTGCCTCCTCAAGGAACGCTAGTCGCCGTCGCCAACGCTCCAGCTGCTCACTGCCTCGCCGTCCCCAGCGCCAGCCGCTTGGACGCCAAGGACCTTGGGGATAAGGACCACAGTTTTCGCGTGGACAGTGACGGGGAGGAGGATGCAGCTCACTCTCATGCGGACTAAGTCGGATGGCGGCGACCACCGCCGCGCAGCACCGTCATTCGATGGTGCCATCCGTCTCCATCCGCTAGGAAAGGGCCAAGCCCCTGGCCAATGTAAAGGACATGTACCTCCTGCCTCGGCATCCAAGGCATAACACAGTCACAACACGTCAAGCCGGCCACCTTGCACTACCCCGCTTAGTCGATCCTCTTCTACCACCAAGAGCAAGAGCAAGGCTATTTTGGCTTGGTGAGTTTCATTTTTGTGTATGATTTTATGAATATGAGCATTAATCTTGTAGTTTTTGTTTTCTATATTGATGGTGAGATGCATTCATAGATGGTACGTAGATGTATAGATGATGTGATGGTATGATGTATATAGGAGATGTGATGAATGTGATTTCTTTTTGTATATACATGATACGTAGTGATGTTACAATGTATATATACGCGTCGTGATTTCAGTGCTCACCATCCATACAAGCATTAATTTCTGCCTATACATGTTGTATATAGCTATTGTGATGAGTACGATTTTTTTGTATATAGACAATACGTAGACATGTTATGATGTACGTATATATGAGCATTGTGTGTTGTCCTTTATGATTATTTCTTACTTAAGTTGATGTGTGCACACATGAGTATTTTTACCCGTGGATACCCATTTACCCTGCCGGGTGATGGGTATGGGAAAAAATTATACCCATTGACGGATATGGGTACGGATAATGGGTAAGCTCAAGGGGGATGGGTAAGGGTATGGGATAACTCCACCCGTACCCAAACCCTGCGGGTGCCATCCCTAAGCTCCCCCCCCCCCCCCCCCCCCCTCCCACGCCCACCCCCGCACACACACAGAGAGCCTCTTTGTCTCACATTAGTATTGTAAAAACACATGATTTGAATGTCATGCCCATTCGAACCGTACATGATTCGAGTTTGTTTGCAGACCCAAAATAAATAAAATAAAATACTCTTTCAAGAGGTTTGAGTAGATGCTAGATTTACTATAAATTAAGAAAAAAAATCCCAGATGATTCAAGCCTACAAATCAAATGACTAAAGTAGAAAAACTTCCTAAGGATTCTAATCCTCGTAAAAATCCTTTGAATCAAAGAATCCTTGAAAGAGACCCTAAAACTGGACCAACAGTTGAGAACTTCAGATTAGCAAGGCAGATGCTCTAGAAGGGTTGGCAGGGTAGAAAACGCCCCCATGTTTATACACATGAAGAAATTAAGCTTTCTCATACAGAAAAGAATGCATTTCTTCATGTGGATATATGAACTCCACATGGAAAAGCTTAATATCTTCCACCATATAACCAGCGGCGGTTATTCAGGTCAACGGTGATAGCTCGCTCCGCTGCATTTTTCTCAGGTTAGTCTCACCACCGTCCATCTATCATCACCAACTTAAACTAACATTGGTCAGCACTAAGCACTTTCAAAAGCCACCGCCGAGTCGCTGGCTGCTGCTGCCTGATTCGCTCGTTACCAACTAACATACACAATCAATACTCACAACAGAAATGTTAGCCGAGGACCTGGAAACGGATGGGAGTAATTCATCTGACCACTCACATCCCGTTGATGCTGACAGGGTAACCGTTCAGCTGAACCATCTGGGAAGTTTAGACAGAGCAGCAAATCATGTGGATGAGCTACGTAATCTTATTTTGGACCGACTTGAGCGTGTTTTGCTGTAAACCTTTTGGTACTCGATGACTTGAACTTACTTTTGTTTAATAAAGTAAAATGGTTGTGTGCATCGTATGATGCAGAGTCCGGGGCTATCCCCTTCTCGGAAAGCAAAATGCATATTCACAATGAAACTCATTAGAAACATAAGCTTGTACAATTCATACATAAATGGGGGCAGCCATCAGCAGTACTAGCACCAACAGCTGCTATACTTGAGTTTGAGTGAGTACAATGGCGGCTGACAAACAAGAATACTAGCACAGATGCGCGATACATACAGAATGCGTTTCGTTTACGTTGTTTCTCTCCGCAGTTTTCTTCTGCAATGGTTGCTACAAGTTTGGCAAAAAGGGCGTCTACAGTAGGTGGTGAGAGCTCATCCATACTCAGTTCAGATGCTAAGGGACATATATATATGTACAAGAAAATCATAAATAAACAAGGACCAGCAACAAAGGAGAGAGCTGTGGGGTCTTCATTCTTTGACCCTACACTCTTCAGTGCCTCAATTTGATCTTGGGAGTGACCTCAACTGGGATTGTTGCCCCCTGAGCTCTTTGGCATCAGCTCTCACCACCATTTCTATGGATTTCGGTACGAATTCCTCGAGACCTGTAAAAGGAAGAACCAGAACAATGAGGATGAGGTGAAAAAGATTGTTGTTTCAACTTCAAGGGATTTTCTTAAGAAAACAAAGCATGTATAAAAATCATGAATAACCATCACTTGGCATACAAAACTGCTACTACTCACCCAACTTGAAGTCGGCGAACCGCGCACGGGAGTTTGAGATGCCGGTGACCTTCCAGGAGAAAACATCGTCGGTAAAGTCCCAGGTGATCGAGCATGGTTTGTAACAGGGGAACGTAAGATGGAGCCGCCATTATGGTACGGCGACAATGGAGAAGCCATAGGGGTCTTTCTTAGTCCTTGAGACAGAGGTCCACCACTAGGAGATATAAGAGGCGACAATGATTTGCCTGGCGGTAACATGTTTATTTTGATCCTGCGAAATGAAGGAAAGTTACTTCTCTCTACCAGTTCAACATGCAAAGTACCTTCCCCACCAAAAATAGAAAATAACACATGCAAAGTACCAGCACTGAGCCACTTACTTGTTATGCACATCAACATACTCATCTGTTTCATCCAAGATATCTTCCTGTGATGGGAGAAATTTAAGCCAGTTAGTACAATATAATGCCGTAAAACTGTGGACAATGCCTAGCTTTCGTAATGGTCGGATGACACCTTAATTAGTACAATTATATTTTCGTGAACTAATGTTGAGGACGACTTGTGGCTTTGAGATTCATTTACTTTTGAGGATGACCAAAATGTTGTCAAGAATAAGAAATACAATAAAGCAATATAAGCAAACCATTCTCGCATGACATAAGGAAAACTTGCCACTTTATGATGAAGTTGGGCCATAAAATCCAAAAGGCATCATTAAGTTTTGAAAATATGATGACGCGATAATGTACCCCAAATAATTTTCCAACTAAGGAAAGGCTCTAACAAAAATAAGTCAAACCTGCAGCAGTTGCTCCATGACATCTTCCATCGTAATTATTCCCACCGCTTCCTCATCCATTGAATAGTGAGGAAGTGGATCGGTGTTGAAATCAAGAATGTTGTCCCGTTTTCTTTCAATTTTCTTACTGTACTTGTCATTGTTATTTCGACGACTTCCGGAAATGTTGACATGCGAGGGTGACAGACCCAGACCTAAGAGTACACACAACTTATCAGCCAAGGAAGATAATACACATTTACTCGAAAGACATCTTATATTTAGCAACAGAGGGAGTAGTTGACAAGGATAATCAAATAATGAAACTGGGTGAATGAAACATGTACCATCAGCATGAGCATGCCCGTTGGTCATTTTGTAATCTGGTGTAAAACTGTTATTCTTTTCGGCAGATGCTCCGTCTTCTTTAGTGCGTTTAACAACCACAGCCATGTGGCTGTGACCTTTCTGAAACTCATTTAGAATGTCATAGAGAGGAAGATCATCAGCCACCCTGATGTACAGAAAACACAGCAAAACTGTGAATGAGAATACAAGACGAATCATGCACACTGATTCGATAACATATGCATAATTTAACCTCGACGAATTGTACGGATTTTTAGGGGCAAAGTAGTGCTTGTATGCTCTCCAAAAATAAAACGGCTCAAATCTTATGTAATTTGTGGCTACCCCAAGAGGTCACTCTGCTTTAGCTCAGGACATTGATCCCTTCAAAATCTGTATCATCTGTTCTACCGTTTTTCATTAAATATAATCAATTTTAAACCACACAAAAAAAAACTGGAAATGCAATTAGGCACTTTTTATGGCGAGGAAAACAATCTTAAATTAGTACATGTGCAGCATAGTACAGAGCATTCCTGAACATGCTTCAGTGTTGGTGCTGATAGATTATGAACCAAAACGCCCAAGTCCATACGATACATGCATGAATCATATTTGTTCACCAGACAAATTTAACAAGGTCATAAAGGATGATACCTTGGAATTTTTCTGATAGTAACATGTCTAGTGGGCACCTCATCCTCAGGTCGGCAAGTAAGCAAGTTTTTTACCTAAAATGGGAGACTTTTTAGCAGATCAAAATAATACATCACTCAAAGTGGAAAAGCTGGGCTTGATTGGTGTTCAGGATGGTGTCATGTTTCTACACTCTTTATACTTCATCACACAACTCTGTACATGATCATGAAAGCTCCACAATAATTGAAAAACAAACTTTCAATGGCCATGTGCTACTCACAGGCTGGTGTTTGCAAAAAAGTCAGCTTCTAAAAGGACATTTTTTTTACGAATCACAGAAGTGCTGCTTTCATATATTCAGAGAAGAAATTCTGTACAGCAATGAAAATCAGATTTTTTTTTTTGGAAAAAGGTGTCCCCGATGCGACATAGTCCCCCACCCACCCCTGTAACCTTTTTCTTTTTCTTCTGAAAAGGACAACTCGAAAAGCAGTGATGAATTTATAGTGGAGATTTTCAGTTTTCACCACAGTTCTTTGATCAAAAGATTGATGTATTAAACCAAACAAAGATTAGCAGGTTCAGATATCTGTTTGTGCCCCCCGCAAAAAAAAATATCTGTTTGCGTAATCATCTTAAGATTTCACAGTAATTATTGCGAGGAACGGTACAAAATGTTGTTAAGACACCGCTCTGGAAACCACAAGTCTAAAATTATTCGCCATTTGTAAGATGCTGCTAAAAGTTCATAACATGGAGTCCGTAAAAACATATCTAGCGGAATAAACCTAATTAACGAAATAGGATTTCTCAATCAATGCAATTAATTCATGAAAACCTCAGCTTACCAATATAAGACCGATGATATTGCTTGGTCTTCCAGAGTATATAGGAATACGGCTGTGCCCTTTGGTCATTATCATACCCACCGTATGCCTATCAAGAGACAAATAGTAGCATCAGTATCATATATTTCGATAAAAACACATTATATAAATTGGAAGATTCATACACATCCAGCTTGGCATTTATGTCAAGTGAGAAGGTTTCAGATATGGGAGTCATGGCATCTTTTGCACTCTTTTGAGTCATCTCTAATGCTCCTGCAATGATAGTAGTTTCATCATGGGTCAGCTCTCCACCTTTCCCGGCCTACGAACAAAGTGAGAAAAACAATAGTTTAGTGGTAGTTTGTATCTTTGTCTAAGGAGAGCAACAATAGTTAGTTAGATACTTTAGTCCCTACTCCCTAGTACTTTAGCTTTCAAAGAATAATTAAATATCGAACCATGAGGAGATTGGGGACATATAGAAATGCAGCCACAATGTTTCTAACAAAGGGTTATAGCGCTGTATAATGACATGACCATCTAGAATCTAATGAACCAGAGTATGTCATCCTGAGCTAACTTTCCAGGGCTTCAAGTAATACAGACAGAAATACTAATCGAATAAAGCAAACTAATTCCTGTAAGGTTGTACAGAGAAATTAAGTTATCATGAATGCAAATTGTGCTTTGAATATATACAACTCATAATGGGCACTAGGACAGGGCGTTTTTAAAAAAAAAAAAATTGGTCTTTGCTGTTACACTGACATCTGCTTCTGCCGCTTGGCTTTGCAGTTGTAAAACTATTTTCTACTATTGAATGAAAATGTATACAAGGCTGATGATTATCGTAAAAAAAGTATGTATGCAACTTATAATAGTTGAGAAATTGGAACATAGTAATAAATGTTGGACTGAAGATGGTATCTACTTATCATAAACGAAAGAGCGAATAAGAATAGAACTGACCGCATCGCCGTGCATATCAACTAATGTTTTCAGCTCAGCTCTCCTCATAAGTGCAACATGACCCTTTCCCAGTAACCAATCCAAAAGCTGAAAAGGAAAACATAAATGAAACAAGATAAGTACTGAATTGACGAAAAAGAGGAGCACACTTTTAGTGTTTTTTCGTTCTTTTCGGACACACAAAGAAGTGCCCATCATTTATATTAGAAGAACACTGAAATGACATGAAAGCTATATGCAACTACCTTGGCTAAGCTTGTGCTATAAAGATCAAGGTACATGGTTGATCACAGATCGTTGGTCAGTAGTACCAAATTTGCATTTTTGTCAAAATACAATTCTGAAGAATAAGTGGTTCACATAACAAACACTTAGCAGGGAAATGGTAAAACTGCAAAGTAACTGGTCTTAAATAAAATACTGTTGTTCAAAACTGAAGATGCTTTGTCAGCAGAACTCAATCATATGCACATGTAGAGGCATTTTTCCATTCAATTAGTTTGACATTAGCAAGACACGGACCTTGCTTCATGGCCACCGATTACTTGCTCGTTGCGCCGAGATTTTAATCAGTGCGACAACTAGTCACTAGTAGGTAGGTGGTACAAAACAATTCATAGAAACAGGGCATGTTGACCTGTGTGGGTAGTTCTGATGACTAGATGAGCATGACAAATTAGTTAATGACGAGGAAGCATGATCGACATCCCACTCGCAGTTGCAGGCAGGCGCCCACTTGGGTTGGGATGCCTGAACTCTCAGCCCAATTTCGACTGCGCGCACACAGAATTTGCAGTTGCTCCTCCCGGATGGATTCTTGCAAGCAGAAGAAGAAATTGGGCGTACCTTGCTGATGGGGTAGGCGACCGGGAAGAAGACGACGAGGAGCACCCGGACGATGGGCGCCGCCTTGGCCCCCATGCTCAGCCCGTAGCGCGTGCAGATGGCCTGCGGCATGATCTGCACCAAATCACAGCTTGTCAGGAACAAGAAGAAGGGGGAAAAAACGAGAAATCGGAAGCAGGGGAGGAGGAGAAGTGGTTAATGGATCACCTCACCGAAGGCGAGGATGAGGGTGACGGAGATGAGGATGGCCCCGAAGGAGGGCACGAGGGAGTCGAGGAAGATGGGGAGCGCCTCCATGGCGAGGGAGTTGCCGATGAGGAGCGTGCAGAGGAGGAGGTGCTGGTTCTTGACGACGGGCAGGATCCTGGCGGCGTTGCGCCGGTCCTGCGGGGTGCCGGCCTTGGCCAGCACCTCCAGGTCCACGAGGCTGAGCGACATGAGGCCCAGGGTGAGCCCCGACATGAGCCCCGCGAACATCACCAGCCCCGCGCAGGACAGCAGGTACACCCAGAACATGGTCCCGCAGCACGCCTCGTGGCTCGACATCGCTCGCCGGCCGGCGGTCGGTCGATCCTCGGTCGCCTCTCCGCGTGCTCCCGCGAGGGAGAAGGGGACCGAGCCGAGCAGTGCCGCGGTGTCGAGCGCTAGCTAGCGTAACTGGCTTGCTGGCTAGCTAGCTAGATTGTGTGCTCGCGGCTCTGCTCTGGGGTGGAGTGGGCTGAGCTCGACCGGCTGCGGCGTGCGTGCGTTGGTGGGTTGGGGATTTATGGTGGTTGGTTACCGCGCGTTTTCGGTGCGTTGGCGTCGGGGTTTGGTTTCGCTTTCGACCGGCCGTTGCGCCTCGGCCACTTTTCACTACCGGATTCCTCTCGGCTCTGTTCTGTTTTGTTTTTCTCGCCGGAGCTGGAAACGGCCGTCGTGCCCGCCACCGCCACCGTGAGCGGGGTGGTGCTGGGCCGAGTTTTGCTGGGGGCGTCGACGATACACCTGGGCTGCGTCTGCGTGCGCTCCTACCTACGCCGATATTATTCCGTGGCATTATTCTCCTCCGAGTCCCAGTCCCGTGGCCGGCCGGCCGGCCGGCGTGGAGTGGAGGGAGGGACCGATGAAGCTCACCTCACGTCGCGGCCACACGCATTGTCTAGTGGCGAGACGTACGAGGGCACTGTGCAGCAAGCAGGTCCATCGGCTGCTCCCGATATTCCGTGGGATTATTCTCTCAGATCTCATCTCCCGGTGGCCGCCGTGGACGGGCCGATGACATGCACGTTAGAGCATGGTCATGGGGCGATCGAATTTCCTGCCGCGCCCCTAGGTTTCGGCCCTCAGACGTCAAAAAATTTCAAACTTGTATTCCCCGCTGACAAAAAACGCCACAAGTTTGACGATCATCATGCCACAAATCGGCGATCATCATGCCACAGTTCGGCGATCAAACACACCCAAAAATTTGACGATCAAAAGAAAGGAATTATAGACATGGAACGCATTAAACAGCAGGCTCCTCTGTCGTGGGACTGGCCGGGTCGGTGTGGGCGTAGTCGGGCTCGGCATTGGCGTGGTTTCTGTGCTCCGGCTGGTCGTCGGCGTCGGCACAGCTTCATTGCTCGGGCTGGGCGTCGTCGTTGGTGTTGTCGTCGTGGGCGTAGGGGCGATGGTCACCGCCGGCCCGGGCATCTGGTTCAGGATGAGGCCGCGCTCCGCCAGGTACCACGCCTTCAACTGCTCGTCCATCATCGACATGTTTGCCGCCATCAAGAACACCAGGTCGGTTTTCCTCTTCTTCGCGGCGACGTTGGTCCTGAGAAGGTCGAGCTTGACGTCCTGCTTCGTCATCAACACGGACCACCTCGCGTCGGATTTCTCCTCCCTCTTGGTGGCGCTGTTCTTGGCGTCGGCGATGCACTGCTCGATCGACGATTGCAGCCGTTCGGCAGCGGGCGCCGCGTCCCTCGCCGCTTTGGCTCTCTTGTTGCCATCAGCGCGCCCTTCTGTCGCCGCCGGGGCGGGCGCGTCCGGCTTGTAGGTCTCCTTGGCCTTGGCGAGAGTGAGCCGGACCTCCCTCCACTTCTCACACGACTCGATCCTGGTGTTGAAGCCGGAGGGGGAGGAACGCTGCTGCGCGCCATGCGGAAAGGTGATGTTGGGGTTAAAACCGCCATGCGCGTCGTTGTCGGAGTAGCCAGGCGAGGATGCATACCCCCAGAGCGGCGGCGGCGGCGAGAAGTTGGCCGGCGACGCGACACTCTGCTGACTCCCCCACGTGGCTTGTGGGCAGTGGTCGAGCGGATTCATCATCCCCGCGCGAGATGCCTCTCCCTGCTCCGCCGCTGCTGCGTCCCTGGCCCTCTTGGTGATGAGCCTGTTCCGCCGGTCGGCTGTGACCGCCTCCTGGCGCTGAACAGCCGCCCTCCACTCGGCGTTCTCGGCTTCCTCTGCTTCGGCTAGGTGGAATCGGCGGCGGGGCGAGGGGCCGAATACTTCTTCGGTGGCATGGCGACCGGATGGCGGGAGGAGAATGGCGGCAGCGGCGGGGGAGAAGGGGGAAGCAATGAGGAAATTGAGGGAAAATGGGAGAAAACGGATCGAATAGGCCTGTCTGACGCCGATAGCGCGGGCCCACGTGCCTTTTCGCTTCTGCCGGCGTTCCCAGGCGTCCTCCGGGAGGCTGGGTTCGGCTCAGGTTCGCCGGCTATTATTTCAATCCAAACCGACGATAAATAAGGAGTTGGGAGCACGACTAAGCTGATATTTCGCCGTCGGCGCTAAAAAAAGACGCCTGAGGGCTGTTTTGGGAGTGGAGATGCTGTTATCCAGGTGGCCAACGTACGACGACACTGTGCCGCAGGCGGAGGGTCCATCGGCCGGGGAAGCATCCCACCCACGTCCACCACTGCTGCGAGATTGTGGCGACCAGCTCGACGATCACGGCGTGTGCAACTGCTGCATTTTTTTCCTTCTGTTTTCAACACCTGCTTCTGCGTACTACACTGTTTAAAGTTTTTTTACTGTATATGTCTTGAGATTGACAGCGCCTCTCTCAGAAGCTAAAAAAAAACACTGTATGAAAAACGAAAGGAAAACCAAGAGGACAGGACACAGCGTCCTCGGGAAGGACAAGGCGCTGGTGCCCGCCGAATGACAACAAATCGTGTGACTCATCTCCTGACGTAAGTACTCTGACAGCAACGTGTTTCGCTCGCTCCGAGATGTATCGTTACCGTCGTGACCGCGACACGCTCGTCGGTAACTTGAGACGGCACTGGAACATATTTTTATAGAACAGAAGGCTCTGCTCCGCTGGTCAACTGTAATCTTAGCTTGCTCCGTCAGCGCTGCAGGCAGAGAGTATCCTCATTCAGCTAGCTGGGTGCTCCATCGTCCTGAGTCCTCACCGTGAGCTAGCGTGTGTCCCAGCTCACGGAGCAGAAGATACTTGTCGGGGTTTGGTGCGACATATGTCAATGGATGGCTTATCATGGTGGGAGCGAGTAAAACGTTGCCGGTGCCTGAAAACGGGATGAGACGTAGACACGAACGTCGGTGCACTTTACCCAGGTTCGGGGCTCTCATAGGAAATAACACCCCTAGTCCTGCTCTGCGGGGTCTCCGCATGATCACTAAGGCACTAGTGGTACAATGGTGCTCCTCGAGCTGTATGCTAGAGGTGGAAGAAGGCAGGGCTTGCCCTCTCCTCTCTCTGTATGTGAGTCTAGGTCTAACCAGGTGGGAACCCTTTGCATGGGTGCCCTGAGGGGTTTATATAGGCCTACCCTCCAGGGGTACAATGGTAATCTGGCCGGGTGTAGGACACGGCTGTCAGTGTCTCTGGTCGCCGGCTTCTCCGCCGGCAGCTGGGGCCCGCCGCCTGGTGGGCCCCGCCGACTGGTCTAGTACGGAGCCGACAGGCCGCTCCCGCCGCTCGCGGGTCTTGCCGGCTGCTGGTTACTGTAGTCGTGGTGCTAATGACGCGTACTTGGTCAGGGAAGCGTGGCTACAGTCCCGCCGCCTGGTGGGAGATCACTGTAGCCACACCATGTCTCATTTGGTTAATGGCGCACGGACCCCGAGAAAGGAGTGGGCCGCCTGCCAGAGGCCGGCCTCCCTCGGTCCGACTGGTCAGGCTTTCGCCGTCTTCCGGGCTCTCGCTGCCTGGTGGGGCCCGCCGCCTGCAGGCCGTACCGACAGGCCGTCGTGGGAAGAGGGCTCCGCCTGACAGGAGTGACGTCAAGGGGGAGTGGCAACAGTGCCGCGTCGTGCGGAGATCTCGCCTGTACGGGGCACTGTGGCCGCGCCTTGCCCTGGATATGGGGGAGATGGGCTATACTGTAGCCACATCCTGTCTTGTCATCTTAATGGGGCGCGGACTTTGAGGGCGCCGTGGGCCGCCTGCTAGGAGTCGGCCTGTCTTGGTGCCGTCTTCTGGAGCTCGGCCGTCTTCTGGCAGCCGGCCTCTTGAGCCAGCCGGCCACCAGAAGGCGGCGCTTCATTCTGGATGTTTGTGGGGTGCAGCCGGCCCAATGTCTTGAAAGGCTCAGGGACTCGGGTTAGGCTACCCGTGACCCATTACTCCGACAGTAGTCCCCGAAGCTGGTGAGGCGTTGTGGCTGATGAGTCGAGAAGCCTCAGCAGTTTCCTTCTCCGAGTGCTCTCAATGAGTGCTTTGTCTGTCTCCTGGTGCGCCGCCTGCTGGGAGTCGGACGCGACCAGGCGGCTGCGTGTGATGATTTTGAAATGCCAAAGCGGGAACCAGGTAGCGTGCTTGCCAAGCCTCTTGGTCCGTCGCCCGCTGCAAGCACGCCACGCGGCGTCAGCCAGCCGGGCCAGCCTGCCAGCCCACGCGCGCGATGGGACGCGACAGCAGACTGGGCCCGCCACTATCGGGCCTCGGCGCGCAAGCGGATCCGCTACGACCGAGGCTGGCGGTTGCGATTCGTGCGGAGTTACTGCGCGCAGTAACTCGCGCAATAATCGCGGGGTCATGGGGTCGCGGGCGCAGTTAATCCCACGATCCCACGCCCCGCCCCCTCGGCTTCGTAGCATGAGGGCTATAAGTAGGGGGAGGAGGGGGAGCGGCGGAGCACGCGCGCCCTCCCCTTCCTTCGCCATTTCCATCTTCTTCCTCCTCTTGCTGCTGCCGCACCTCCGTGCTCCGTCGAGGCGCCGCCGCAGCTTGCCGCCGTCAGGCTCTTTTCGCCCCAAGCTTCCCGCTCGATCCTGCTCGGTCTTCATGGCGCGCGAGAAGGGAGGGGACCGGGATGGCTCGCTCGTCATCGACGGCCATCTCGCCTTCCTCCGTGCCACACAGTTGTTGCCCCGCAAGGGTTTCGTCAAGGTGCGGGTGCCGCCGAAGAAGGAGATCTCGCCGGTGCCGCAAGGAGGCGAGCGGGTCGTCTTCCGCTCGCACTTCCTCCGCGGCTTCGGCCTACCGGCGAGCGGATTCTTCCGCACCTTCATGGAATTCGACCATCTTCAGCCGCACCACCTGAGGCCCAACAACGTGACGCTGCTGTCCGCCTTCGTCACGGCGTGCGAGGGCTACCTCGGCATCCTCCCCACCATCGAGTTGTTGGGAGCCTTCTTCTACACCAAACTGGGCACCTCCGCCAAGGAGAAGGCGGCCCAGTGTGGTGCCTTCGTCACGGTGCGCCGGCCGTCGCCGAAGAACGTCTTCCCCGCCATCAAGCTGTCACAGTCGGTGAAACTGTAGCAGAAATCATATTTCTACGTGGAGAACGTCGACCCGGCAATCGACTTCATCAACTTTCCACCCTTCGAAGCCGGCCCTCCGGCTGAGCCTCGGGCCAACTGGGGCTACAAGCCGAAGCCCATATCGGCCGACGCCACCGCGCTATTAACCGGCTCCGGGTGCTGACGGAGGCGGAGGGCCTCGTGGCATCCGACTTGCTTGTCGCCTTTGTCGAGCGCCGGGTTCTCCCGCTCCAAGGCCGGCCTCATCTGATCTGTCGGATGAGCAGGCACTGCGACCCGAGCCGGATGTGCACAAGGGACATGCCGACTGCTGAGGTGGCCCGGATGGTGAATGAGATCGCCGACCTCAAGCTGTCGGAGGGGTCATGGCGGTTCGACAAGCGGCCATACTGCTACCTCTTGAGCACTGCGTTGGTTTTCCCTTGAAGAGGAAAGGGTGATGCAGCAAAGTAGCGTAAGTATTTCCCTCAGTTTTTGAGAACCAAGGAATCAATCCAGTAGGAGGCCACGCACGAGTACCTCGTACCTACACAAACAAATAAATCCTCGCAACCAACGCAATAAAGGGGTTGCCAATCCCTTCACGGTCACTTACGAGAGTGAGATCTGATAGATATGATAAGACAATATTTTTGGTATTTTTATGATAAAGATGCAGAGTAAAGAAAGCAAAATAAAAATGGCGCCAGAAATAGCTTGTTGTCGGGAAATTAATATGATGGAAAATTGACCCGGGGGCCATAGGTTTCACTAGTGGCTTCTCTCAAGAGCATAAGTATTACAGTGGGTGAACAAATTACTGTTGAGCAATTGACCGAATTGAGCATAGTTATGAGAATATCTAGGTATGATCATGTATATAGGCATCACGTCTGAGACAAGTAGACCGACTCCTGCCTGCATCTACTACTATTACTCCACACATCGACCGCTATCCAGCATGCATCTAGAGTATTAAGTTCAAAAGAACAGAGTAACGCTTTAAGCAAGATGACATGATGTAGAAGGATAAACTCATGCAATATGATATAAACCCCATCTTGTTATCCTCGATGGCAACAATACAATACGTGCCTTGCTGCCCCTACTGTCACTGGGAAAGGACACCGCAAGATTGAACCCAAAGCTAAGCACTTCTCCCATTGCAAGAAAGATCAATCTAGTAGGCCGAACCAAACTGAAAATTCAAAGAGACTTGCAAAGATAGCCAATCATACATAAAAGAATTCAGAGAAGATTCAAATATTGTTCATAGATAAACTTGATCATAAACCCACAATTCATCGGTCTCAACAAACACACCGCAAAAGAAGATTACATCGAATAGATCTCCACAAGAGAGGGGGAGAACATTGTATTGAGATCCAAAAAGAGAGAAGAAGCCATCTAGCTAATAACTATGGACCCGAAGGTCTGAGGTAAACTATTCACACATCATCGGAGAGGCTATGGTGTTGATGTAGAAGCCCTCCGTGATCGATGCCCCCTCCGGCGGAGCTCCGGAAAAGGCCCCATGATGGGATTTCACGGGTACAGAAGGTTAAGGCGGTGGAATTAGGTTTTTGGTTCCGTATCTGGTAGTTTGGGGGTACGTAGGTATATATAGGAGGAAGAAGTACGTCGGTGGAGCAACGTGGGGCCCACGAGGGTGGAGGGCGCGCCCAGGGGGGTAGGCGCGCCCCCTACCTCATGCTCTCCTGGTTGATGTCTTGACGTAGGGTCCAAGTCCTCTGGATTACGTTCGTTCCGAAAATCACGTTCCCGAAGGTTTCATTCTGTTTGGACTCCGTTTGATATTCTTTTTCTGCGAAACTCTGAAATAGGCAAAAAACAGTAATTCTGGGCTGGGCCTCCGGTTAATAGGTTAGTCCCAAAAATAATACAAAAGTGTATAATAAAGCCCATTAATGTCCAAAACAGAATATAATATAGCATGGAACAATAAAAAATTATAGATACGTTGGAGACGTATCAAGCATCCCAAGCTTAATTCCTGCTCGTCCTCGAGTAGGTAAATGATAAAAACAGATTTTTTGATGTGGAATGCTACTTGGCATAATTTCAATGTAATTCTCTTAATTGTGGTATGAATATTCAGATCCGAAAGATTCAAGACAAAAGTTTAATATTGACATAAAAATAATAATACTTCAAGCATACTAACTAAGCAATTATGTCTTCTCAAAATAACATGGCCAAAGAAAGTTATCCCTACAAAATCATATAGTCTGGCTATGCTCTATCTTCACCACACAAAATATTTAAATCATGCACAACCCCGATGACAAGCCAAGCAATTGTTTCATACTTTTAGTGTTTTCAAACTTTTTCAATCTTCACGCAATACATGAGCGTGAACCATGGACATAACACTATATGTGGAATAGAATGGTGGTAGTGGAGAAGAAAAAAAACAAAGGAGAAGATAGTCTCACATCAACTAGGCGTATCAACAGGCTATGGAGATGCCCATTAATAGATATCAATGTGAGTGAGTAGGGATTGCCATGCAACGGATGCAGTAGAGCTATAAGTATATGAAAGCTCAACAAAAGGAACTAAGTGGGTGTGCATCCAACTCGCTTGCTCATGAAGACCTAGGGCATCTTGAGGAAGCCCATCATTGGAATATTCAAGCCAAATTCTATAATGAAAGAAATTTCCCACTAGTATATGAAAGTGATATCATAGGAGACTCTCTATCATGAAGATCATGGTGCTACTTTGAAGCACAAGTGTGGTAAAAGGATACTAACATTGTCCCTTCTCTCTTTTTCTCTCATTTTTTTTATTTGGGTCTTTCTTCTCTCTTTTTTATGGCCTCTTCTTTTCGTCCGGAGTCTCATCCCGACTTGTGGGGGAATCATAGTCTCCATCATCCTTTCCTCACTTGGGACAATGCTCTAAAAGATGATGCTCATCACACTTTTATTTACTTACAACTCAACAATTACATGCTACGGGAATCACAAAATATGACTCTATGTGAATGCCTCCGGCGGTGTACCGGGATATGCAATGAATCAAGAGTGACATGTATGAAAGAATTATGAACGGTGGCTTTGCCACAAATACAATGTCAACTACATGATCATGCGAAGCAATATGACAATGATGGAGCGTGTCATAATAAACGGAACGGTGGTAAGTTGCATGGCAATATATCTCGGAATGGCTATGGAAATGCCATGATAGGTAGGTATGGTGGCTGTTTTGAGGAAGGTATATGGTGGGTGTATGATACCGGCGAAACGTGCGCGGTATTAGAGAGGCTAGCAATGGTGGAAAGAGAAAAAGTGCGTATAATCCATGGACTCAACATTAGTCATAAAGAACTCATATACTTATTGCAAAAATCTACAAGTTATCAAAGCAAAGTATTACGCGCATGCTCCTAGGGGGATAGATTGGTAGGAAAAGACCATCGCTCGTCCCCGACCGCCACTCATAAGGAAGACAATCAATAAATAAATCATGCTCCGACTTCATCACATAACGGTTCACCATATGTGCATGCTACGGGAATCACAAACTTTAACACAAGTATTTCTCAAATTCAAAACTACTCAACTAGCATGACTGTAATATCACTATCTTCATATCTCAAAACAATTATCAAGCATCTAACTTCTCATAGTATTCAACACACTCTTAAGAATTTTTTTTACTAATCTTGAATGCCTATCATTGTCAAAGCAAACTGCCATGCTGTTTTGTAGGACTCTCAAAATAATCTAAGTGAAGCATGAGAGAACAATAGTTTCTATAAAACAAAATCACCACCGTGCTCTAAAAGATATAAGTGAAGCACTAGAGAAAAAACTATATAACTCAAAAGATATAAGTGAAGCACATAGAGTATTCTAATAAATTCCGAATCAAGTGTGTCTCTCTCAAAAGGTGTGTACAGCAAAGATGATTGTGGTAAACTAAAAAGAAAAGACTCAAATAATACAAGACGCTCCAAGAAAAACACATATCATGTGGTGAATAAAAATATAGCTTCAAGTAAAGTTACCGATGGAAGTAGACGAAAGAGGGGATGCCTTCCGGGGCATCCCCAAGCTTTGGCTTTTTGGTGTCCTTAGATTATCTTGGGGTGCCAATGGCATCCCCAAGCTTAGGCTCTTGCCACTCCTTATTCCATAATCCATCAAATCTTTCACCCAAAACTTGAAAACTTCACAACACAAAACTTAACAGAAAATCTCGTGAGCTCCGTTAGCGAAAGAAAACAAAACACCACTTCAAGGTACTGTAATGAACTCATTATTTATTTATATTGGTGTTAAACCTACTGTATTCCAACTTCTCTATGGTTTATAAACTATTTTACTAGCCATAGATTCATCAAATAAGCAAACAACACACGAAAAACAGAATCTGTCAAAAACAGAACAGTTTGTAGTAATCTGTAACTAACGCAAACTTCTGGAACTCCAAAAAATCTACTAAAATAGGACGACCTAGAAACTTTTTTTATTGATCTGCTGCAATTGGAATCAATATTTTATCACGTTCTGGTGATTTTTAACAATTGTTTTCGTGAACAGAATGTTTCTGGAATTTTCAGCAAGATCAAATAACTATCATCCAAGAAGATCCTATAGGTTAAACTTGGCATAAAAAATAATTAGAACATAAAAATAAATCTAACCAGAGGCTAGATCAACTATTTATTCCTAAACAGAAGCAAAAAGCAAAAAAAAAAAACTAAAAATAAAATTGGGTTGCCTCCCAACAAGCGCTATCGTTTAACGCCCCTAGCTAAGCATAGATAATTTCAATGATGCTCACATGAAAGACAAGAATTGAAGCGCAAAGAGAGCATCATAAAACACGTGAAAAACACATCTAAGTCTAACATACTTCCTATGCATAGGCATCTTATAGGCAAACAAATTATCAAGGCAAGCAAAATCTAGCATATGCAAGGAGGCGGAAAGAAACAATAGCAATCTCAACAAAACGAGAGGTAATTTAGTAACATAAAAATTTCTACAACCATATTTTCCTCTCTCATAATAATTACATGTAGGATCATAAGAAAATTCAACAAAATAGCTATCACATAACATATTCTCAACACAGTCCACATGCATGTGAAGTTGACACTCTTCCAAAATAGTGGGATTAAGGGCCTGTTCGGCAGCTCCCCAACTCCCATAAATCCTGAAATCCAGCTTCTATTTTGGATCGCCAGCTTCCGACGCGAGCGCTAGCGCTGAGAAATTCGTTCGGTGTCTCAGCTCCAGGTTTCGGTCGCCACACATGGGCTGCCAGCCATATTCACTGGAATTCGGCCTTGTTGGGTATTGAGGAGAGGCCGAAGTGAGCCCAAGAAGGACGCTGGGGGGAAAGTCACGTGAGGCCCGGCTCCTAGGGGCTGGAAAGTTGGCTAAAAGGCCTAATTTGGACCGAGTGGAGGGCATTTTTCAGCCCAGATCGCTGGGAGACAGCGTTTTCTCCGTTTTCTGTATGTTCCTTCACTAACAGAGAGCAATTTTAGTCCAGTTTGCTATGCTTTCAAGCCTGCAAATTATGACTAATGCATCTTGAAATGTTTATTTTGACTGAAAATATAATGTTGGCAACTCATATTTTAAGGATCAACACAGTGCACGCATATTTCATTCAACAAAAGCATAATATTTGCATAAGTTCTGCAAATCAAAAGTGGTACATATTCCTAAAGTAATCTTCACCAACCTAGAGCAATGTCAGTAGCAAGTTGGTTCCTAAACAGATCCATGTCAACACCATTTTCCTCCGAAGTTGACGTATCCGATGCATTTGTAGGAACAACAAACTTCTTATACCGTTCTGGAATTGTTGGCACATAATCCGGATCCCTATCACATCGAACAAAGTGGAGATCTGACTTGTCATGGAAGCGAACATAATTGTGTAATGCCATGGTAGCAGCCACTATCATCTTCTGGGTTTCAATTGAGTAGCTTGGCATCTTCAAAAGAATTTGCCATTTCATCTTCCAAACTCCAAAGGCCCTCTCTATGCAATTGCGTTTGGACGAGTGGATCCTGTTGAACTTCTCCTTAGGAGTATTCGGTGGTGCACCTCTTTGAAAGTCAGGGACATGATACCTTTCTCCTTTGTAGGGCGCAAGATATCCAATTCGGTTAGGGTAGCCAGCGTCTACAAGATAGTACTTGCCTACAAAATAGAGAGAATGGTGCATGTAAGTTGTTGGACATAAGACATAAGTTGCAACAAGCAAAAATGCTTACCCTTTGGAGGATGGGGAAAGGTGGCCTTATCCATATGCATTGCGGTATATAGCACAGTTGTGTCATGCATAGAACCAGGTTGACCAATAGATGCATACGTGAAATGCATATCGAAGTCACATATTGCCATCACATTTTGAGTTATTGCTCCTGTTCTTCCGATGTACCTCACTTGTGCGGCCTCGGGAATAGAAGCCCTAATGTGAGTCCCATCTATTGCACCAAATGCAGTCTTTCAAGTGTGGATAAGCCCTTTTGTCATTCCGAATCCTTGGATGCACGGTCCTAAAATTTGGGTCCTTAGGCTTGATGTAGTCAGCTGACATCTTCACCACACAAAGTAGTACTTCATGGAATTTACGATGGATTGTATCGGCGGAATGCTTGAAACGGTTTTGGGTTCTTCTATTTGATTCACAGCCCCCAAGGTCCACAAGAACATAGCAAGAGACTCATAACTACTAACAAAAGGGGAATGGCTCAGCCCATACTTATCCTTCAACAAGTCATGAAGTTCAAAGAATATTGTTGCCTTCATTCTAAGCATGGTGAAGGTCTCTCCCCGTGTACTGATAGTCTCCTGCAACCATCCAAATCCACTCAAGATAGATGTCCTAGGATCATCCTTCATCACCCAACTGTCACAATACTTCTCAAATATGGTTGATGCACTTAGATACATGATGTTCATTTCTTGTGCATGGGCACGAACCATTCTTTTCTTCATTTCATAATAGTTTTCATCATCACTGTCACTATCAGATGACATCTGCACATACACAACCAATGAATTAACTAACAAAGGTTAGCATGGCGAGTAAGAAATATGAAGATGAAACTCCACTTCATAAATATTATCCAATAAGTTATTACAAGCCTTATAGGAAACAATTGTTCAACACTGAGTACTTAATATTGTTGAACCTCACACATAGGATACGAAATGGTTCAGTACCATAGGACATAAGCAACCATCACACATATGACATAAATTGGAAACAACTAGTTCCCGTACTTGATGCTGAACTTCCTCTTGAGCCAACCCAAACGAGTTTCAGCACTCATGCTTAGAAACATCTCCCTTTGCTCTCTTTTGATGAAAAGCTCAGTGGCAATGAAGTGCTCATCACTACCTTCTATTGCACCACAAGTAATTGCTTCTTTCATAACAGATGCAATAGAGGTGGTGTCATCGTGCTTAAAGAACGACTGAAATGTTGAGTGTGATTCCTTACAAATGTCCCCAATCACTGTAATCTGCTCCTGCATGACTTGTGCGGTCTTGGGTTTCTTGTTTGTGTCACAAATGATCTTTCCAAGCCTTTTATTAACCTTTGGCGTAACAGGAGATGGTGTCTCTTGGGTATCCTCCAACAGATCAACATCTTCTATTTGCTCAAGATTTATGGCACTTGATATTAGTGCGGTGGAAGTAGGAGGGATGCCAGAAGTCGGATTCCAGTGATCGGAACCGTCACTTGTGATGTCTTCAAACATGATGCGCAAGTTCTCTTCATTGCGAAGTCCATGCTTCATGAACTTGTAACAACCTGGAATGTCCTGTAAATATAGAACGATGATAGCATTTGTTAACAACAATTAAAGAGAAGAAAGATATGGTATGCACAACATGAGGATGAAAACTCACTATCTTTGCCTTCTTCCACCACTCCGCATCTTGTTTCACAGTGTTACGCTCTATGTCCCATCCCGCTCCTGTCTCCTTCAACTTAAGTTTCTTGAAAATGCTATATTCACCTCTCAGTTTGTCCCATTTGTTCTTCAATTGGTCATTGATGTACTCCAGCCCGTTATTAGTTTGAATTCCCTCCCCACCTCATCATATGCATTCGAGGTCAAGTGAGTATTTGGCCTATTTCCAGCTCTCACTTGCTTGACAAACAACTCGGTGACAATCCTTGTATTCTCAATGTTCCATTCAGCAACCATGTTGGCAATTCTATATAGAAGTTCATGTCACTGTGTGTGCTAAAAAAGATTGTATGCACTCATTTATAAATCTGTACAGTGACTACTTCCTCTAAAAAGATTGTATGCTCTCATATATAAATCTGAACCTCGTCCATGTCATCTGAATTTATGAACATGAAAAAAAACAGTGTGGGAGACTACCTAAACTATGTCATCTGAACATATTTAAAACGGTACAGGGACTACCTCAACTATGTCATATAGAAATCGATACAGGGTACATCCAAAAATATGAACCAAAGGGACTCATCTGGCCATCCTAAAATTTGAACCAAATGGCCTCATCTGCACATCCTAAACTCTGAACCAAATGGTCTGACTGCATGTAACATGAACTGAATGGAGATGGGGACGGGTTGTGCATACGCACAAGCTCACCTTGAGATTCTGGAGCGGCGCCGGCGGGGCAGAGGAGCAAGGCCGACAACCTTAGGCGGTGCCGGCTGCTGACAGGTCGGGGTGGCGAGACAGAGGAACGACTTGCGGTGTCGGGGAAGAGGCGGCTCGACGAGGAGACCGTCGTCGGGGTGGCCGGACGAGTTGGCAGGCGGCGGCTGGGTCGTCGGACGAGTTGGCCGGCGGCGGCGGGATGGCCTTGTCCGTCGCTGGCGGCTAGGGTTGACGAGCGGGTGAGGACGGAGGAGATTGGGGATCAGGCTAATAGGCTTTCTATCGAAGAGGTAAGCAACTTCGCGGTGGCAGGTTTGTGTAAATACCCCGAACTCCAGTTTTCTCAATTCCTGGGATCGGCAAAGCTGCGGCTCCGCGTTTTTGTGCATGGACGACGGGCAGATCCTAGAAGCCAGCTTCCTGGAGCCACACCGTTCGGGCCAGCTCCGCTCGCGGATTCGCTGAATCTGGGAGCTGGCGAGCTGCCGAACAGGCCCTAACATTAGCTAAAGTCATGACCTCTCCAAACCCACTTTTATCAAAAATTTCATAAGATTGAACATTCTCCAAATATGTGGGATCTAAAGTTGACACTCTTCCAAACCCACTTTCAATAATATTGCAAACACTATTATCAATCTCATATTCATCATGGGGCTTAAATAAATTTTCAATATCATAAGAAGAATCACCCCAATCATGATCATTGCGACAAGTAGTAGACATAGCAAAACTAGCATCCCCAAGCTTAGGGTTTTGCATATTATTAGCACAATTGACATTAATAGAATTTATAGTAAAATCATTGCAATCATGCTTTTCATCGAAGGAACTATCAAGTATGGGTGCAATAGCAACGATCTCATGTTTAACATAAGGAACTATAGCAAATTCATCTTCATAAATATTGGCATCATGGCCACAAGAATAGCAAGCATCATGTTCATCAAGGAATATTTCAACCAAATCATCGGAATCATCATTATCTATAGATTCATGCATATCATTATTTTCTTCCAAAGCAACAGTCATTCTTTCAATAAATTCTTGGACATAGACATTATGAGCAAAGTTTTCATTGCAATATTTAAGTATGATGGAATTTTCTGATTTGTTGAGAGTAAAATCATACTTTTCAATCAAAGAAGCAACTTCATGAGCACCCTTAAAAACGACAAATTCTTCAATTTGTTCGATATCATAGTAACTATAAACACCCTTTGCATAAGAAGATAAGATTTCATTATCATTGAACTCACATAGGTAGGGAAGGTGTTTTTAGGGTTCTTAGAGCAACAAGTAAAATCACAAATTTCACAAAGATTCCAAGCATAGCATAGCAAACTATTTATATGATACCATAAGAGCTTCCCTTTTTCAGACAAACGATGACGCACAGATGAGCATGCTCATCTAAAGATTTCCCATCAACTAGGCTAGTTGGGGTTTCAGCACGAGCGCATAAGGATCGAAGATGATGCAAGTAGAACACTTTAAGTGGATCCATAACAATTGATTTTCAGCAAGCGCAGATGCAAGCATATAGAAGGCACATGGCAACACGAGCAAACAAAAGGACGAACGGAAAAAAGAGAAGATTCAAATATTGTTCATAGATAAACTTGATCATAAACCCACAATTCATCGGTCTCAACAAACACACCGCAAAATAAGATTACATCGAATAGATCTCCACAAGAGAGGGGGAGAACATTGTATTGAGATCCAAAAAGAGAGAAGATGCCATCTAGCTAATAACTATGGACCCGAAGGTCTGAGGAAACTACTCACACATCATCGGAGAGGCTATGGTGTTGATGTAGAAGCCCTCCGTGATCGATACCCCCTCCGGTGGAGCTCCGGAAAAGGCCCCAAGATGGGATCTCACGGGTACAGAAGGTTGCAGCGGTGGAATTAGATTTTTGGCTCCGTATCTGGTAGTTTGGGGGTACGTAGGTATATATAGGAGGAAGAAGTATGTCGGTGGAGCAACGTGGGGCCCACGAGGGTGGAGGGCGCGCCCAGGGGGGTAGGCGTGCCTCCTACTTCGTGCCCTCCTGGTTGATGTCTTGACGTAGGGTCCAAGTCCTCTGGATCACGTTCGTTCCGAAAATCACGTTCCCGAAGGTTTCATTCCGTTTGGACTCCGTTTGATATTCTTTTTCTGCGAAACTCTGAAATAGGCAAAAAACAGCAATTCTCGGCTGGGTCTCCGGTTAATAGGTTAGTCCCAAAAATAATATAAAAGTGTATAATAAAGCCCATTAATGTCCAAAACAGAATATAATATAGCATGGAGCAATAAAAAATTATAGATACGTTGGAGACGTATCACATACTCCCGCGCCGACCCGCCGCCTGCGGTAAGTTCTTCAACTCTTTCTTTTTGGTACTTGTCTTGGTCTTGATCTTCGTCTTGAACTGTCGGTCTTTTCAACGTAGATCTATATGTCTCCGGCGACAGCTGCCGTCGTAGGGCCGGGTGGAGACTACCAGCCGGACCGGGAGGTGAGCGACGTGGACGACCCCGACTTGGGGGCGGCCTTCCTGGAGGACGACGCCATAGGCGGCGTGACGGAGCAGGCGGCTCCAAAGAAGGAGGCGGCATCGAGACTTGGCCCGATGATGACGATGAGGAAGACGAGCCGCGCCCTGCGTGAGGCGCTGGCAAGGCGGATGCGGGCCCCTCCGCCGAGCCGACTACTCGAGGCGGCACGCGTAAGCGTAAACAGGGCGTCGTCTTGTTTGGCAGCGCGCCGAAGAAGGCCAAGAACCCGACCGCTGCGACCAGGCGGAAGGAGGCCGCTGCGAAGGCGGCCATGTTTCAGAAGCTCCCGAAGGCGCCTCCCATGGTGTCGGCGTAAGTATCCTTTCTTGTGCTTTTTCTTTCTTGTTGATTCTGTCTAAGCATGCTTGCTTTATTTTCCTTGATTCAGGGCCCCGCTCTCTCTTGAGAAGTCGGCCGCCGCCTCCGTCACTGGGTCGACGGAGACCTCCACCACCACCCGGCGAATCGACCCTGCGGCCGACCTTCGGGAGGCGCAAGAACGAAACGCGCGTGAGGCGCGCGAGGAGCAGGAAGTCGCCCGCCTTGAGAAGGCGGAGGCAGACAAGGCGGAGGCCGCCGCGCTGAAGAAGCTGGCGGAGGCAGAGGCTGATGTCGCAGCGAAGAAGCGGCTTGAAGAAGTCGCGCCGCCAGGAGCCGCTATTCATCGTTCCTTTGAAGTCCGCGCCGCCGCCACCGGAGTTCACGGCGCCGACTGGGGGAGCCGGCGACGAGCACCCGATCATGGAGAGGGAAGGCGGCGATGTCGTCATGTCAGACGTGGCCATGCCTCCACCGCCGCCATCTGGAGGGGCGCGAGACAAGCAGCCGGCTGCCCCGCCGGCGCCACCAGCCGGCAACGAGGTGGTGATGGGCCCGACTCCTGAGGTCCACACACCCACGCACCGTCGTCTTGTGAAGGCGACCTCAGCGCCACGACCGCTGGAAGCCGGCGCCGCGAGCTCGTCAATCCCAGACGCCGAAGCGACCAGCGTCGCGCCCACCTACTGGGTGCGTGGAGGTGGGACGGGATCCTTAAACCAGGCGATTCTTGATGTCCAGGCCAAACTCCGAGCTGAGGTTGACGCTCTCAAGTAGTGCAACAAGGCGTTCTTGGATTCGCGAGCGGCCATTTGGGTGTGTTTCTTGCTTCTTCATCTTTGGTCCTTGTATTTCTCCGTGGGGGCGCGCCAGCGCACCCACTGGGTGTAGCCCCCGAGTTTCAGGCCGGCTGCTGAGCAGGCGGTTCGGAACTTTAATTGGCAAGCTCCGAGTGCTAACGTTGTCTGATATATTTACTATAGGATTATCATAACCTTCGCGCGGCCACCTTCAACTCCAACGTCCGAGAGCTGGACCAGCGGACCGCCGACTTGTCCGAAAGCCGGAGTAAGTCTTTGTTTCCTTTCTCTGCGGGGGCGCGCTGGCGCACCCGCGGGCTGTAGTCCCCGAGATTCGGGCCGATTGCTGAGCAGTCGGGCCGGATCTCTCCGGCAACTGCATTTCTTCTTTGCTGATCGTTGATAACTTCTCTCTCTGCGGGGGTGCGACAGCACACCCGCGGGCTGTAGTCCCCGAGATTCGGGCCGACTGCTGAGCAGTCGGGCCGGATCTCCCCGGTGACTGCAATTCTTTCTTGTTGATTGGTGACACCTTTTTCTTCCTCCACTTTCGCAGAGGCCAACGCCATCCTGCAGTAGCAGCTGGGTGAAGCCAACACCGCATTGCGTGCCAAGGAGGCAGAGTGCAGCAAGCTGGCCGAGGAGCATGACCGACTGGCCACGCAACTGGTAGAGCAGGCGGAGCTTCTCCAGAAGGCCCAGAAGGAGGCGGAGGTGAAAGAGTCCAATCTCCTCGCCGAGTTCGAGACCAAACGCTCCGCCTGGGCCGACAAGGAGGCGTTGCTGACTGCCGGCTTCGGCAGGATTGAAGATATGGTTGACAGTTAGCTTTCTTCTTTTTTCTTACTTCTGGCTTCTTTGCTTTCTGCCCGAGCAGACTTCTTCCCTGTCCACTCTGGCGCCGCCAACCAGGCCATTGAGACTTATCGTGAGGAGTGGAGGGCGGAAGGTGCGCAGATCGCCGCCAATGCCCCCCGGACCCTTAGTGAACAACTCCTCAGCATCCAGGCCCGCCTTCGGCCGGCTCATCGGATGTTGCGTCGTCTTCAGCATGTCGGGGCCCAGGCGATCTTCGCCCTTTGGCCAGACATGCCGGCTCCGCGCACTCCCAGTCAGACTGCCGACTGGCTGGAGGTGGCGGCCGGCCGTCTGGAGGCTTGGAAGGGTTCCTCGGCCCGAGCTGGAGCGCGCCGGGCCTTGGAGTTCGTCAAGGCGTGGTACCCTGGGCTAAATCTAGCTCAGTTGACCACGTTTCGGCAGGAGGCCCAGGA